>NC_080062.1:5062364-5379864 GCF_026212465.1 Amaranthus tricolor | reverse complement strand
ATTAAATTTTCATTACTATTGATATGATAAATTTTATTATTTTCATTATCATTGTTTAGCATCAACACCCAAACGGATTGTTATTATAGACAAATTCCATTCTGTTTTTCGCTCGACAAGGGCCAGGCCCGTCCTTTTAATTTTTTAAGGCTTAAAATTCTTACTTATCCTTTTAAAGTTGCATAATTTATCCTTTAATCTTATATTAAGCTAGTTACCCACAGAAATTGTTCAGGATTAGCTACAAAATTTATTTAATCACATATTGTTCTCTTTTATGTATTTCGTCCGTTTTATTATACTTGCTACATAAAGATTTATGTCACTTTTTATGATCTTACTTAATTTATATATTGCAGTTAATATGTAAAAATATATAGTTAAGTGAAATCTTATTTGAATTGTCTAATGACATACTTTCATAATATTAATTTTTTATAAATTTTAATATGCGTAATTCAATATACTATAATCATCAAAATAAAATATTAAATTGCGTGAAATATTAAATATAACAAGTTTTATAATGAGAACATAAGATATAGTATTTTTAAATTATCCATTTTTTATCTTCAATCAAGATTCCATGCACCTAATGAATTGAGTCAAAATGAAAGAAATAAAAATAGAACAAAGTCTTCACAATTGATCGAGTTGAAAGCACTTTGACGGGCAAAGTAACTTTCAAAAACGTTTGAACATATTGTTTTCGGTTGAATTTCAATTTTTATGTATTTATAAATATTTTAATAATTTAATTTGAGTTTATATACAAGTTATTTTAGGTCGATTTGAGTTATATTCAGTTTGATTTTAATCAAATCAATTTATAAGAACTTTAGTTATAACTTATAATCATTAATTATATAAGTGGTATTTTGCAACCAAAAAATTCATGAAAGTCATTAACGAACTCAACAACTTTAGAGTAGAATATATAATTAGTCTTGCAAACTATTTTTGGTTCACCTATCTTAGTCTATTGCCTTCTTTTTCCCATTTAATCAACTAGTGTAACGATTTGTCTATTTCAAGTCTATGAATGTGGGCAACAATAATTACCTTTATTCTTCTTATTTAGTATCCATTTTTTTTTTAATAAAAGAGTCGAAGAATAAGACAAAAAAAATATATTGATGAAAATAAACAGTTAAGACGAAAAAATAGATTATATTTGTGTAAGAGAATAAAATTAGAAGGAGAGTGTGACCCTTACTAAAAAAAAATGTGTAAAATTAATGAGTGATAATAAAATGAAAAGTGGTACAGTTTGAGAAGAACAAAAAGGATTAGTACCACATAATATAGGTTGGTTTCAACGAGATCAATGGTCACTAATCATTACACTTAAGACATGGTTAAGTATCATTAATCATTATTAATCCCTTATACATGAAGATTTTGATGATGCTTTTGGTCATTTTCACTTCATATCTTACCTACAACTACAAGTCAATATTTGTCTCACTTTGGGGCAAATTCACGGGAGTTTAGTGTGACATGACCGGATAAGGCCTCTAACGAATTGATAGTAGTAAGAGTTATTCTTCAAATTTATAAAGTAGAGTATGTTATTTTTTCTTTCGATTAGAATTTTATTCCATATTAACAGATGAACATATTAACACTACTTTTTAGTCCTCACATGTGAGTGTCTTTAAAATTATATCCCATCAGAAGGAATTGAAATTTGTGTTTTTCTCTAGAAAATTGGTTTATATTTAATCAATTAATAAAATAAATTGTTTTATATGAAGTGGGCCACAAGATAATATAACAGATATAGAGACGGTTTTAAACTTTTAGTATGGGTTCAATGGCATCAATTAAACTCATACTAAAACTAAAACAAGTCTTGTATGAGGCCGTCTCACTGTGAGAAGAGCCCATACAAGCAATCCATCATACAATCTAATAAAAAAAATGTAAAATTTCACATGATATCCTCATAATGATTTGCCATATTCAATAATTCTTACCAAAGTTAACATCAACTTATTTCTTAATACTTCATGTGAGGAGTATATCACAATTAAAAATATATCTTCTTCATTTTCTTGGAATATTATATTTTTGAATTTAAGCTACAAAAGATTTCCAATTAAAGTTTTTTTAGAATATATTTGGTTTTTTATGTTAAAGTATTTTCTAATTAATAAAGTTTCTTATTAAAATTTTAATTTCTAAAATATTATATCAAGAAACAAAATACACATATTATTCAAAAGTTATTTTTAGAATGACAAAAAATCATCATGAATCACGATAACGCTATTGGAAAATTACCCGGATTTGCCATAAGAAGTATTCGCACTTTAAGTAATAAGTACTTAACTAACAACTGGGTTTTCTCATTATAAGTATAATATATTATAAAATTCTCTATCTATTTTATAAGAAATATTATAATTTTATGCTGATAACATGTAATTGCATTTTTATTTAAAATTTATATTTATATATACTTTTATACTGACAACTTTGTGCATTGCACGAGTTTTTATACTAGTTAGTAAAAAAAGTAAAAAAATAATGAAATTTAAACTCACATTTGTACAAGAAACAATTTTTATGTCGTTTCACAGTGAGACAATCTTAATAAAGAAATAGTGAAAACCAAAATATTGAAAAAATAAAGCAAAATCACACTTATATGCATTTTTCAAACTTTTCCTAACTAGTATATACCATGTACTCATGTAGCCTAGTGGTAAAACGCTTAATATTTCATATTTTTAAGGAAAAATTGTCTAAAATAATCGCACTTATTATCTATCTGTTGTAAATAATCTATATTATTGATTATTTTAAAATAATCTAATCTTTATATATTATTTGCTAACAGCACCTATTTCTACATTTTAACTTGCTATTGTAATACTTACTAGTCGTTGTACTCACTTGTTTCCTTATGTTTTTTCACAGCAGATCGACACCCCTATCGACCCTACCTATGTTTCACCCCTAATCATTAAGAGGATAATTGTTTGAAATAATACATCTATTTGCCTATATTTGGTACCATTGAAGTACGTGACAATTAAGTATTTTGAAGCTTCAATAATCAACTTAAATTTATGATTCAATTGATTTTTTTTACATGATATTAATTAAAATCCAAATTATAAAATTAGATCTTATCCAAGTGGAATTATTAGTGATTAATTTATGTGTGAAAGTTATGCAATATTCACACTTCTAAATTGAAAAATTCTCACGTGAAAAAATGCAATGTCTTGTATGAGACCGTTTCACGATGAGATGACCTCAAAAAAAAAAGCACATAAGTAAAAATTTTTATTATTAGGCTATTTAATTCATATATAAGTCATATTTCATGAAAGACCGTCCCATACAAAAACTTGTTAAGTATATGTAACATATAGTAGAGTCACATCCGTCAACTTTAACGTATATTGCAACTAGATATTGAAAAAACATGTACTTTTACTTCTTTCAACAAGGGCATAGTCAATCATGTTGTGATAGGTGTGACTTGAGTGCACATTTGATGAGGTGCATTCATGTGTTACCTTTGGGATGGAATCCCATGAATGTGTTAATATGGATGTATTAAGATAAGTTTTGATGATTGATTTATAATGATGATTAAGTGTAGATTAATAAGGTAATGAAGTGTGAGAGTTATGGGACTTAATGAAGAAGTGCAAAGGACTTGGTTTATGTTTGATTTATTGAAGCTCGATTAGAATTCTGACAGAAGAAGCAGAATGGTCGCTCGACCTGTCCACTTGACCGAGCGAGCCTTATTGATTGATCGAGCGAGCAAACAGAATGCATCCAGAAAGGGTCTGTACTCCGCTCGACCGAGCGAGCTCTCTGTTCCAGTCGAGCGGTTCCTCTGATGTGCCTAAAATGCTGTTTTCGACCTTTTAAGTTCTTGGAGAAGTTTCATGTCATTCATTATTCAATATTAATTCTGTATTTAGTGAGCTAATGACATTTATGTACCTAGTACTATATATAGGGAGCTCTCAATCATCAAATGGATATCCAAAATCCACAAATACACCCCAAGCCAAACACTAGCCTATATCTCTTCTCTATTGTAATTCTCCATATTTGAGAGTTCTTTGAACTCCTTTTGATAATATAAGAGATACTACACACCGGAGGACGTAGCCTTAGTTGGGTGAACCTCGTTAAATCTTTGTGTCGTTTTATTGTTTTATTTTCTCCTACAAACATTGATATCGTTGATAGCGTAATTTGTTTGTCACTAAAACTTCATACACTCGATCTTGGTAATATTGGAGTTTGAAACACATCGTTCAAACTCTAATACATCGTCTTTTTCAAATCATAAGCAGTTTTCAAACGAAGAATTGCACTTTAATTACAAAAATTGATAATTCAGATTTCTAAAAATAAAAGAGAAAATAAAATAGTATATATATGAGCTATCTAGGTACCGAAAGGAAATATTGTTCAACAATCTAGAAACTTTAGAATCTAATGACTACTCATCATTGCCATTTCTTCCTCTCTTGCCCAAAAATTCCACTATAGTCTATAAGGAAATTAATGAAGTCTTAATCAACAATTATAATCCGTGTATTAGGTATTTAAATGCTTAGATTAAGTTGTATAAGTTGTATTCAGAGAAACTCTAATGTGAATTTAGCATATATTAATAAAGTAGAGCACAGTCACACATCAACCTTATCATGTTGATGGGTTAGTAGAGTGGAGAATAAAGAGTATGACTTGGTGGAGTAAATGTAGGAGTCGTGCACAATAATGAGTATTAATTTTAGTTTTTACTAGAGCTGTTCAAAACAAACCCGACCCGGAATCAAAAACTATCCAACCCGAAAAAATGTAAGTTTTTTAGGTTTACCGAACCGCAATTACCCGAACCGATACTTCACTCGAACCGTTTGATAACCGAAAATGGCAAAATCGAACTCGAACTGCAACCGAATTTTATAACCGACATATAAATCTTAACCGATGTTACCCGAACTGAACAGTGATCGACCCGAGTCAAATCCGACCCGAATTATGCACGTAACCGAATGTAACCTAACTAAAACCGATTAAGATCGAACTGTTTTTAACCCGAACTGATACAAACCCGATCGATTATTAATCGAACTGTTTTTAACCCGAACTGATACAAACCTGAACCGATTGTAAATCGAACTGTTATAAATCCGAATCAAATTTTCACCTAATTTTAGCAAATTAAGTCCAATTTCAGTTTTCTAATAATACGGAAAAAGGAAGAACACAAGTTCTATACAGAAGAGATTGCATACAGAATATATATATATATATATATATATATATATATATATATATATATATATATATATATATATATATATATATATATATATATATATATATATATATATATATATATATATATAAAAACTAATTGAAATAAATTGATCTGCCTATTAGGGCTGGCAAAAGCCAACCCGACCTGCTAACCTGATCTGAAACCGACTCGAAATTAGCGGGTTTGAGTTTAGATTTTTGACCCAATTAATTAAATGGGTCAACCCGACCTGATCTGTTTATTAAATGGGTTAGGTTCAGGTTGAATATTTAAACCCGAAAAAAACTTGTTTAACCCATTTATTAAATTTAGGAAAATTCACCCAGAACAATCCAACCTATTCACGATTTTCCTACAATAATCCCAACTATCGATTAACCATGAATAATCTCAACTATTGACTCACTTAACCTGTGCTGTTGTTGCTCTTGTTTTTACCGGTGCAACAGGTAATTTTTTGGCATTTAGTCAATAGTTGGGATTATTGTAGGAAAATCGTAAATAGGTTGGATTATTCTGGGTAAATTTTCCATTTTTTTAAATATTTATCTTTTTTTTTATATTCAAAATGACTTGCTACAATAGGTAGCAGGTCATCCGGGTGTACCCAAGGCAAAGACCCTTCTAAGTTCGGATTATTCATGGTTAATCGATAGTTGGGATTATTGTAGGAAAATCGTGAATAGGTTGGATTATTCTGGGTAAATTTTCCTTAAATTTAAGACGGATCAACATTTGCCAAATACTTCGTAAAACTAAGATAATACCAATTACCATGTATTGAGGGATTTGTCAGCTGAAGATGACTTTCAATAAGAAAGAAAGTTGTCCCACATCGGCTAAGGGATTTGTCAGCTGAAGATGACTTTCAATAACAAAGGAAGTTGTCCCACATCGGCTATGAAAGATACTAATAAAAGAAAAATCCTTTAAATCACTTCCACAGATCTCATACCAACTTACGCAGCCACGCCGTAAGCACAAAGCGAACTATTCTTTCGCCTTTTACTAAAGAATACCGTGTACTCGCTGCATTAAGTGGCATACGTTTATTTTTGGAGGAAGCCTTTAATTAAGGTTAAATGGGTCAAATGACCTGAAATGAATTTAATGACCTAAAAAAAAAGTATAAATGGGTCATTAGCAGGTTGATCCGATCTGCTACAGATCAGGTCGGGGTTTCAATTTTTGACCCATTAATTAAATGGGTCAGGTTCAGGTTAAGGGTTTATTGATCCATTTATATATGATCCGAACCTGAAAATGACCCAACCCGACCTATTTGACACCCCTATCTGCTATATCCGATAAAACAATCGGTAATTATTTTTTGTAAGTAAATGAGCATACATCATTAAAAACCTGACTATTAACTTATTTCGATATTGACCCGATCAATAGTTATCCGTAACCGATAACTACTCGAAAAATAATGCTCGAACCCGATCTGTACCCGGAAAAACCGAACCAATTAGTAATCGATGACAACCCGAGACCGATTGACACTCGACACGAACTTCAACCGACACCGAACTGATGCTAACTCGATAGATTGAATAACCGATCTCTAACCGAACCGTGACTAACCGACTCGACCCGAGTGTGACCCGTTGTAACACACAGCCGAAAAATAACCGATCCGAAATGCAACCGAACAGAATAACACCCGTCCGAAACCGACCCGATCAACCGAATGAACACCTCTAGTTTTTACCAATGGTGTATAAGGATAGACTTTTTTTTATTCTGCAATGATAAAACAGATCAAAATAAACTTTTTTCTCGAGGAATGGGCTAGAAAATTTCTACAGGAATTAAGACTTCAATAGACAGGGAGAAATAAATTGTTATTGCAATGATCAAAGGGAAACCCTCACCCATTAAAATAACATGTGATTTAATTACTTTATATAATCACTTTTGTTAGATTATTCTTTGCTATATTAGTATACTATTATGAGTTGACTCTTGAATTTTTTTATAAATTCGTATTAATATTATATTCTAGATTCAAAAATATTGCTAGATGGTCAACATTTTGATAAAATTGGATCAACAACATAGATATTAGAGGATTTGTTAAGAAAAGATAAAATAGAATGTAATTATTATGGTTATGTACCAGTATTTCGTATAAAGTTAAGATTTAAGAAGAGAGATACCAGACAAATCATATTTATACTCTTAAAGAAAAAGGATAGATAAAATACGCACAGTCAAGAGCAACCCAATCGAGAGTCTCATACCTTGCATTCTTATTCACTACGTTTTTGATACATCAAAAATCCATAATAATAAGTCCTTATAATTGAAAATTTAATTTTTCTAATTAATATCATTTAAAAACTTGTGTTAATTAGTGGATGAAGCCTCAACCAATATTTCATGCATCATCACATAAAAAATTCATGCATTAAGTGTAATATTGCGCGCTTTAGTATCTCTCAACATGAAGTGTGGTACAAAACTATAAAATAGGAGTATATTTTTTAATTCGGATATAGACGGTGAATTTTTATTACAGATAATTTCTTTTTTTACAGATTATGTGCGGTTAAACATGTTGAACATATTTAGATTCTCTCATAGAGAGAATTATCTTTTTAGTAAATGGCGAGAATCATTTTATTGTCACAAGGGTCAAAGATAATTTGTAATTATTAGACCAATTTATGATTCTCAATGTTTTGGAGTATATACTAACTAGGTATTTATCCGTGATATGCAAAGTATTCAAAAGATTTTTTGATAACAAATTTATAATATATTTTAACCAATCCTGCTAAATTACAAAAAAGGGGTTTAAGTTATAAACGGGATTAAACAATAACGACACATGTATGCATATTACTATATAAGTAATAATACATATTCAAATTTAAAATATTATTTTGTAAAATTTTATTATTCCACAAAAATCATATATTTATCATTTAATTATTATACTAATAATTTTACAAAGATTATAAAAGTAAATAAACACAATGATTGTACGTGTATATGAACTTAATGCAAAAACGATAACAAAATGTACTTGCACGAAAGATACAAAAATGTTTTTGTCTTATTTGATTTTTTTAAATTATTACTAATCACTTTTAATTTATATTTTATTCTTAATCTAGATGTCAAAATATATTTAAGTAAGATTTTGTTTGATTTGTCTCAATGTAAAATTTATGAATATTAATATTTATAATTTTTAATTATGTGCAATTAGAAATATTTAGGATTGAATTATATTAGTATATTGAATAGAGTATAATTATTTAATACTAGTGTAGAAGTCCGTGAAATGCACAGAGTTTAATACGGTGATATATATAGACAATTAATCTCTTCAAGATTCTTAATTAGGTTTAAAAAATTAATATAATAAAAACTTTTAAATTCTTAGCTAATTTAGCTTTAAACTGAGTTAGGAAAAATATTTGTCACAAAAAATTATAACCCTATGAAATAAATACACTTGACAAGACTCTAAGAAGTCGTCATTTGTTATTTTTTAGTTCTTTTTATTAGTATTATGATTTATGATTATGATACTTTTCTAATTCTATTAAAGGGACTACATGAGAATGACATGTCAAATTTTTCGTTCTTTTTATTAAATAGTATGATAGTATGATTCCATCTAAAGGGGCTACAATGAGGTTGACATGTCGAATTTTTCATTCATTTTATTAAATAGTATGATTTGAATGAGCTAAATATGACAGATTAATTCATTTTATATGCCACATAAGCAAACATCACCAATAAAAACATTACATCTAAAAGGGCTACATGAAGGTGACATATGTAATTTTCCATTCTTTTTATTAAATATATAATTATGATTTATGAATATGAAACTTACCTAATTTAACAAAGGGGCTATATGATGGTGTGTGAAATTTTACATTCTTTTTATTAAATAGTATGATGATTATGAAACTTACCTAATTTAACTAAAGGGGCTACATGAAGGTGACATGTGGAATTTTTCATTCTTTTTATTAAATAGTATAATTAATAAGGGAAATTCTACGTGGTAACCTTGAGGTTTTGAGTTTTCCACGTAGTAACTAAAACTTTTAAAAAATCCACGCGGTAACCATGAGGTTTATCAAATTGTTCCACCGTGACCTTTTTGCACAAAAAACGTTAGCAAACGTTAATTTCGAATCTTTAAAGCTGTTGTACACTTATTTTATGCGACTCACCATTTCAAATTCTATCAGCTTCAACTTTTTCCCCCAAAACATAAACTTTAACTCAATTACAAGTACTATATTTGAATTTGGGGAAAAAAATTATGATTTGGATAAAAGATGGTAGAATTAGGCTTTATATTTTGGGGAAAAAGATTAAAACTGATAGAATTTGAAAACACAAGTCTCATAGATAGGCGTACAGCAGCCTTAAAGCTTCGAAATTAACGTTTGCTAACGTTTTATGTGCAAAAAGGTTACAGTGGAATAATTTGGTAAACCTCGGGGTTACCACGTGGATTTTTTAAAAGTTTTGGTTACCACGTGGAAAACCCAAAACCTTGGGGTTACCACGTGGAATCTCCCTATTAATAATTTTTGCATTGAAACGAAGCAAACATATCCAACCTCACTATGTTTTTACTTATTGATTAAAAACTAATTATAATTAAGAATGATAAATAAATAGTGCAATATTTCTAATGTTACACATAATTTAGAACTAAGAGATTATATGTTTAGTGTTTTCTTGGTTGCTAGCTATTTCTATCGGACAACATCCTTGCCTAGACAAACAAAGATTTTGATATTTTGATATTTATTCTCTTCATTACTATTTGATATTCTCATGATGATAATCATAAACAATAAAAAATATTAAAATAAAAATTAGAGAAAAAATCATAAGTATATTATAAAAATGTAAAAATAGAGGGAATAAATTTTAATATTATACCATATAAACTATTAATTTAAGCCTAAATTGATAATTGAGTTGATTCATCTTCCTAATTATCATAGCACTGAATAGTTATTTGTAGCATTAGTTACCTAATTAGTAAAAACGTGCATACTATATAATCAAAAGTATATAATGACCTATAATTCATAAATAAAGATTTAGGGAGTTGATATTACCTGTGGATTTCGGTAACCAAGTAAAATGTACTTCATATTCTTGTTTCTTCACTTTTAAATTATTATTATTATA
This sequence comes from Amaranthus tricolor, assembly GCF_026212465.1. NCBI lineage: Eukaryota > Viridiplantae > Streptophyta > Magnoliopsida > Caryophyllales > Amaranthaceae > Amaranthus > Amaranthus tricolor. The sequence continues at coordinate 5,369,372 of NC_080062.1, read as the reverse complement.
GACAAAGAAATTGTTTAAAAGTAAAGTACTCAATAATCAAGATGGTGTTTTCAGATCCTTTTCACTATAAACAACTTATATTGAGGAAGTATTATCATTCTGGAGGAATTTATGCTTATCCTTAAAAGAAGTGCTTCATAATTCTTTTGGTGTGCACTAAATATGTTAGTAAATTTTGCTTTCAATTGAAGTGAATTATCATTAACTAAACCCTTTTATATTCAGTTGTATACCCAAAAAGAGAAGTACTCCTTGCATAGAAATATTTACTTTATTAGGTTGGAATGTGAATGAAGTAGTATATAGTGGCGGGAAAATTATATTTAGGAATGACTTTGATATGATTACACGTGGCATAGAAGTTCCTAGATTATAATATGTATATATGATTATGATAATAACTATCTATTTTTCTTTTTTCCAACTTGATAAAATCATAATTCTATGATTTCTAGCTATTTACCATTTACTAATATTAATTTTTTATAATTTTTAATCAAACATAATCAGAGATATTAGTATTCAAAATAATACATCAATAAATGTGCAAAATTAAATGAGACCTAGAGAGTATTAAAATTGAAAAAGGCAATGATCATGAAGAAATATTAAAAGCAAAGACAAAACATTCAACAACGAATTAGGAGGATACTTGTAAAAGAAGAATTGTAGAAAGATAAATTTAATTAATTTTTATATTATTTTTTCTTTTAGAACCCTTGATATAGTGGGTGCATCAAACTCTAATCTTTACATAGGTGAAGATTTGAAGTACTAAACTAAAGTTGTTTTAAGTAGAGCTTCTAGTTGGAGTTTTCTTGCTGATTTGCACTTAACCTAATCTGCCAACCTTAGAACAACCTTCCTCTCTATATCTTCCCTTACTATAAATTCATCCTTTAGTTCTTCCTAGCCTTCAAGCTATCCTTAATTAATCTTCCGCAACCTACATTCACAAAGTAGACAAGAAAAATCGACACGTTTCTTTTACTAACAATACGAGCAAGAGCAAGAACAAGCGTAAAAGCAAGAAGAGCGAATTAAGAATGGTTTCCTATTATGTACAAGGACTTGTCTTATTATTGGCTACCTTGTTTTCGTTGGTTTCCGCAAAAGTTCAATATCATCATTTCGTGGTAAGTTAACTATACAACGTAAGATAAAAGTTACGTGCATTCGAATGTAATTAAAAAAGTAGTTGCACTGTAGCCAAGTGCATTTTTAGTTCGTTTTGTGCTTATTTATGGAATGAATAAATATATGCTCGTTACATAAACTTGAACAAAATGAACGTAAAAAGTATATTTAATTACTATTACATACCTTTTAAGTGCACTTGGGTACAACATGTGCTCATGTTTGATCACATATTATTTATAACAATTGGAGGAATTTTTATGGAAAAATATACAATAATAATCTCAAATACTATTGTTTATTCACTCAAAATAATCTCAACTATAGGTTATTCCATAACAATTCTAAGTATGAATCGTACTTTCTCGAAATAAACGTAACTATGGATCGATTTCATGCTCGCAGTTAGCCCAAATTGGGTGCATTACAAGAGAAAAATTAATAGTTGGGATTTTTTTTTAAAAAGTACACCCCATATTTAAAATTATATGAAATAATTAATAGTTGAGATTATTTTGATTTAATAGATAATAATTGAAGTTATTAATATGTATTTTTTCAAGAAAAATTAAAAAGTTGAAAAAATAAATTAAATTTGTGTTTATCTATTATATATAGGTTCAAGCGGTACCGGTGAAAAGACTGTGCAAAACTGTGAATGCAATAACAGTGAATGGCCAATTTCCTGGACCCACATTGGAAGTTTTTGAGGGTGATACTCTTGTAATCAATGTTGTTAACAGAGCAAAATACAATGTCACCATTCATTGGTAAATATAGCATGCTTGAAATAAAGACCATCATCCTAAATGTATGCATTGCATTAGCAAAAAGGTGTTAATTAAGATCGTCGGGTTAATTTTGGGTCAGATTTCTTGGGTGGATTTAAAATTAAATTATATTGATTTTTACATTATTTTAATTTTTAAATTTATTTTAAAGTCGGGTTAAGTCGGATTCGTTTCCAAAATTGGGTAAATATCAGATTATCGAATCTGTTTTTGAACACTTTTACATGGCATGCCATAGTTATATATACCTTTAAAAATTTTCTCTTTTAATTCCTATTTTTGGTTTATAATCCTAGGCACGGAATAAGACAAATGAGGACCGGATGGGCTGACGGACCAGAATTCGTTACTCAATGTCCTATTAGACCAGGAGGTAGTTACACGTATCGCTTCACAATCAATGGTCAAGAAGGAACTCTATGGTGGCATGCTCATAGCTCCTGGCTAAGAGCAACGGTCTACGGAGCTCTAGTAATTCGTCCTAGAGAAGGAATTCCTTACCCTTTTAATAAGCCAAGCCGTGAAACACCCATTATTCTTGGTATATTCATTATATGTACTCTATCAGCTTTACAGTTTTTATTACATACAATATTATAAAAATTGATGATAACAATGTTAATGACAAAAAAACAGGTGAATGGTGGAACCGCGACCCAGTTCAAGTCATTAGACAAGCCGCTAGGACGGGAGCCGCCCCCAATGTATCCGATGCTTACACCATCAACGGCCAACCGGGAGACCTCTACAACTGCTCTCAGCAAGGTTTGTGTTTTTATATATTATGATCTACATATACAATATCGTATAACACAATATAGTATAACGTATACTAACTATATCTTATATATCTTCAAAGTATTATTAATTTATGTATTAGAGTATTAGAATTTATTTTAATTGAACAACTGATATCACTTTTCAGAAAATATTTAAAACTCAATATTTACAAAGTCTTCACCTTTACTTGATTTACCTTATAATTAAAAATAATGAACTACGACCCTATAATTAATTATTCATGTTACAAACATATATATTGTTAAACATGGATTAGACAAGTATTAAGTTGGACCTTAATTACCACTTAAAGGCAATCAAAATGCATATTATTGGGGCTAACTAAAAAGGTAAAATACATTACTGCTTTAAAAAGAAAGAAGTTTTTTATTTTTTTACGAACCAATCTTTTTTAAAGGATGTTCAACCCACTCTTGCATTAAATTGGTTATTATTAGATAAACTTTTCAAGGAAAATTTAATTTATTTTACTTTCTACTTAGAAAAGTTGAGTACTTGATTTTGTAAATATTGTTTAATGAAAATAAATAAATATTACTTTTTATCATAAAAAACATACAATTTCCATAAAAAAAAAAACAAAAAAACACAAATTCTTGTGAGAGGGTCTATTTTGAAAGACCATCTCTAATTGGGTCGGTCCATTATATATTTTTTAAAATATTGCAAATAGGCATTAAGAATAATATAAGTAGACATTTTAAGATATTGAAAAAAATAGACATTAAGGATACAATAAGTAAGCATTAAGGATAATGTAACTAGACATTAAGAATACGATAAATAAACATTAATCTTTAATGGGTTAGGCTTGAGATACGTCTCTCAAAGAGATGATCTCTCAAGAGACTAGCCGAAAAAAAGTCTTAATAAACCTGGATGCATCAACTGTTCAAGAGGGTTTTTGGCCCAATTAAAACAAAAGAAAACTAAAAAAATATTAGCATATATATAATGTATATCTAGTATTACGTTAAATCCTTTCAAAAAAAAAAAATAGTATTACGTTAAATTATTCCTTTCTTATTCTTTGTTTTTAGCACAATTTATCATTTACTCTTAGTTTGTATTTTATCCACAAATTTCTATATAAGTTAAAAAATCGTTCAATGAAATTTTGATTGATTTGTGTCAACATAAATGATTAAGATTAGTTTTTGGTAACTTTTAACCAATCATAATTAGAGATATTTAGAATTGAAGTAGTACTTTGTCAAATGTGCAAAATTAGATGACAGACGAGTCTGTATAATCAACCCATTAATTTTTCTCATCATCATCATACTCAATGTATTCCGCTCATAGAAAACTATGATCAAGGTCTGGGGAGGGAAGACAGACGACAGCTCAAACACATAGAGGAGAGTACAGTCAAAGAGTCCCTCGGCTATAAAAAGGTCTTCAAAGAGAGAGAAACCTACAACTTACAAATAAAATAAGTAGAATACGTACAAATATAAAGATAAAAGTAAAGAAAGAGGTAAAGAACGATAATTAAAGGCAATGAACAAAAAGAAAGGATGGGTAAAAGGGACGGGTTTAGTAATCTAAGACATGGATAAGGCGCCGCCAACTGTCCCTATTTTTCTAATTGATCATATTTTAAAATTGTAATCAAGTAATCACTTTAAGGTTGTAACTTATCACTTTAAGACAATAAAAAGTGATCACTTTAAAATTGTAAGTAATAAATGATCACTTCAAAACAGGTGTACATTGAACTAGGCCAATAAAAATAGTTTCACCGTGAAACTGTCTTATTTAAGAATTTGTGTTATTTGATATACAGATATACTAGAAGTGTGTTTCATTTCACCTAGTTTACGTAACAAACAAAAAAAATTAGCTAAACTAACCAAATTTAAATTATTCTATACAGATACTACCGTTGTCCCAATCGACGTAGGCGAGACACATCTTTTACGAGTGATCAATGCTGCCCTCAATCAAGAACTCTTTTTCTCTGTTGCCAACCACCCGTTCACGGTGATTGGCGCAGATGCAAGTTATTTAAAACCCTTTACGACCAACGTCTTAATGCTCGGACCTGGTCAAACCACCGACGTCTTGATCTCTGGCAACCAAGCTCCTGGCCGGTACTACATCGCTGCTAAGCCGTATCAAAGTGCACAAGGCGTCGCTTTCGACAACACCACCACCACCGCCATACTCGAATACGAGTCTCTTGTATGTCCCCCTAGGGGAGTTCCTAAGCCCACCCCTATATTCCCACCTTTACCAGTATTCAACAACACTGCAACAGTTACCGCATTCACAAACAAACTCCGGAGCCCAAGACGGGTCCCAGAGCTACCGGTCCTACTAGAAGTTGAGGAAAATTTATTTTTTACCGTAGGCCTCGGACTTAACCAATGCCCACCAAATTTTAGTCAAAATCAATGTCAAGGTCCAAATGGTACCAGATTTACTGCTAGCATGAACAACGTATCTTTTGTTCTTCCGTCAAATTGGTCTCTTCTTCAAGCCCATAAATTCGGTATTCCTGGGGTTTTCTCCGTCGATTTTCCAGCCCAACCGCCAGTTCAATTTGATTACACAGGCAACGTTAGTCGGGCACTTTGGCAACCACAATCGGGTACTAGGTTGTACAAGTTAAAGTATGGTTCTAGGGTGCAAATTGTTATTCAAGGTACTAGTATTGTTACAGGGGAAAATCATCCTATGCATCTACATGGTTATGACTTTTATATACTTGCTCAAGGATTTGGCAATTTTGATTCAAACAAGGATACCAACAAATTTAACCTTGTGGATCCTCCTATGAGGAATACTGTTGGTGTGCCTGTCAATGGATGGGTTGTCATCCGATTCGTCGCCGACAATCCAGGTACGACAAATACTCGTTCATTTATATGCATTTGTTATCGATAGTGACATACTGACATGTTGTGATGAAAAATATCATATTGTCTTATTCGATGTGCTTTGAAAATGACCTTTTTTTTGTGTTTTTACTTGATTTCCAGCTTTTGGTGTTTTTGTTGTTCAGGGAGCCAAAAGACCGACTTTTATGCCAAAATCAAAAAGTAGCTATTTCATTGATTGTGGGCCTTTTGATCTACTTTAACATCTCCATAACAATCGACGTAAACTGTTGATTTGATAATTCGCAAATAGCCATTTGCCAAACAGACTTATTACCAATGCAATCTCACAAAAACAGAAAAGTTATATCTTAGCTAAATTATATGGTCCAACCATGATAATTTTAGATTTCTTGTACTACATTCAAATAGGGGAATGAAGGAAAAGAAAGGAAAGAAAAATGAAAGAATAATTAATTTCTGTCATTTGGATATCATTAGGGGAAGTAACAAAACTGAAGGAATCAGAATTGGAAGGAAAAGTCGTAATTTTCTATTTTAAACAAAATAAACTCTTCCTACTTTGAAAAGATTTGATAGAAAAACACACGTATCTTGCCTCCCCTTTCTTTCCCATCCCTTCAATTTGTTTTTCTTTATTTTTATTCCTTTGAAAATGTTATCCAAATACAATGTTGGTAACAAAAAATTTATTTTAAAAATTGCAGGAGTATGGTTGATGCATTGTCACTTGGATGTGCACATCACTTGGGGGTTAGCTATGGCATTTTTAGTGGAAGATGGAGTGGGAGAGTTGGAGACTCTACAAGCTCCACCAATTGATCTACCAATTTGTTGATCAATATATATATATATATATATATATATATATATATATATATATATATATATATATATATATATATATATATATATATATATATATATAATATTATTATTTAGTGCATAGAGAAAAAAATTACTATTCTCCATTAAAATCTTTCATAGTTCTATGTTATTGTACTTTATTTCTTTGCTTTTGGTTACAATTTAGAAGTTAGCCTAGCATTAATATTTTGATGATTTATTTTTATTGATCTTGTATTAATTCTGTTACTAATATAAAAAATAAAAAAATTTTGGAAAATGAATTTAGTATCATACTTGTTCGATGCTATATTGAAGGAATGAATCCAATATAATACTACAAGGTGGGTGGATCATAATCTTTGCATAATTGAACAACTAGGTTGTCATTTTGATTGTTCAGTGTTATAAATTATGCAATTTAATATTAATTAATAGGAATTTTGAGTGATTTAGACCATTGCTTAGGCAGGCCTAGATTTAGATTCCTCTCTGTTATTTTTTTCAAAAAACGTTAACTTTTATAGATTTATGCATTATATATATCATTTTTTGCATGGATAATTATTACTCAAATTCGTGTGTTTTTATCTTTGAGAAAATTTAATCTAGAGACTATTTCAAAATAAAGAGTTAAAGTATTATATTAATGTTAATGTGCCAAAACTTTGATACAAGTACATACTTGAAAATGCGAATAGACGAGTAGCCACACTTCCATATGAAGTACTCTATCTTATTCAGCCTAAATGTCTTATTGTATTTGAGACATTTGCCAATGTAGTATTTTTATTTTTAATATCTTTAATTGTGCATAATTAAAAATTATAATAAATTGATATGACTAATTTTTATATTGAGACAAATCAAATAAGGTCCTACATGACTATGTTATATGTTATACATTAAGAATATTATACAACTTAAAAGTGATTGATAAATAATGTCAAAAATCAAATGGAACACTTAAGCTGAACAGGAGGTAAAATAAGTTATAATTCTACAAATCTTCTATGTTTATCAATCTAAAGTATACACATTACAAACTTCAACCTCTCAAGTGCCTTAGAAGATGTATATATTCGGTATAAAGAAGCAAGACCTAGATCCGTGAATTATGGCATTTCGAGCCTGTATCGAGATTTTCGTGTTGTTAAAACTCAAAACTCGAACCCATCGAAACGTAGTCATCATACATTGTCTTCCAATACCTTAAGATTGTCTAAAACTTCATCTCTACCAATATTTCTACAATGTTGCATTACCAAAATAGAGGTGTTTCCCCAACGAAGTTCATTGCAAACAAAAATTTCACCAATTAAGCCTAATTCCGGATTCTCACACAAAACCGATAGTTCTTTTTCACTCACGGTAGTCTCACCATGTCGTCTTCCTACCATAACAAGTTCATAATTGTTGTCAAAAGATTTGATTACATCAAGTGCTTTTAACCAATCTTGCACATAAATTTGTTGAAAAACATGAGCTCGACTCTTACCAACAACCCTAGTCTTAAACAAAGCTAACTGAAAATCATCCAATTTCTTGTCGTGTTTATTAGTACCTTGGCTTTCTTTAACCACAACTCGTGTTAAGGTAATGCTAACACGCGGGTGTCTAGACATTCGTGTTGCATATGCTAACGCTTCTCGATCATCTTCCCCTCCGAAGTAAATAACATGAACACGATAAGAGAACGTATCTTTGTAATTCCATTGCTTACTAGCCTTATCCCTATGAACAAGAATTCCAATCGTACAAGGCATGTGTAATTGTAGCTTACGATTAAGATCACTCGAGGAATTCCTATTAAGCGCAAGCCCTTGACTAGTATAATTATAAGGCACAATAAGAAGAGGAATCATTTTTTCCCTAGCTAAGAAAGAAATACCTTCATGTATGCTCTTAAATGGTGTGATCATAGTTAACAATTGAATGTTAATACCACCCTCAGATTTTTCACAATAACTTTTTAATGCAGTCATTATATGAACACAACCATTATAGTCACATATTCTTTTATGATCTCGATGAACCATCAGTATAGGTGTTGCTTGACCTACAAATTCCGATAAATGCACCACATAAACATCGATGGGGTGCGATTTCGAGGGACTCGAAACATTCAACAAAGAAATGATGCCGGAGATTTCATCATCGGTATCAATACATGCTAGGATCTTCAATTTTGGTGCCTCTAATGTTGCTAAGAATGATAAGTCAAAACCTTCAATGGACTTGTTACAATTTGTATTACGATCCTTGTGCAAGTAAAATGCTAGTGGTGTCACAATTGTTGTCACAACCAAACTATTCAACACTAGGTGTGTTGCCTTGTCACTATACATTTTCTGCATCTTGTTAAGATATCGAGATTATTAAATTAGATTAAATTAACTTCGTTGAAACTATGAAAAATAACTTGAATTTTAACTACATTCATTTAAAAAATAACTTCTAATTAACATCATTTAAACAATTAGAACAATTTTATAAAACTTTCATCATTCTTCAAACAAAGCGTCTGAGTCATTAAAACACTAGGTTCCATTTTGAATGGGTACATTCATCAGACACATGCAATGTGTGAGATTATTTAAGTATAATCTAAAGGTGTTTGGTTTTCAGCGAATAAATAATAAGTTGGATTATTAATTTTAATCTTTCCTTCAATGCATAAAAGATCTTTTTTTTTTTAACTTCGATCTCTTAGAAAATGTACATTCTCACTATAGCCAAAGATTTATAGCTATGGACTATAGTAAATGACATGTGCAATCATATTTACTTTTTTATTGATATATATGAAGTTGCAAATGATATCCAAATAAATGTTAATTTACCTGACGTAGCGTGTAACTCAAGAAAACCATAACATTGAGTACCCCACTTGTATCCATCACTAAACCAAGAGCCAATCCTAATCTAGGGCTGATCTTATAATACATTGCAACCAACATGGTAACAAATGTCTTAATACAATAACCAATAATTAGAATTGATTGGAATCCAATATGAGCCTTAAGATCCCTTATACCATATATATCAGTCATATCACCAATAGCCAAGTAAAAGAAAGGAAGTAGACAAATCTTAATGAACATTTCACTCCTTTGTTGAATTATTTTGCCTAAAGGGGGGCCACTCGGTATAACCAAACCAAGAAATGCAACTCCTAGAACAGGAGATCCAGCTACAATATCACTAATAAATGACATAACAAAAGCCCCTAGTAAAATCCCAATAACATACACTTCCTTAACCGGTTCGCCTTGAGGTACCCGTTTGATAAACCATATCAAAACCGGCCTTAAACCTAACATAATCGAACCTACAACTAAACAAAGGGGCATAACACCATTGTAAAAACCGCGTAAATGAAACAAATTAGTGATCAGTAAGTACATCCAAAAGCACCATGTAACGACTTCATTAGTCATCGATGAGGCCAATGCAAGTTGCCCCATTTCGGTAGTTAAAAGGTTGAGTTCTTCTAGGATCGGAGCTAGGTTTGTGAACCAAGTCGACGAATGTTGGAAGACAAATATGTAGACAAGGAAAGGAGTCTTGAATGTAAGAGGATTTAGTAGATCATTAAGAGAAGCCATAACAAAGAATGAAGCAAAAAGAGAGGATAGTCCTATAACCCATACTTTCTTTCCACTCCTTTTAAGGACACCAAAATCAGTTTTTATACTAATTAGGAATACATGATAAAGAACACCCATGTAGGCAACCACATTGATGAATTGTATTTGATTAGGCCTATCTGTTATGATGTTGTACTTTTTGTAAATTCTTCCTAGGACACATGGTCCTAAAATAATTCCTGTCTGAAAAAAATGCAAGGTGATAAATTTCAAGATTCAAGCAAGAAAATTAATAAACTTGTACATAAATTGCATTGGACATTGATTCAATTGGTGATGCACAATATTCATAGTCAAAATCGAAGTCATCAACCCAGTATATATCCCGTACAAGTAAGGATTCGAAATCAAGAGGAGGGTAGTGGACATATCATACTAGTACCCCGCCAAGGAGAGGACAAAAAGAAATTCACGCGCTCTTTGGTAATGCACAAATAAGTGTAAAAATTAAGGTATATGAACTATGATACTCCAACAAATTAAAGTGTCTAATTGGGTTTTTTACTAAATATATTATACATTAATTCAATTCCTAATATTTCTAATTATATACAAATAAAAACTATACGACAAGTTGATATTAATACATTGAAATGAACTAAATAACATTTTATTTAACTAAATAACATTTTATTTAACTATGTTGAAACTTATAAATATAGATAAAGTGAGATTTGATTCATGAAAATTAGTACCAAAGTCCAATGTGTAGTTTTATTGAGAGGGATGGTGTGCAATATATTTTATTTTAATTCATAAAATTTATATACTTTCAACCAAAATAAAAAAATTACCGAATTACCGGATTAGTATTCATTGTTATTTTTGAAATTTTGACTCACTTTTTCTCTTGGTAAACTGACAAAACTAATAACTAAGTTTTATCATACTACCTCCTATTCAGCTGAATTGTCCCATTTTTTTTTGGCACTATTCACTTATCATTCTTAATTTGTATTTTATTCTTAATCTATAAGTTAAAACATAGTCATATGGGATCTTGTTTGATTTGTCTCAATACAAGGATTATTAATATCAACTTTTTATAATTTTTAATTAAGCATAATTTGAGATATTAAGAGTTAAAATGTTGCCTCGGCAAGTGTGAAAAGTCAAATGGTACAGTTCAGCTGAATAGGAGGGAGTATGTTTCTATAACAGCCGACTAAATGATCGGTTGGCTTAAATAACAAACAAAAACACTAACGCTACTAACAATAATCAATGGTTAAACACTCTTAAGAGTTTTAGGCGATTAATATGTAAGTAGATATGACTTAACTACATCCCTAGTTTATATTTATAAATTAAAAATTCAAACTCATTTTATATGAGACTGTCTCACCATAAGATAAATCTATATAATTAATTTATTTTTCTAATTGATCTATTTAATAGACTAAATATACATGAGTCGGTCCAATAAAGATAATCTTATCATGACGCCGTTTCATTTAAGAAATTTGTGATAAAAATTATCTTACAAAACCTTAAAACATGATACATAAACTCAATTAGAATAAAAAAATCAAATAAAATATTTTTGTGAGAAATTAAAAATTATAAAAATGCATACTTTCATACCAGCAAATCGCATACAAATTCTGTTTGCTTAAAAGGCTTGAGAAGACGACGAAAAGCTTGAGAGATGATAAAGAAAAGGGTTAATCTAACCATGGTAAAAGGAAGTATCCTTTGAAAAATATCATGTTCATAAAAAATTCCTCTCCTTAATGCAAATAAATGCATTAAATTTTGCTCACATTGCCTTCTATAAATATATTTCATGGATGCTGAATCCATTTTTATTAAATAAATTAATTATGTTATGGAAGATGATTGAAGAATACTAATTATAATAAATGGGAGTAATTTTTTTGGAGGAGGGAAAAGGAAAATTATGAGGATTAACATCCTTAATAATATTAGAAGAGAAAATGAAAAAAGAAAAAGGGGAAATTATATTAAAAAAATAGTAATAACAATAATAATGCATGAGATTTTATATATATGGATGAGCTGGGAAAAAAATTATGAATGTGTGAGAAAATAGAGATTTATAATGATAATATAAATTTTGTGAAATTTCCTGAAATTTCGAATTAAAACAGGTATTTAATTTCATTATATGGATAATTATTAATATTGTCTAATTTGAAGCTTTTAAAGCTTAAAAAGTTAATTCTTAATTTTAACTTTTTTTGTTTTGATAATGAATTTTTTTTGTTAATATGTCCCTTTTCTCTCCACTTTCCACATGTACGTGATTGATTGCAAATTTGTCGTCTCATTGTAAAATCTGATTACGTGACTTATGGGTTTTTTCTCTTTTTAAATTCATCGGCTATGAGTTTGAGACCAATATATGGAAACCATTAATTTTTATCAAGAATAGGGCTAAACTATCCCTATACGTTAGTGTAGTTGATACTTGATAGAATAATTGAAAGAATATTAATTCTTGAATATTTCGTTTTCCACTAACTGATTATTACTCTTTCATCATCTTAGGATTTATTATTGTAATCTCTTGACTTTCCTTATTCTTGTGACCACTAATAAGCATACTATAAATATTGATGGAATAGAATCCCTAGAGGTGTAGGGAATTACACCGACTTTCATGGTATCACAGCCATTAGCAAGGTTGTCTCCTTTCTCTACCGAATATCAATTTTTTCCCCTATCTTTCTTCCTATTTTACTACTGTCCTTGTTAACATCTTGCTGCACTTCTAAAATCCCTAGTGCTATTCTCACTATGGCTTCTTCATCCTCTTTTCACCATGCTTTAACAGTCACCAATATCAAGAACCAAGTCCCATTAACGCTTGATATGGAGACAGTTCAATATTCATCCTGGGTTAAACTCTTCCGTTTGACATGTATCGTATACAATGTTCTTGATCATATTGACTCTACAGCTCCTCGTTCTTCTGATATTGATACAGCATTGTGGATGCGTCTCGATGCAGTGTTAAAACAATGGCTATATGCCACAATCTCACCTGATTTTTTACAAACCATTCTCAAACCCAACGCTACCGCTCACGAGGTATGGACCCGTGTAGAAGAACTCTTCCATGATAACAAAAACACTCGAGCAGTTTTTTTAGAAACTCAATTTAATAAACTTGCTCTATCTGATTTCCCTAATGCATGAAGCTACTGTCAGCAAATAAAACTTCTCGCTGATCAACTCGCCAAACTCGACCAACCCGTTTCAGGTCATAAGATGGTCTTGCGCTTCGTTGCTGGCCTTCCGAAAGCCTATGACACCGTAGCCACTATGATTCAACAATTAGACCCTTTACCAAATTTTTATCATGCCCGCTCTAAGTTACTCCTAGAAGAGTCACGACAGGCCCAAAAAAATGAACCCGCCCCCTCTGCTATGGTTATACCGCCACCTCCCTCCAACATTCCTCCTACTCAAAATTTCGATTTTCCGAAATCCAGTAACACACCTCATTCTCCTGTATCTCGTAGCCACAATAACAATAGGGGTCGTAGCTGTGGTCGTGGCCAAAATAATTGGCGTGGAGGTCGCAGTGGTAGAGGTCGTGCCAGGCACTACACTTGACCCATCAACGCACCTGGATATGTGTCTCAATGAAATTAGCCATGGCGTTTTCAGTCTTGGTACAACAGTCCACCATGCCCCTACCCATCAGTACCCCTTCAACGCCCTTCCGCTGGTATCCTTGGCCCAGTTCCCAAGCCACACAATCAGGCCACTTCAACCCATGAAGATTCTAATGCCCTCACTCCCATGGAAATTGGCCAAGCACTTGCAAATATGGGTATTCAATCTTCTAATTCACAATGGTATAACATTGGTAATTATTTGCCTGCTACTTCTCTTCCTAATGTATTTGTCGGTAATGGGTCTACTCTTCCAATTGTGGGTCATGGCTCTTCCCCTCATCATTCCCCAAATTTTCCTTATAAACTCAATCACATACTTTATTCTCCACATCTCATTAAAAATCTACTAACAACAAGGTTTCCATTGAAATTTGACCCTTTTGGTTTCTCTGTGAAGGATCTTGGTACGAAAAAAATTCTCACGAGATGCAATAACTTGGGTGCTCTTTACCCCTTCGTCAATAATCCGCCTGCCGCATTTACTTCCCTTCAATCCCTTTATTGGCATGCTTGCTTGGGACATCCTGGCGCAAATATTTTAAATTATCTTCGTCGTAGTAGTTCAATTTCATGTAATAAAGAGCATTTCTCTAATAGTTGCTCTTCTTGTCAATTGGGAAAACATGTACGTTTTCCCTTTTATCCTTCTCTTAGTGTCACTTATAAACCTTTTGATATTATACATGCCGATCTTTGGACCTCTTCCATTGTTAGTAATGTCGGGTTTAAATACTATCTTGTTTTGCTTGATGATTTCACTAATTTTCTTTGCACTTTTCCTCTTAAATTTAAATCGGATGCTTACTCCTCTTTTTTACAATGATCCACGTAAATATCATATGAATGGTATTAGTATACAATAAGTACATGTGAGCAAAAACAGCTTGTAAATTTTGAGCTTGTCACAAGTGCTACTCATTTTACTAAGATAGTAAGATTTACTATATGTATCTTTCCACCCTTTTCTAGTCGACACCCACCATGTCTAATCTTCACCTCGGATATTACACACTCAACATCAAATGGTCTCCCTACTTGTGACCATCCATAATCTTTTCGAACCCATTTAAGACCTCAAATCCGCTATATATGTCTTAGACCAACTAGTACCATTGAAAACCCTTCTGTGAGAAGGGTGAAAGTAGATTAAGATATTTGGGCAAGTGTAGATGAAGCTCACTGATGCGCCTGTGAGAAGGGGGAAAACAACACGATATATAGAAGAGAAATAGCGATAGGCCTAGTAAAATATAGAAGAAGCAAATTAGAAATGACATAAACAAATTGCACAACTTTAAGGATTTGACTGGTGATACCACTAGTAGTTGGAGACATCATATTTGTGTTCTAAACCTTAAATAGCCACATACACCTACACTCATTTCACATATCTCTTATTTATTATTATGGTATTTATGATTGTTTTTAGATTTATTTTTTCATGTTATTAGCCTTAATTTTTATCTTGTCATGTCTTGTTTTGATTTGTTTTCCTCTATAGATCTTTAATTTTGAGTCGAAGGACTTTTTAACTACATGCATCTTCCATATAGATATAATCTATCGTTGGAAAAATTACCGTGAATAATACAACATTTTGTTAATTTCCCTACAATAATACCAACCATTAATTAACCATGAATAATACCAACTTAAGGGGTATTTTCCTAAAAAATCCCTAACATGTTAAAACCAAACTATAGGAGATTATAAGACAAAAAAATTGGTGAATTAGTTCATAAACTAAAGTTTGTATTATTCTAGGAAAATACTCCTCTAAGTTGTTATTATTCATTGTTAATCAATAGTTGATATTATTGTAGGGAAATTAACAAAAAATTGTATTATTCTCGATAACTTTTCCTTTATCGTTTTCATCCTACTTAATATAAAAATTATTAAGGTGGAATTAAAAAAAGGTCAATCACTCAAAAGTATTTTGGTTTTTCAAAGTCATTTTAATAACATATAAGACCAAACAAATTTGTTTAAAAAACTTCTTTTGTAAAAAAAACTTATGAAATACAAAGAAATTATTTCCAATAGAAAAGAGTCATTTTTTAAAGCACATATATTATTGTTTGATACTATCTCACCTTAAAACATGCTTTATATATGAATTATAATGTTAATTTAATACTTTTTCTGTTACAAAATATTTGCACTATTTGATTTTTCACGCAAATCAATACAATAATTCAATTCTTAAAACGTGTTTTATATATGTATTATTTATAATGTTGCAAGTAATATGGAAGGGAGGAATTATAAGTTATTAGAATATAAAGTTTTTATTTTGAGGTTTGTGTTACTGATACATGATTTTTGGCAAGAACACTTGTTCCAAATTTGGCTAGTACTTTCTCCGTCTTATTATACTAGTTAGATTTGACTTTTTATACAATTCAATGTATTATTTTGATAATTTATATATTGAATTACACACCTCTAAAAATTACAAAAAAGTAATATTAAAACAAGTTTCCACTTCACTATATTTTTTCTTACATATCAACCGCAATAGATAAATAAACTTGTATGATAAATTGCATCAATAACAAAGTCAGAATGGAGAAGTATACGTCAGGGATGAGGTAATATGTGCAAGTGTAAGCGAGACTGCGAGAGGTTCAGAAGTAGTGCACGACATATAAGGTGTTGACACTTGGTAAACATGCGACAACTTGGACCTGACCGCTGATTTTTATACATTACCTGAGGCATAAGCTGGGCCAACAAGCCCATAATCGTATAGTTGTGGAATCATTTATTAAAATAACTCATTTTATATGAGACTGTTTCACAGTAAGAGAATCTTAAAATAAGAAATTTATAAGCTAAAAGTTTGTATAATTAAATTTTTTAATATAAGTATAAAAAATGTCTCATGATAAAATCATGTCATATAAAAATTGTGTTACAAAAAATGTGCCCTTCAACTTGTCCACTCCATGGCACACCGCACAATATGGAAGTTGATACTTTGGGGTCAAATAAACATGCACCAACGCAAGCCACAATTTTAGGATAAATTATTTTCTAATACATGGTAGGTTAAGAGAAAGAAAGAACAAGAGGAAAGAAGCAGTAGAAATGAAAATGTGAAACTTACATGCAGTTTTGACATACTAGTATGTTTTAATTAACAGAAGATCTGATTCTCAAACAACAATATACCTACGTATTTTCTTTTTTGGATCCTCAAACAATGTTAAAATATCCTATGTTATCCTCATTCGACTTGTCTTACGTCGAAAAAAGAGAAATGGATAACTTTCTAAGCTTGTGGAGTGACTTCTACTACTATCAAATGGTTTTATTATCAAAAACTCATTTGGATTTGTTGCGTATTAACTTTTCTCCTACTTGTTTGGATTGTTTAGATCTCTTTTCTAAATTTTAACAGATAATAATATCATTATAACTATGAAAAGAGATACTTTCTGCAACATAGACAAAAATTGTTTCTAAGAATATTTATTTATAATATCACTCATTTTAGAAATTCTTGAAAAGACCGAAAAAAAACATTGAGAACCAAACTACAAACATATTCTATAAAGTAGTAATTGCTCTTCACCTGATACATAATCTTTTTCTTAATTTTTTTTACATAAATTCGAGACGGTCTCTTAGAGAGACTATTTCTTATTGGGTCGGTCTATTATTTATTTTTTAAAATATTATAAGTTGGCATTAAAAATGACGTAAGTAAACATTTAAGATATTGTAAGTAGGCATTAAGAATATTGTAAGTAAGCATTAAGAATAATATAAATATGCATTAAGAATACGTAAGTAGACATATATTAATCTTTAATCGATCGGACTTAAGATACGTCACTCAAAAAGACGATTTCAAAAGACCAAGTGTTTTTTTATAATAATAATCATATTCTTCTACAAAGAGATTGAGGGAAGAAAGCGTGGAGTCCAAGTGTCCAACTAGTTCTATTCAAAAGCAAGCGTAAGGATGAAGCAAATGCCGCAGACAAATCGACTAATCGAGTGGTTAGGGAACATTCCTGTATCACGCGTTAAAACTACAATTGTAGAAACCTAAAGATATACTTCCTCATTTAACTCTATAAATTCAATACAATAATTTAATATTTAAAATTTCTAATAATGTAAAATATAATAAAAAATATAAAAATTTAATACTAATAATATTTGTGATAAGATGAATTGAATAAGTCTTACTACATTTGACTTTTTATACAATCTAATGTATTATTTTGATCATCTATATATTGAATTATGCATATTCAAAAATTATAAAAGGTTAATATTATGAAGTATGTAATCAAACAATTCAAACAAGATCTCACATACTTATATTTTTTCTTACGCATTAGCCGCAACGTAAACAATACGCTTGAACGATGAATAATATCAATAATATCAATAATCATAATGTAGCGAGTATATCAGAACAAAAAATGTGTTTTACTTATCATATCCAAACTAATCATAATTTAAGGGTAATAGATGAACGGTGAAACATTTTTATTGCTGCAAGTAATTTAAAACGGATGAAGTATCATATAAAACCGCCACGTCATCACATAAAATATTTTAAAATTCGCAAAAAATCAGGTTTCGGTCACAAGTAGGGATGGTCATGGGGCGAGTCCAGACAGACCAGGACCCAAACCCTTTTATTTTTTATAGATCCAGACCCTACAAGTCTAAAATTTTCAGAACCAGACCCAGACCCTTCGAATCTGATGGGTCTAGGATTCTTAATGGGTCCTTAATGGATCTTAAGAAAGTTATTTGATTTGTCAAATTTAAACCTTTTGTAAGTTATTATATTTTTTGTATTTTTCTAAGAGACTTATTAGCATATTGTACAAATATTTAAAAAAAATAATCAACTTAAAAAGCAAAATAATCAACTCACAATTTACGTAACAAAATAATCAACTTGCAAAACAGAATAATCACTTAAGAAAAACAAAAACTCAACTTAAAAAAACACAAATAAATAACAGAAACAAGAAGGAGACTGAGAAGTGTGATGCTTCTGAGAGATTAAGGAAGAAAGAATTTAGTTTTAGCACATATACAAACACATATCAATACATATATATATATATATATATATGTATTTATATAGAAAAGAAAAGAAATGGGGAATTGGGGGTCATGGGTCTGGGTTTGTGGGGCGAGTCCACGGTCTGGATCTAAAGGTCGGGTCTGAATTCGAGTTCAAGGTTAGGACCCAGATCAGACCCATCAATTATTTATTTAATGGGTCTTCAAAAATAAGATCCATACATTTAAAAAAGAAACGGGTCCCAAGCGGATCCAATAGGGTCTTGGACCCCCTAACGATCCCTAGTCACAAGAAATCTCTACAGAAATGTCTATAAATACGCTCGCGAGTATCATTCTAGAAGCTCTCTGGAAACTCAAATAGTTATCTATTCTGTACGCTGAAATATCCTTGAAAGAGTAAAAATATTAATCATCTTACAAGAAATTAGAACTATTGTAACTTAATAAAAAAAATAGCAGTACTTGGGAATTCATATCTTCGTCTTTGAAAGGTTAGTTGATTGATGTTTTAATCTTTGTTTTTTGTTAATTTTTAGAAAATTTTGATTTCTTGTTGATTGATTCTTTTTAATCTGGGATTTATCGGATTTATTATTAGTACTGCTTCAAAGTTTGCAATTTTCTTTGTTTATATCTAGGTTGTATAAATTAGGGTGATTTAATCGGGTGTTAATTAGGGTTAGGGTTTTCAATTTGGTTTTCAAATTGAGTAGATATATCTTGTTAGTTGGATCTTTTTGTTTCGTATACAACTTGTAGGTGATTATCGATGTATCAAGCAGAAATTTGAATATTTGTAATTTACTAATTTATGGATTACTGAAGTAAGATCTTGTTAATCGGCAGAAAGGTTGATTCGAAGTAATTCTGTTGGTTGCTGTGGAGACGATTTCCGGGGCGATCGTCCATCACCCTTGTTTGAATAGTTCCTCTCGGAGGTGCGGTGAATAGTTGAATTTCTCTGATAAACAGTCTTGTACAACTGATTTTTGTTTAATTTGTCAGAATGGATGCTTTCGATGACAAAGGAACTTTTAACCCACCATCTTCTTCTTCTGTATCATTTGATTACACCAGGAAGAGGAAGACTCGAAGAAGGCGTGATGAATCAGTTGAAGAAACTCTTGCTAAGTGGAAAGAAATCAATAGTAAACTCAATGCAGACAATGAAGGAAGAAAACCAATTAGAAAGGCGCCTGCGAAGGGGTCGAAGAAAGGATGTATGAGAGGTAAAGGCGGTCCTGAGAACTCATTGTGCAAATTCAGGGGAGTTAGACAGAGGACTTGGGGGAAATGGGTTGCTGAGATTCGTGCTCCTAATCGAGGTAAAAGGCTTTGGCTTGGCACTTTCCCTACTGCTGTTGAAGCAGCCTTGGCTTATGATGAAGCTGCTCGAGTAATGTATGGTTCGAGTGCTCGATTGAACTTCCCCGATCAAGCTTCATTGTCTGTTTCATTGGAGGATTACAGGAATAACTCCGCTACAACAACACCAACAACAACAGCAACATCGTATACAACAGCGTCTGCAACATCGTCTGATACACACACTCTTGATCAGTCAGTCGGTCGAATCGAAGGGGTATCAATGGTGCCCAAGGGCGAGCCTTCCTCAAACCCTTTGGAGGCAGAAGCACAGCCGGATGAAGGTGGCATCGACATCAATGAGTACCTACAGAACTTGACAGTCGATGAGATGTTCGATGCTGACGAATTACTCGGGGCTATAGATGCTGGACCTGTTTCCCCTGTAGGAAACTCCATGAATCCTGGTTATGATTCTTTCAAGTCTGAAGTTGAAAACAATTCAATCCCACTGGATAAGCCAGAAGATTGGTCATTTCTGAATTACAATTCAGATTTCTTGCAGCAGTTATCAAATCAGGATGATTCTAGTTTGTTTGGAAGCTTGCAATTGCATCAGGGTGATCAAGATGATAAAGGTGTGGGATACGGATCAGAGCTGTTTAAGACTGAGGATTCTGTTTGAGGGTTATGGCAAAGAATAAAACATCAGCTTTGTTGTAGCAAATAAGGGCACAAATAGGATTATGATGAGATGGTGATTCTCTATAATCTTTGCTCTTGTTTTATGGTTTTGAATCCTTTTGTAGATGTAAATTGAAAATCATAAATATACAATCAGAAAATTGTATTCTCTGAAATTTAGTTGTGATTTTTCTTAAATTCAGAACTTTACACAATTGAAATTGGTGCTAGCAATGGCATGATACAAGCTGTTGCTCTTTTAAGGTACTCCTCTGTATTCAAATCTTATTCTCATACATTTTTTTCGCAATGTTAATGCAAACTTTAAAATCAATTAATTTTTAACTAAAAAGTTGATATTTAAAAATATATTTTAAGATGAATCTAATAAGATCGCACATGAATATGTTTTTTCTTATAGATTGATGAGAAATCGATAAATCATAATTAAGTTCAACACTAAAATTTATAAATTCTATTTGAGAAGAAATCAATAAATTATAATTAAGTTTAACACTAACATTCTTAAATTCTATTTGAGTAGGAGGAAGTATTTTTTCCTCACTTATTTTGCCACATTGTCACTAAACACCGGCTTTTCTTATGTGGGATGATATAATAATATTGACATTTTGGAGGTAGATTAATTCTTTTAACTTTAACTAACCCATTTAAATAAACCAACTTTCTTTTTATAAGAAATTGTTATAATTTTTATGTTTGTTTGTCTTTTTAACTTTGTATATTTTTATTATTTTAAGTAGTATTTTAATTATGTTCTTTAATTTTTACTCATATTTTTTTAACTTTTAATTATATTCATACAATTTAATGGAACATATATTTTTCCTTCATAATTGTGCCATCACATATTACAAATTTGTACAAGTTAAAAAAATCAATGCTAGCAGCCACGTCAAACATATTAACATGCAATAGCATATCACCAAATACTCCATAGTTTGATATGAAATGAAATGTGCTCATAAGTCTGGCCCAAACATTGCTTGTAAAATGGATTCATCATAGTTTTGTTGGAAAATTTGAAATACATAATAGAAAAAATTAAAAAAATTAACAAAATAAATTAAGTTTTAAACTTATTTCAAAAATAAGCGTGAAATTTTCAAATCTGAAGTTTGGGGCTGTTTGCAGTTACTAACTGCGAACAGGTCAAAACAGACAAAATAGCTGTTCGCACTTACTAACTACGAACAGCTATTTAACCTGTTTTGACCTGTTCGCAGTTAGTAACTGCAAACAGCATGCTGCACAAAAACATGTCAAAATAGCTGTTCGCAGTTACTAACTGTGAACAGCTATTTTGTCTTTTTTGACCTGTTCGCAGTTACTAACTGCAAACAGCCCCAAACCTCAGATTTGAAAATTTCACGCTTACTTTTAGAATAAGTTTAAAACTTGATTTATTTTGTTTTTTTTTTTTTCTCTTATGTATTTCAAATTTTTAGTTTTGTTGGCCCTAAGAAGCCCATTACCTATATGTCTATGGTTCGCCATGAAATGAAATCAACACAAATTTTTGTATGAGACGGTATAACTGTAGCATGTACCCTATATATAAGCTGAATAGCCCAATAAATAAATTTAGCATATAGACTCTTTATTTCAAGTCGTCTTACCGAGAATGGATCTCCCACAACATAGTATTAGTAACTTCAACCTAGTCAATGGAAGGAATTTTGATTTTTTTTCTTTGTTAAATGCCTAGTTTAGCAGCCGGTCTTCTGAGAGACCGTCTCTCTAAGAGACGTCTTTCAGTCCTAGCCCTTAAAGCTTAATTAAATTAAAAGATGATAATAGACTGATCAAATTAAAAATGATCTCTTAAAAGACTGTATTTCATTAGAATTTGTGCTACTTTAGAGGAAATACTAGAAAATTCTTCCAAAGGAGCCAACTTAGAATGATATATCTTTATAGTGCTTAGAATTATGTGTAAGAAGATTAAAAATAAAAATATTAATAAAAATATTAAATAATGATTAATGTGTTGATACGTTTTAATTTGATACTTCATTATATATTTTAATATTATAAGTTATAACTTAAATATCTATTAAAAAATAATTATTAGGTTATTTAACCCAAATATGAGGCATATCTTACAGTAAGACCATCTTATATAAGAATTTGTATTTTTTATATTTGGTATCATTTTTTCTTTAATTTAATCCTCATAAAATTCAACTATTTACACAATTATTATTAGATTATAACTTTTCCTTACTTTTTTTCCTTACTCACTCTTTTCTTATAGTATTATAAAACTCACTTTTTTATTTTCTTAAAATGAAACATTTAATTAGAATATGTAAACTAAAACAAAAGATATCCTTGTTATGATGACATGAAATTTTATTTACATGCGATTCCACTTGAGATTTGAGAGTTTCAATAATTCTTAAAAATCAAAAGCAAGAGAAGTAGTTTTCAGGGCCCATAATAAATATTCACTTTTTAATATTCAGCTTTCAATGAAATGCTAGTGAATTTTCAGCCTTTCTTAATGTGATAAAAAGATTTAAAAAAAGAAAATATAGAAACCATGATTGAATAGAATTCCATTTGATCTAAAATAATTTTTATATAAAAATTACATTAAATTGTCAATATATCAATATATACATAAGAATCGGAATAAATTCGACTTGTAATATCATATCTGAAATCCTTCTAAACAGAGGCAGCTCTAGCACATGAGCGGCATGAGCGATGGTTCAGAGCCCCATGGTTTTAAGGGCTAAAAAAATTCATATATATGATCTTTTAATCAAATATTAAAAAATATACTCTAGGTCGATACTTTTTCATAATTAATGACGTAATAGTACCTTGAATAATGACTACTTATTTTATAATTATTAACTTTGAATTTATGGTTAGTAGGTATTGTTTGATTTATATTTTCATTAATAAGTAGTGTTATTATTTTTAATTTCCTATCATAAAAGTAGTCATCTTATTATTTTATTGTATTTTCTTCTTTAATCTAATTAATTGAATATACTATACTTTGTTTAATTGAAAAAAATAGGAGTTTATTATTGTCACTTAAAAAATAGACATATAAGTTTATACTCAAAATGATCATATTTCTTTCGCTTAGAGCCCTTAAAAATTCGAAAAGGAATCTACGTCCGAACACCCAAATACAGAAATATACTCTCTCTTATTCACCATATGTGTCTCATTAATTTTACGCACTTTATCCAATACACTTATTCATTCTTTAATATCTCTAGTTGTGCGTAATTAAAAATCATGGAAAGTTGATATGAATAATTCTTACATTGAGACGAATAAAACAAAATTCCAATTGACTATGTTTTAACTTATTGATTAATGATAAAATACAAATTAAGAATAAGAGATAAATTGAACCATATTCGTACCCCTCGGAACATGGTCCAAGCCCAGAGGAACTACAAGTTGTTCCCAGCGGACAAGCTGTTCCTACTGTTCCTATTCAAAAGCATATTACTAAGCACCCAGGTCTTGAGCATGATAAGAACAACAAGACACGTCATGATCAAGATGTCCAAGCCCAAGGAATACACGAGAAGCCCAGAGATCACAAAACATACTCAAGCAGCCAAAGTACTGACCAGCAGCCTGTTTGCGACAAGGCCACTTTGCACCTGTGCCTGAGATCTGAACACACGTGCTCCGAGACAAGTCAACCTGGAATTGACATCTTTGCACCTGGGCCTAGCCATCTTGGACCTAGGACCCTCCTAGTGATCATCACAGAACTCATAAAGTGTTGTCCAAGGTGCCCCTGTCAGAAGAACAACTCGAACAAGCCTTCCAGTACTTAGCCTAGTTTCTGTTTTCTGTTTTAATAAAGCTTGTGCTAGTCACGTGTGTAAACTAGCCGTTAGCCTTAGAAATCTATATATAGGTGCATAGGCCTCGTGTAATGGACAATGAATCATAGATTACATTCAATAACACATTAGTGATTAATCAGATTTCATTCATTCAAAGTGCATAACTGAGATTCTCTTCTTTTCATCCTTGTGCGTTTGTGTGTTCATTATTCAATCAACCGGAACAAAGAGAGCGTGGAACGCTTCTGAGCAATAGATTGTGGAACAACTGTTGTGTAACCTTCAATCTTCGGGAGTGAAACTCCAAGGTGAGGGCATGGGAACATCCTGACGGTGAGTGAAGCCAGAAAAAGGGAACCCACAAGTTGGCCTGAGAACCAAGAATTGGTTTCTTGGGTGTATTTTGGTGATCGTGAGTGTTGGAAAGAGTCGAGCAATCTGTCTCCGAGTGAAGGGGCTGATTGTGTGCAAGTTTGTGAATCCGGAGTACACAAGCTTGGTGCATAAATAGTGTCCAAAAAGCAAATGTGACACTTATGGTGATTGAGAAAGTTTTAGTAAATAACGGTTATTTGTAAACTTAAGAAATTACCTCTATGTGGAAGTATTTGATAAAATGAAAGTTTTGTTTATTTTAATTTACCACAATGCGTATGCTGAGGTGGATGTGAGGGCGCACTTTGATGGATCGAATTAGGAACCAAGAGTTTAGGGACAGACTAAGGGTAGCCCCTTTATCTGGAAAAATGCGCGAGCATAGATTGAGGTGGTTTGGTCATGTGCAGAGAAAGACTTTCGACGCCCTTGTGAGGAGTGTAGAAAGCATTATAGTAGCGGGTAAGAAGAGTCGAGGAAGACCCAAGAGAACTTGGTGTTGAACATTTAGAGTATATAGACCTAGATTTGTATATACTACATACTTAGTATAGTAGTGGGACTACATAAATATATTATAAGTCCAAATTTAATGCCTCAAAGAATTTGATGAATCATTACTTTGATTCTTAAGTTTTGCTTGGTGAAACATTACTTTGTTTCATAAGCTTTGCTTGGTGAAACATTACTTTGTTTCATAAGCTTTGCTTGGTGAAAAAGCTTTGTTTGGTGAAATACTTTTGTTTCAAAATGAGGTACTGTTTGATGCATAGCTCTATAAATAGAGGTTGCATGCCAAGAGACATTCCATCCCAATTTCATATCATTTATGATTTCTCTCTTAAGAATACTTCCATTCTTGTTCTTCCTTTCATGAGATAATATTGAGAGAGTAATTAACTCTTAATATCATCAAAGTTCATAATTCACTACAACACTTGTATTTACTTTTGCAATTTCCTTGTGCTAGGATTTTGTTGTGTAGATTGTATCTCATTGTGAATTTCATTTTATATCCCAAGCACCTTTGTGGGAGAAATATCACAATAGGAAAGTGCATGAACGCCTTCTACTCATATCAAGTTTCCGAGCGACTTCTCTGATTGTCGCAACCTTATCTTCATGATGTCCATTTGGTGATTTACAAATCAAGGAGTTCCATTGCCATTCACATAAGGGAAATACAAATCGTTTTGTTTTTTTTGTATTTGCATTATATTTCCAATACTTGGTATGAGCAAATAAGAGTTGACTTGCATGAGTTAAACCTCTCTGCGGACCTGACTAGGGATAGGAGCAGTTGGAGACGACATATCCATGTCCCAGACTTTTGATGTCCGCTTAGTTTTCCTTTTAGTGCCCGTAACCTCATGCTCTTATCGTTTCCTTTCTTTTAGTTCTGTGTTTTCCTCTGTAGTAGCTCCCCTTTTTTAGGCCTTTAAGTTATCTTGCACGTATAATCACGTCTCTTTATCTTCCTCGAGCCGAGGAACTCCTTTAGCCGCGCTCTCCTTCATGGGTATGAGTTGTCGCCGCCTTTCCCTCTCCAGACCCTGACCTTAGTCTTCTATGTGCGGGATGTACTAGGTAGGATGATGATGATGATGTTTATTTTATTATTATACTTTTTGTCTTTTTGTGGTGATTTACAAATTACGGTGATTGATTAGGAATTTTTGGTGGTGAATATGAGGGAGTATAACTCTAGTACTCCACCTTAATTTAATTCTTTAAGTACTTTTATAATTTTTAGATATGTGTAATTTAACATATAAATGAATAAAATAACACATTGAATTACGTAAAAAGTTAAATGCATCAAGTATAATGAAACGGAAAAAGTCTTAGTAAATAACAATTATTTGTGAGGTTAATAAAAACTTATATGGTAAGATATGATAAGGTGAGAGTTTAATTATTTTAATTTATTTTTTAATTTTATTTATTTTAATATTATTCTTTTTGCTTTGTCGTGATAATTTAAAATTATAGGATTTTTTTTTATGTAACAGAGGAAGTACCATCTATATTTAATTCATCACCTAAGGACTATAGAACAGTGACTAGATTGACTAGAGAGGCCATAGAATATCCAACTTTCTGCACAGATTATGAAAAATATTAAATTTCAATTGTACGAATACTGCTGTTGTTTTTTCTTTTCTTTTAGACCAACATAATTGTCATCATCTACTTTCTCACTTTTCTAGTTATGATAATATTTTATGAAGAAGTTTTTTAAATCTCATATTTATTTCATCCTGTTGTAATATGATCCACATAATTAATAATTATGTCTATTATGTTCTGATATTTGTGTTATTTCTTATGTTGTAATTTCAGTGGAGCAGAAAAAGTGATAGAAATAGTTGTATTTTTTTTAAAAAAATATTTATTCTATTTGAATTTTTACGCAATCTAAGTACTAATTTAATAACTAATATCTCTAATTATGAATAATAAAAAATTTTAAAAAATAGATATTAATAATTTTTATATTGAGACGAATCAAACAAAATCCTACTTGACGATATATTAACTTATAGATTAAAAATTAATCAAAAATTAAGGATGATAAATAAATAGTACATTTTCTTGTAATGTAGCAAGGAATATAAAACGGAGAAATTATGCAATTAGTCTATCTTAAAGTTGTTCAAAAGTGACCCAGTTAAAAATTCAAACCAAAAACAATTTTGCGTTCGAAAATCAAAAAAATCAAACTCAAACAATAATCACTTTTTGTAACTGACATATAATTATTGAACAAATTTATTTGAATATGATGATAACTGAATCAAGCTTGTATTCTTCCAGAATTGTGTCCAAAACTAAATATAATCCGAAATCGATTCGATCACTCAAATTAATAACTATAGTCTGACCAATGGATATGAAGTCGCTTTCAATGAATTGAATTGCTTTTTACTTCTAGTTCATACTTTATGATTCACACAACGAACACAGGCTATAAATTAAAGTTTTCAGAGCATTAAATATATTAACTTTGGATATTATATGCAAGACCCAATAATATTGACTTTCACTCTTTTTTTCCCAAAATAGTAGATGGCATTTTTAATAGAAAAGCTTGCTAGGAAACATCTTTCATAAGTTATTGGCCTATGTCTAGAGGACCCTAATGTTTGAACATCATTTTTCAAGTACAAATTGCTTAATGTATCACTTTTTTTTATGTTAGTTTCCTTTCCTTAGCCTATTATGTATTAGAATAAAAACTTTAGTTATAATAATTGTAAAATTTAAATAGTAGTTTGATTTAGAGGCGAAGTCAAAATTTTAAATAAGAGGTCATCAACAACGATACACAAGTTATAAATATTTAAAATATTTAAAATAAATTAATTGTTAAAATAAATTAGTGTATCCACCAGCTAAGAACTTGCGGAGTTCGCTTCAGTCGCACTCGCTTCCATCAGTTGCAGAATCTTATCTTATTCTTTCTCGAGTCGGGGGACTTTTTGGCCGCGTTCTTCATTATGGGTATGAGTTGCCACCGTCCTTCCCTCCTCAGACCCTGTCCATAATTTTCAATGGGCAGGATATACTAGATATGATGATGATGACCTTAATTGTTAATTGAATCGCACTTTAAGGAATTTCATTAAAGCAAACTCATCAATAATAAACATATTAACTAACTTCTTATTATACATATACATATTACTAAAACATCTCTTAGAAAATTATCTTTTCAGACCCTATGAGTATGTGTTCACCAAATATTAATGAAAATAAAGCAAGAATTCTAAGTATACAAATTATTATATCACAAAGTAATAATTTCATTAAACGTTATTACTACTTTCTCTTTACCAATATAAAAAAACAAATCAAAAGTTATAATTACAAAGGTAAAAAATAAATTATTAAAACATATGTAGACAAAATTAAACAAAAATAAATAAATAAATAAATAAAAATGAGTTTTCACCTAATTTTTTAAGACATAAGTAAATAAAATATGTCTTAATATTGAGCGCTTTTTGTATGAGATCATCTTAGAGATAAGTTCATACAAGCAGCTCAAAATATGTATATTTAAAAAAACATTAATTAAGCAATTTAATTTTTAACAGACAACGTACTTTACAAAACAACGTACTTAGTTTTTATGAATAATAACCTTAATTTTTTTACTTTATTTTATGATTATTTTTAGAAAAAATTACTTTGAATAATCCAACATTATCGTGATTATACTACAATAATTCCACTTATTGAATAACAATGAATAATCCGAACTTATGAGAGTCTTTGCTTTGGGTATACTCAAGTTACCTGCTATCCGTTTTAGCAAGTCATTTTAAATAGAAAAAAAAAGAATAAATTAATTTTTTTTAAATAAAAATATATAAGCCCTTTATCAATCCAGCCCCACCGCCACCCCTTCCCTCTCACCGGAGTCACCACTACTCAACCACCACCACCACCAAACACATCCAAAAAATCTCAGAGCCCCAAAACCTCTTAACAACCCAGCAATTAGTACCCTTCTCCCATTTTTTTTTAGTTTTCTTCAATTTTTGTGTTCATGAAGAAGAATATAAGAGATTATGCCAGAGTTTATTTAAAGTGAAGGTTCACACAGTATTTGCTATGGATGACATTGTCTTACATTATAAGAATTTTTTAGCAAGGAAATTATACTTCTACCTTTCTAGTGTAGTAATGTGAGTTTAATGGAGAACATGAAAGTATGTAAACACTAGTTTTGCTATGAATGTCATTGTCTTAGTATATTTTGACAAGTAGTTTAATATTTTTGTAATTTTAATTTATTTTTTTATAATTTATCTATAAAAACAGGTCATTTTTGAAGGAACAACAGGTCATTTAAGTGCTTCAACTTTTGGAATTATTTATAGTTAATTAATAGGTGAAATTATTATAGAAAAATTACAAAATAATTGATTATTTAGAGTAATTTTTCAATTTTTAATTATTGTGCTAGCCCATTAATAACCATGAGACCGTTTTAATCAAGAATTAGTGATATGTTGCTATCACTAAGGACTATTCTTTGAGGGATTTGAAAAGAAAATATTAAATATGTTATTTTAGGTTAATAATTAATTTTTATATAATTTTATATTTAAATGTTTTCTAATTGCTATTGGAAAACACAAATTCTCAAATAATAAAGCTTATTTTTCTCAATTTTAGATCATCCAATTTTAATTTTTGTTGTTTGCATTTATTATTAGATATCTTTACAGATATACATATGATAACAACAATGCTAAAGTTTTAATTAATCTCAGATCTCTTCGATATGATGCTGACAGTTAGCCACATTTATTCTCCTATTTGATTATTTATGTATATTATTATTCTAGGACTCGTTTAGTTGTCTAGGAATTAAATTACCAAGAGATATTATAGTGATTGAAAATCCTTCAAAGAAAATTTAAATTTGTATGTTAATTGTTAACCAAATATAATTCATTTTGACATTTTAGTTTAAATTCTTATACTAATTAGTGTCAACCAAACAAACTCTTATACTCTTATAAATTTTAACTTTTCCTATCACATTTCACTCCAAATATCAGTCATTTTTTATTACACATATCCCTCTTCGATCCTTAATTAATATTTCAATCTTCAATTATTAATGTTATGTTTGGAAACGATGATTTCATTTGGAAATTTAGAATTGGCTCAAATTTATTGTTTGACAAATAAAAAATTTTCAAATTTAGATTTAGATCAAATTCTATCATTGCTTTTAAAGTAATTAAAATTGAGAATTTGAGAATGAATATTCAAACCTTATCATTCTCAAATTCTTCATTTATGATTTTATAATTGAAATCTATAATTTGAAAAATACTTATTCTCAAACACTACATATTAATTTAGTTTCCCATCGTCTTACACATGATTTAACAACCTAAAAAAATTTCTCTAACTTTTATATTCAATTTTTACTTCAATATTTAGGACTCTAAAACCTTGTTATAAACCTTCAATTCCATTTTTTAGTTTCCTTCATTTCCATTTTATAGAAAACTAAAAGATTCACTAATTACTACCTTTTTTTTTTTTGAAAGACACTAATCACTACTTGAAATATAGAAGTAGTATTTTCCTAATTCCAAAGCTTTTTTAGGGCAAGAGGAGAGAAAAAAGCTTTGTAATAAAAACAATATTTTTTTAGGGTAAGAGGAGAGAAAAAAGCTTTTTGAAAATTAAGGAGTAAATATCATTTTCCTTCCATAAGGTTTTGAATTTTATTATAACCTAGTTCTGCCATCCTTTTAGCCTACTTTATAATAAAAAATTATAAATTATGAATAAATACAAACTAAAAGTACTAATATATACACCAATATCAAAGGAACAAATATATAAAATTGAATATATATACTCTACTTCCTCCGTTTCACAATGTTTGCTACATTTAACTATTTTTACACATTATTCAACTATATAATACGAGTCTGAATATCTATAAACTGAATTTATCAAAAAAAATTATAAAAATATAGAAGTAGTAAAATTAAAACTCTATACATCAAGAAATATAATAAGATTTCACATGAACATAATTTAACTTTTTTATACTGTTTTTTTTGAAAATTTATAGTGGTAACCATGAGGTTTTGGATTTTCCACGTGGTAACCAAAACTTTTAAAAAATCTAAGCGGTAATCTTAAGATTTACCAAATTGTTTCACCGTAACCTTTTTGCACATAAAACGTTAGCAGAATGTTAGCAAACGTTAATTTCGAAGCTTTAAGGTTGTTGTATGCCTATTTATGCGACTTACAGTTTCAAATGCCATCAGTTTCAACATTTTCCCCGAAAATATAAACTTTAACTCTACCTTCTTTGGATTTGGGGAAAAAAAATATGATTTGGATAAAAGATGGTAGAGTTGGAGTTTATGATTTGGGGAAAAAGGTTGAAACTGATGGCATTTGAAATGTTGAGTCGTATAAATAGGCGTACAACAGTCTTAAAGCTTTAAAATTTACATTTGCTAACGTTTTTATGTGCAAAAAAGTCACAGTAGAACAGTTACGTAAACCCTAGAGTTACAGCGTGAATTTTTCAAAAGTTTTAGTTACCACGTAAAAAACCCAAAACCGCAGGGTTACTTACATGGAATTTCCTTTTTTTTTTTACGTAAACTTTATATATTATTAGACGTCTATGTGTATTTAAAAAACATTAATTAATGAAATTAAACCTTAATAGAGGATGTAGTTTACAAAACAATATGCTTAACTTTAGGAATTATATTTGTTATTTTTTATTTATTTTATTTTTATTAATTTTAATTAATGAGTACCTCACTATGAAACCGTCATCATCATTATTATCATCATCTTACTCACTGTATCCCGCCAATAAAACTATAAACAAGGTTTGAGGAGGAAATGACGACGACAATTCATACCCATAAAAAAATTACAGCCAATAAATCTCTCAACTTAAGAAAAATCATAAGTAGTTTTTGCAAAAAATGACACAAAATAGAGCTCACGATAACTCCATAAACCTTCCAACTCATCAAAATTATTAAAATACAAAATATTCATAGTGTAATCAACATTGTGAACGAATAAGGAAGGCAAATAATTTTGGCGTAATTAATTTGGCGCAAGAAGGGATAGGTAGGGAGACTCTTTACCGCGGGATTCCCAACGACTTTTCACAGTACAGACTAGTGAGTAGTGACCATTGCTTCGACCTTCTCAAAACTTGCCCTTTTTCCAAGTTTTTTAGTAAAAGACAACCATTTTTACAGAATCCCTATTTCCAAATTCTGTGCCCCTTTTTCTCTTTTGATTTCATTTGTCTTTTTTTTTTTTTTTTAATTTCATTCTCTCTCTTCTATGATTCTTCTCCTATCAGAATAAAAATGGCAGTGACCACTTTTTAACTCATCCTCACAATTTTTTTTGAGATAAATTCGATTTTATTCAAGCCCAGGTTCATTAATTTAATTTTTGCTCATTTTATCTTTTGATTTTGTTTAATTTGATCATCTTCTGAAGTGGGTTTACACTGGATTTTTTAAATCATAATTGAACTGTTAGATACAGGAATGCTCTGTTTTTCCCCTAATTTTTCACATTTTTTGCTGAGAAATATTCGGTTTTAGTTCATGCCCAGGTTCATTGATTTTTATTATTGTTCATTATTTCTTTTGATTTTGTTTAATTTGATCATTTTCTGAAATGGGTTTACACTGAATTTATAAATCATGATTGAACTGTTAGATACAGGAATGCTCTGTTTTTTCCTCTAATTTTTCACATTTTTTGCTGAGAAAAATTTATTGTAATTCATGCCCAGGTTCATTGATTCAATATTTTGTTGATTTTATCTTTTGATTTTGTTCAATTTGATCATAATCTGAAGTGGGTTCATACTTTTTTTTAATCATGATTGATACTGTTAGATACAGGAATGCTCTGTTTTCCCTAATTGTTCACATTTTTTGCTGAGAAAAATTCGATTTTAATTCATACCCAGGTTCCTTAATTTTATTTTTGTTGATTTTATCTCTTGATTTTGTTTGATTTAATCATAATCTGAAAAGGGTTCATATTTTAATCATGATTGATACTGTTAGATACAGGAATGCTCTGTTTTTACCCTAATTTTTCACATTTATTGCTGAGAAAAAATCGATTCTAGTTCATGCCCAGGTTCATTGATTATATTTTTATTGATTTTATCTTTTGATTTGATTTAATTTCATCATCATCTAAAGTGGGTTCACACTGATTTTTTTAAAATTTAATTTAATTTTAATTTATGTCAGGTTCTTAGTATTATTTTTGTTCATTTTATTCTATAATTTAGTTATTTGTAGCTTGATTTGATCATCATCTGATGTGGGTTCTCACTGTATTTTTGATCATAATAGATACTGCTAGATACACATGAATGCTCTGTTTTCCCCTCTTTTTTCTTTTAATATTTTTTGATTTATTCAAATATAATCAATTGTTTACAATCCCAGGTACTTAATTTTGATTTTTTAGCTTAATTTGATTAAATTATCAAGTGGGTTTTCTGTTTTTCTCATTTAATTATATTTATTTTTATATTTTGACTAAATCAAGTCTTGATTAGGTAATTATCTTTTTATTTGCTCATTTATGATTGTTGAAATCTTTTTCCCTTTTTTGTGCAATTTCTTAGTCTTTATTGCCTTTGTAATAATGTCTAGGTTTCCCTTCATTTCTCCTAAATAATTGTTGCTTTTTGATTACACACCCACAAAAATAGAGCTTTTTTTTTTTGTCATCTTCTCTCCTTCACTCACTAATTGATAAGCTCTTTCTTTTATTTAGGGTAAGGTGATTTTACGAGCCGTGGAATTGATGTTTCTATCCGCGGTGAGAATTAAAATCCTATCAATTAATTTAGTTAGTACTTTCTTCGTTCTTAAATACTCAGGTCTTGACACTATTTATCATTCAAACTTAAAATACATATTGCAAATAATGTTTAAGAAAAAAAAATATAGTCAAGTGAGGTCTTGTTTAAATCGTTTAATCGCAAACTAATATATTAGCTTGCGTAAAATATCAAATATAACAAGTTATAGTTAAATGGAAAAGTAGGTTTTTACATTTATTTATTTGAATGAATTTGGCAGGTGAAGTGTGGAGCTTACTGAGTCCTGTTCTGTGTTGACTTCGTCTTGTGATCCTCGTGTAAGACTGTTATATCCTTCATTTGTGTCATATAGGAGTGTAAATAAATTCTCATTTTATTATTGCTTATGTTTCCATTTGTTGTTACCATTCATTTTTTTTTTCGTGGATTAAATGCAAAGTTAAAAGTAAATAACTTTAATAGTTTGATATTACCTCCAATTCAAGCTATTAGTCTCATTTAACTTTTAATATTGTTCATCTATCAATATTAATTTGTATTTTATTTTTAATTTATAAGTTATAACATAGTCAAAGGGAGATCTTATTCTATTCATTTTAATACAAAAATTATTAATATCAACTTTTTACAATTTTTACCATATATCACTAATTAATGATAAAACTAATGCATTGACAAATGTGCTCAAATGGGACTATTAAAATGAATAGGAGGAACTACTAAAATTCAAAGTTCTAATTGAGATATAAAAACAAAATTTGAGAATCATATCATTAAAGACGGTTGCTTCATAGGTGTAAGTGTTTTGTTATCCT
This sequence comes from Amaranthus tricolor, assembly GCF_026212465.1. NCBI lineage: Eukaryota > Viridiplantae > Streptophyta > Magnoliopsida > Caryophyllales > Amaranthaceae > Amaranthus > Amaranthus tricolor. Next base: position 5,334,172 of record NC_080062.1, on the reverse strand, counting down.
TGTGATAAGAGTTGGATTCTCTTCCAAATTGGATTCTATGTGATCATAACTTATGGGTCATAACTATGTTAGAAATTTTATTTTCTATTTGTTTTTGATAAATTACCTTTAGGAGGAGGATCATGAGGAGTTATTGGGGGAGATCAATGATCATGTAGATGATATTCGATCCTAAGTATTATTGGATATGATGGTTGCTTGTATCACATTGAGAGTATTGAATCACTTTAGGCTTGAGTTCTTTGTTGTTATTTATTCTATGCATTACATCCAACCACTATTATGCTTCTAGTGGTGACTTTTGACTTTAATTTGGCTCCTTAATTTGTGGCAGTTTTCTTCCATCAGGCTTTTTCTATGCTTTGATGGAACTTTTTTGACTTGGTACTTATTTGGAAAATGCTTCCATGATTGCAGTATGTAATGGAATGGATTTCAGTCTATTACAAGGTTATAGGACTTTGTCCCATATCAGTAGTATGGACAACTAATGTGGGGTTTATAGCGTAAATGGACTCTCTCACCTACCAGGCTAGTCTTTTGAGTGAGTTCTCTTGTTCATTCTATAACAATGGTATCAGAGACGGTTCAGAGTGGTGGCATACAGAGTGGTGACCTATTTAACCCAGTCGTGACCAACGTAGCAATGACCAACGAGAATCCCCTCGGAGTAGTGGCATGTAACCAGTCATGACCAACAAGATGCAATGGAATGGATCTGAGACCATTACAACTTTACAAGGTTATAGGACTTCGTCCCATATCAAACTCAAATATAACCACTCACCGTTCTGCATTTTCCAGAAACCAGCCTAACCAACCCTTTATATCCTCTTCTTGTATTATACAAAAGCTTCCAAATTCCCTTGGCCAACAAACATCCTCTATAAACAGTAGCAGCCCAACTGTCGGCTCTAACATAAGACGGTTACCAGAAAGAATCTATCAAGAAAAGAGGGCGAAGGGACTATGAACCATTTATGGTACTCGAAAGAATAGGGGTCGTGTCATACAAGTTGGATTTACGACCTTCATGTAAGATTCATCTGATATGACCTCAAACAACGTGTATATATTCACATAATATGTATGTGATGGGCTAGTTAACTCATGTATGAGGTGCGTCTCAAGGTAAGATCGTCTCATACAAGAATTTAGGATAGAAGAAAGACAATGAACAACAACAGTAAGGGCAAATCAGTAAAATTGGGCAGTTTGGGTAAATGGGTAATTGTAGTTAGCTACCTTTGTATATATCACAAAGTGTTGTGAGAGACGGTCTTTATGACTAAATAGTCCAATTAAAATAAATTAAAGAGAAAATAAGAATATAGACTTTTTATTTTGAAGTCGTATTTTTGAGAGACGGTCACTCACAAATAGTTGTATATATATATATATATATATATATATATATATATATATATATATATATATATATATATATGAAATATATAAATATAGGAAATGCTAGATCATTTAGGGCACTCGCGCTGCAAAGTTCCCTTGCAATTCATATTATATTATGATATCAGAATAAAAGTATCTTCTTCATCTCTTCTATTTTGTTTTCTTTGTTACCTTTACTGAAATCATTGCAAGAACAAATCAATCAGCGATAATGGTTGAATTTGTATGTAACAATCGTGATCAAAATTCTCACTAATTGAATTTGTATAGTAATAATTGAATTTGTATGTGACAATTGAGTTTCTCGTTTGTATTCGTGATCCTATTTCCCGATGTTAGTGGTTCAAGAACACTTAAATTCAGCATGTTCTTCAATTCAATGAGCAGATTACTGTCAATCAAATGATATTCTGTATTTAAAGAGGTTTTAGCGTTTCTTTCTTCAATTTCAGGACAACATTTGCAGGTCAAGCTCATCGTGTAGATACAATGAGGAAAAGGGGTCTTCATGAAGCTTTACATCCTTTTGATGATCATCGTAAGAAATAATGCTTTTTGCTTTTTATCTCGGATTGTATTCATGCTGAAGTTCATCTTGTTGCACGGCGGTCAGTTTTCTGTAGTCGTATGTTCTCTATGTCAATGTATAAACAATCAATTACCGTTGATTGCGATTCTACTACAGAGTATGGCATCTCTACCTGATTAATGTAGTCTTTCTCAAGAATTTCTTGAGAATGATACATCAAAGGTAATATGGGGGACAAGTTTAAACTTTTAAGTAGTAATTATGAACAATGGCCTATTGTTTTAGGAAGGCCTAAAATGGAACCACGACTTAGGCTTAGTGCGTCACCTCATTTTTGTTAAGACGAACATATTTTACTGATTCTTATGTGCTCATTTTTGATTGATGTAGTCTTTCTCAAGAATCTAATTTGTGGTGCGAAATTCATTTACACCAAATAGTTAATATCGAAATTCATTTTCATTTACGAGTTTTGATTTTATACTTAACTCTGCTAATTTTGCAGCCTTTGAGATATATCATCAAGGCTTGTGGAAAACTGTGGAACGATTAAGAATCGGCTCCGGCAATGTAACGTTTAACGTCTTGGACCTTGGATATTTATTCGAGGAGAAGAATTTTCTCTCTACTCTAAGGCTACGGCCTAGACGAGCAACTATGATTGATTGCATCTGTGTATTAAGACCTGGTGCTGATGTTTCTGTATTTTCAACATCCGAAGAATCATCTGAAGAATCTCTTACAGTATGCATTCTCTAGCACTATATTGGTAGTTGAGTTGTTTTACCTTTATTTACATGTTGTATCATCTCATTCGTCCGGGTTTGTTGTAGTTGGTGTATCTTTTTTGGTACACTGCTTACAAGTTACAACCAGTTGTATAGCCGACAGTAAGTGGTTTCTGGTGGTGATTTGGTAGAGTATATAACGTACATTGGGGCCTCAACTATTAGCTTAACCTTTTAATTGAGTAAGTACATTGACATGGTATCAAAAGCCCAGGACACAAGTTCAAATCTCACTTGCCCCTCTTTTCAAGTGGTCATATTAGCAGGGGTATGACGTAGCCTTGTACTGCATCAATATCCCAAACGGCTCTCGTGTGAGGGGGTGTGATAGTATATGACATATTGTGAGGCCTAACCATCAGCTTAAGGTTTTGATTTTGTTGTTAATATAAATCCATGTGTAATTTAAACATTTTGGCACAAGACATCCTATACAAATTACGTGTATCTTCGTAACCAATAGTGCCATTTCCCACCCACTAACTAGCTGTAAGTTTCTTCAGCAAGCATGTAATTATTCTGTTTTCTCTGGACAGTTGGGCATTCTTTCCTGGATTTTAACCAAGGAAGTATCAAGACACCTTTATGGTTTTAACAATGTGGTCTAAACTTCCGAGTGAGTATCATGGAGACGTGTTCTGAAATCCTCAAGCCTAATTAGATAGATCTGCCTTCTATTCATGAATGTTACCAACACATTCCAAGTGAACCCGCTAATATTGTGTACCGTTCTTTGTAATTCTTTGACACACTTATTAACAGGACAATATGTACTAAATTGAATATCTGTACCAGTATATTTCTAATTTTTTGTTCTTTTATGTGGGTGTGTGCATTTGCCCAGATTAGAGTTGGGTAGACTTATATGTACTGATTTGATCTCTTGTTGAAACTTCCATCTGATAACATTGTTTACTTACGCTCTTACCTTTACAGGGATGGTTTGATGCTAGAATAACATCAATCAAGAGGTCACCACATGAATCTGAATGTAACTGCAAGTTTTACATCAAATTCTACCAATTCAGTGACCATGCTGGAACTAACAGAAGAACGTTATGCAAAGAGGTTGAAATTGTCGGGATTAATCAAATATCAATATTTCAAGTACTCGAACAAAAGCCTTCGGAAAATACTCATTATAGGTGGCCTTTCTCAGAAGACTGTACTACAGTGTCAAGGACTAAATTATTTCTATCGAAGTTCGCTGCTGATATCTCTTGGCTTATTGTTGCATCAGTTCAAAAACAAACTGTATTTGATGTAAGATCAATACAAAGGAAGTTAGTCTACCAAATATTGGACATGAGTTCTAGTAGTTACTCGACCGCTGTCAATCTAAGAGGTGTAAATTTCAGGACAGAAGGAGAAATCACATTTTCATCTGTTTTTCCGTTTGTTCCGGAGGAAAATAATGCAGTGCCACTTGCCGAAGAGCTTGAGGAGGAGAACACACTTGCAAGCTATGAGCTAACAGAAGTAAGGAGATCAAAACGTAGGCTTGTACAGCCTGAGAGATACTTGGGTGAGATTGGTCTTGAGGCGACAGATATTACTGCACTCAGAATAGGGTATAAGTTTTGGAATCAGGACGATTTGGCCATTGTAGTCGTAAATGAAGAGGATACCAGTAAAGCTGTTGTAGAAGAACCCCAAGAGAATTATGAAGGCGCTATTGAGTTATATTCCGGGCCAGGGGGAACTTATCCTTTTTCGCTTACTGGAGCTGAGGCAAAAGATGAGAATCTTATGATTAGAGATGCTCAAAGTGAAGGAGAGGGTAAGAACGGAGAAGGTCGAAAAAAGCGAAAATATGTCAAAAGAGTGAAAGATAGCAAGGGGAAAAATGTACAGAAAGAGAGTAAGCATAACCAACTTGCTATTATTTCGTTTAAGAAAGAAGGCAATAAAATGCCTCGAGAAAAAAGTCATCTCCTTAATGAGATCCGTTTAAATCCTCTTGATATCGATGATGATAACGTCCCCTTGAAGTTCTATACTAAAAGATTTAGACAGCGTAGAGAAGCAATAATGACATCAAGATTAGCATCGTCATCATACACGAAGAAGAATTCAGAGCTGGATGATTATTATGATGGACCAATATACGGAGGAAAGAAGTCAAACTTTCGACAGTATCCTAAGAAAAAGCATCGCCCTGTGTTTGCTTCTTCGTCTAGGAGTGATAAGTACTCGGAAGATCCATCAAGAAAGAAGAAAACATTGGATATTTCTGCGTACAAGGACCTTATATCAACCTACATGAAGAACATACAGTTGACCATTGAGAACAAACAGCCAATTCCTACTGATGCATGGAAAAACCTTCAAGGAGCGTCATCTATGTATGAAAAGAAAGTTGCTGATGAAGCTCCTCCTCCCGAAGAGGAAGAAGAATCAGAATCCGAAATGCTGTTCAGAGAAATGGAACTTTGTTTAGCTTCAGCATATTATGAAGAGAAGGTAACCAATGTTTAATTTGATGCTATTCTTTCTTTTGAAATATGGTTCATCGTTTGTCGCTTCGCCAGCCATACAACAAGCCTAAGGCAAATCTGTGTAAAAAAATTTAGCTTTTGTGAATATCTGGTGCAGAATCCAAAGACCGATGAACAAGCAGAAAATTTCTTCAAAAATGATGGATCTTGTCAGCATGTATACACCATAGATGATGAAATCGGGGTTCTATGTCAATTGTGTGGATATGTACTAACAGAAATTAGGGATGTCACGCCACCTTTTGTAAGTAAATTGTATTTTTTAGTATCCCAAATAGTATTTTTTAGTATCCCATTTTGAACTTCTACATGACATCTCAAAATTGCATAATTAAATTATGCTCTGATTAGTCTATTCAGACGGAAATAATACTCATGTCACCTATGGAATACTGATAAATCTGTCATATTCCTAGACTTGAGATATTAAGGATCTGTTTGGCAAATGGTGTTAGCTGTAGTTGTGTAGTTGTTGGCTCGAGCTTTGAGCAGCTGGAAGTATTGGCTGATAAGCCAACCAACCACTTAACCAACTAAAAAGTCAAACGCTAACCAAAAAGTCAAGAAAAAATTCATTTGCTAAACACCCCCGTTATATTAGAAGATGCTTAGAGGTTTGAACTTAGCCTCACTTGAAACAATTTGACTTTAATTGTGTGTGGATGAAGTATATTCTATATTCTGGTTTTTCTTCTTTTTTTCTCTCTAATATTAATTTTTCATGGTGCTCAGATGCGACAATCCGGATTTACCAAAAAACAAGAAAGAAATGACCAGGCTGAAAAGGATGATACAGAGCATAAGCTGCTAGATGAGGCATGTGCGGATCTTGTCTATAATCCTGCTTCATATGACACTCTTGTGTCTGAATCAAATGATATTGTCTGGACTCTTATTCCAAGTATAAGGAATAAATTACATGAACATCAAAAGAAGGCATTCGAGTTCCTTTGGACCAATCTTGCCGGGTCTTTAATACCTTCGGAAATGGAACCATCAGGGAAGAAAGTGGGAGGTTGTGTGATTTCGCATACTCCTGGTGCTGGGAAAACATTTCTTATCATCGCATTCCTTGTAAGTTACTTAAAGCTGTTCCCGGGAAAGAGACCTTTAGTTCTTGCTCCAAAAACAACACTATATACATGGTACAAGGAAATTATAAAGTGGGAATTTCCTGTCCCAGTGTACCAAATCCATGGCAGAAGAACTTATAGGGATCGAATCTACATGCAGAAGGTTGGAACTTCCTCATCAGCTGTTGTTCCAAACGGTGATATCATGCACGTACTTGATTGTTTGGAGAAGATACAGAAGTGGCATGCTCATCCTAGCGTTCTTCTTATGGGTTACACCTCCTTTTTGTCGCTCATGCGAGAGGACTCGAAGTATGCTCATCGTAGGTATATGGGTCAAATTCTAAGGGAAAGTCCAGGAATCTTGATACTCGATGAAGGGCACAACCCGAGAAGTACAAAGTCTAGGCTGAGGAAAGCGTTGATGAGAGTTGAGACAGAATTCAGGATTTTGCTTTCCGGAACTTTGTTTCAGAACAATTTTGGTGAGTATTTTAACACCCTTTGCTTGGCTAGGCCGAAGTTTGTTAATGAGGTGCTTCGAGTTTTAGACCCAAAATACAAGAAGAAAATAAAGGGACAGAATAAGACGAGGACTTCCATAGAAAACCGAGCAAGGAAGGTATTCATGGACATCATTGCTAGAAAAATAGACTCGAACGAAGTAGAAGAGAGAACCGATGGCCTAATCATGTTGAAGAACTTGACGAATAAGTTTATTGATGTATATGAAGGTGGAGGCTCAGAGAACTTGCCAGGCCTTCAAAGTTATACCCTTATGATGAAGCCAACTCCTTTGCAGCATGAACTTCTTGTGAGGCTTCACAAACACATGAGTGTTGCTCGGGGATTTCCTTTGGAGCTCGAGCTTATGATCACCCTTGGATCCATCCATCCTTGGTTGATTAGATCTGCTGTTTGTGCTAACAAGTTCCTTAGCGCAGAGGAGCTTCAGAGTCTTGATGTTTTCAGGCATGACCCCACAAAAGGGTCAAAAGTGAAATTCGTCCTTGGTCTCGTTCAACGGTCTATCATTAGGAGAGAAAAGGTATTGATCTTTTGCCACAACATTGCACCAATAAACCTCTTCGTTGAACTTTTCGAGAGAATATATGGGTGGAGAAAAGGCCATGAGGTTCTCGTCCTTCAAGGGGATCTCGAGCTTTTTGAGAGAGGACGGGTAATGGATAAATTTGAGGAACGTGGAGGGGAGTCAAAGGTACTACTCGCATCCATCAATGCTTGTGCCGAAGGTATTACATTGACAGCTGCTTCTAGGGTGGTCTTGTTGGACTCTGAATGGAACCCCTCGAAGCAAAAGCAGGCCATTGCTCGAGCTTTCAGGCCTGGCCAGGAGAAAATCGTTTATGTTTACCAACTTTTGGTTAGTGGTACATTAGAAGAAGATAAGCATGGTAGAACAACATGGAAAGAATGGGTGTCTTGTATGATATTTAGTGAAGAACACGTGGATGATCCTTCGAAATGGCAAGCGGAGAAGATCGAAGATGCTTTGTTAAGAGAGATTGTCGAGGAAGATCATGCTAAGTCTTTCCATATGATCATGAAGAATGAAAAGACGTCTTATGAGAACCCTCTGAAGGTGATCAATGAGGAATAAGTGCGAGCACACCTTTCCGAACAACTTGTACAATGTAAGAACCCTCTTATTGGTTCCCTCTTGCTTGAATTGCTACTCATTGCATGATTCGGTTTTGATGCGAGTTTGCTATACTTTGAGCAGAGTCATGGAATAAATCTAGGACGATGATCGTCAGTCAGTGGTGACATTTGATCAAGTCGGTATGTAAAATATGATTCAAATCAACTATTTAGATGCAAATTCTGTATTTTCATCTTCCAATTTCCATTCCTGTGATGGTTTGAAACCGTTTGATTTGCATCGCGTATTAAGCTCGATTAGGCCTTATATGAACTTATTAGCGCTTATCTAAACTTATTTAAATTTGTCGGGTATGTATATTTGATTATGCGGAATTTCTTATTTTCATTAGCTTAAAAGACAAAAAAAAAAAAGTTATCTAATGCTCAAGTACTAGTTGATTAAACTATGTTGCCAATTAATAGAAGTGTAAGTTAAAGTATGTAGGATTTCTTGGAGGTCTTGAGCTTATTGTAAAATAGCTAGTTTGTTCGGTTTCGCATTTCAAGCTCATCCCATTAAAAATTAATACCTACTTATTATATTCTTAATGCCTACTTACCTTATCCTTAATATTTATTTACCGTATCCTTAATGACTAATTTTAATATCTTAAATGTGTACTTACACTTTTTTTAATGCCTATTTACAATATTTTAAAAATATGTAATGAACCGGCTTAATTAAAGATGGTCTCTAACAAGAATTTGTTATTGTAAAATTTAGACCACCAAATTTGAGTTTTAATATGTATTTTGTGTTTGATAAATTTGCTATATATTCCATTTTTTATTTATTCCAATCAATCTAACATATTTCTATATTTGTAATCATTGTTATTAGTTTCTTTAATTCTCAATTATATATATTTTTTCTCTTTTAATTTAAATTCACACCGTTTGAATTTTCTTTCTTATTCTTTCAACAAATTAACACATTTTAAAAAAAAATTATAAATTCTAAATAAAAATTGTCTCACTATAAGACAGTATGTTAGATTAGCTAGTCCTACAAAATTAATTTAGTCATCCTCTTTGATACTTAAACCACTTTAATTGTTTATAAATTCATCTCAGTAAGATGGTCGCACACCAAAGTTGTTCAAAAATATCTTTATTACAATGTTCCTACTCTAATAAGCGACTTAATACCAAGCCAATGCTGGTATCTTTGATCTTACATCATTACAAGTGGGAAGCTCAACCTAAACACAGGGGTTGTTGGCTACCTGCACGCTTTCAAAATGGTCTATGCTTAAATATTTGGAACAAATATAATCGTCTCACAATGAAACAAACTCAAAGTAAATCTTTTAAACAATTTAAGTAAAATGTTAATTTTAATATCTAAAATGACATATTAAATATTAAACAATTATAATTAAATATTTTAAGTATGAAAATAAATATTTAAATTAATTTAGTTGGGTTATTTAACCTGATTTACTAAGATTATATCACTATAAGACTATTTTAAATAAGAATTTGTATAACATTTTATTCAACCTGGATAACCATCTCACTTGCCTTTAAGGTGTGTTTTGTAGGTGTCAAATGTCAATTAATGGACAAATAGCTAAACAACACCTATAAAAATCAAGCCATCGGCACTCCATCACCTCATAAGAACTACTCACTCTCATTTTGCATAAGTGCAAAAAAAAAAAAAAAAAATTTAGTGAAAAGAAAAATTGTTCGAAAAATAAGATAAAAAATAAGTGAAAAGTGAATATAAATCTGAATAAAATTTTAAAAATAGAATGAAATCATTGTCAAAATAAAAAAAAATACAAAATCAATAGGACAAATAAAAATAAAAAATGATGCAAATTAACATTAAAAGTACTAAATACACTTCATCTTTGTTTCGATATGAAACCTTATTTAACGATGGTTGGATACTTATCTTTGTCAAATAGACATAATCCTAGCTTAGTGCAAATTCAAAACCGTGCTTACTATTCATCACCTGACTCTTGTGAGAGACTGTCTCTCGGTGAGACAATCATAAAACAATAAGTTCAAATGCTAGACTATGTAATCCATATATAAAGCACGTTTCACGGTAACACCGACTCATATAAAATTCCATTCAATCTTTTTGGGTGGTAGTTGGTGCAATGTCCTTGCTACTTGCATATATAATCTCTTACCAAAAATAATTTTTGACTGAATAATTGCCTATTTTCTTACTACACATAGCATTCAACATTATGTCTATTAAATTTTTATGAATTTTGCATTTCATATGCATAGTTACAAATAAATATGAGTATATTTTTAGTTGTCATTGAATCGATATAAATCTTTAAATATTACCCATTGTAAGCACTGAATAGGTGACGGGTATTCAAATCTTAGATGGATACGAATAAAGAAAGACATATACTTAAATCGGGTTACCCATTTTATCATCCTTACTTTCTACTTTTCATGCAATTTGCGTTTTTACTTTCTATGATTAATTTTTAAATGTCATTTTTCTTAGCATTTCTACCTCTACAATTCAAAGCTAGAAGGTTCGCACAAATTTCAAACAACCACCATCAACTAGTAGGATATGTACAATTGACAAATCTAAAAAAAAAAATGATACAAGTAGCTAATAGTGTTAATATTATTTTAGTTACAATATGGACATGTTTTGAATTAATATTCTTTGTGCAAATTGTCAAAAAGAAAACTTACCAATTGGTAATGATATAAAAGAAATTAAAATTGTACCCTTTCATTTTTTTAAATTTACGACTGATAATAATATTTATTATAGCAATATGTTAAAAAAAATTTTAATTACTAGATTAATTTATAATTTTTGATGAGTTGAAAAAATTTGTAAAATTTAGTTTTAGAACTTTAGTCAACAAAAATTTTCTAATACCATTCATGTAGGATTAAGTTTTTGTTGGAAAAAATACCAATAAAACCACTAAAATTATTATCGGTTTTAATATAGAATTGTTAAAAATATCAACATATCTCTATAAGAATAATACAAAACCACATCTAAGGTTTCATGGTTTAAATTGTAGAATATTCTTGCTAGTTTTATGGATGATACATTGTCATTTTTGGCATACCAAACAAATTATCCTAATCATAAAGAGATTTTAAAAAGAATCTAAACTATATATGTTTAGATTGCAAAATAAGCATATTTGTTGAAATCAAATCGATATATCTCTAAAAATTTATTACAATTGTCAATTTTAAAGCATACCACAAATCATATTTCAATAAATTTACTTAAATTAAGTTTGCAAAACCAAAAACATAAAAAGATGACATTGTTATAATTATACAATTGGAAAACCATCTTCGAACAAAGTTGGAATTCGTGTATGCGTAAGGAATAATTTTCAATATCTCCACTTTTAACATCATAACATGTTTGATTAGGCAATTTCACAAGAAAACTTATTTATAATAATCTCAATTTTTATCAACTTTCCAATAATAATCATCTTTTTTATTAACCCTAAATAAATTTTCCTCCAATAGGCTTAAGACATTAAATTTGATCAAGACTACTAACGGTCCGTTTGGTTGATGGTAATAAAGTAATGGGAATGAAATGTTATAATGACAATAGTAATGAAGGAATGGATATGAGAATTGGTAATGAAGATTCTTTTGTTTGGTGTGTATGACTAAAGAATGGTAATGGAAGATAATATTCCATTGATTGCATTTGGTTGTTAGTAATAAAAAATGGTAATGACTCTTAGTTTCATTATTGTATATTTGTATCTAAAAGCATTATTGTATGTAAATTATTCTATCTAATGATTCTTTTTTTAATAATAATATTTTTTTGGATACTTACATACATTACCTTTTTTTTCTTCATTATTTTTTTTCTTCAGCTCGAAACAACATTACCTTATTTTATTACCACAGTAATACTTTATTACCATTACAGCCTAATACCAGGTTGTTTGATGGTAATAAAAATAGCCCTTTTTGGTAATTTCATTACCTTATTTTATTACCATTGAAGGCATCCAAACAACCAAATTTTTTATTACTTACCTTTATTACTATTACCGCCCTTTAATACTATGTACCAAACGGGCCGTAAGAGTAGTTCCAATAAGGAACCTAAGAACCAAACACAAATGTTAAAAGGAGCGGCAAAAACCCACATGATAATGATGATAGGGTCCTGATTTAACAATCTACTTTCGCAAATTATAATTATATTTTGTGTCTCAGCCATGATTTAATGCAAGGTCGTATTTAGGGTAGGGTGGGAGAGGCGGGTGCCTTACATTATGATGAACAATAAGTTTCAACAAATTTATCTTTGCATTTAGAAATGCTAATAAATATTATTTTATGTCATTGTGTGAATATTTTATAATACTAGTTGATGAAATTAAATTTATTTAAAGCTCATTGTTAACTTTTGAATGGGTGTACAATTAGTAGAGAGTATTCATTGACATATACACATAGATTTACAGCATAGCTGATCAATGGGCGCACAATTTATTAGTAGTCTTTTAGTCCCGGATTTGGTCCAATTAGCATTTCCCTTGCAAGCTTATATTTTTTTAAAAATATAAGTGTGGGAGCTAATTGAATCCGCCCATGCCTAACTTCCTCCTTTTCCCAATCTATTTTGTAATCATTAAAAAAATATCTAGATCTTTGTCAAGAGGAAAAGCTATTAATTCATGATAGGGCATGAATACTAAAGACAATTTTGTAAACAATAATCTTAATTAAAACTTCCTCAAAATAATCTTAACAACAAATAATCAATATTGTGAGAGTAATGTCATAATAATTCGAGAAGTATGTTTTTTACTAAATCAATTGACAATATTTTTAAAAGATAATAAAACTTTGAATTTGGTCGCGCTCTCCTTTATGAATATGAGTTGTCGCCGTCCTTCTCTCCCCAGATCCTTTTCATAGTTTTTCTATGAGCGGGATGCACTGGGTAGGATGATGATGATGATGAATAAAACTTTGAATTTTTATGATAAGGTTACTATAACAGTATGAATTATTTTGAATTAATCAATATCATATGTTATTTTAAATAAATAAGTCATAGTTAAATTATATATAATAATTTCTCAATATTATAATTCATATAACTTTAAATCTCTTACGATAGTTAACCAAACTGATGGTCAAACCGAAGTAACGAATAGGACCTTAGGAACCTTGTTGCGTGTCCTCATTAGTAAGAATCCTAAACAATGGGAACAATTGCTACCACATGCTGAATTTGCTTATAATCGCGTTCCTAGCAAGACCACCGGGTTGTCTCCTTTCTTTGTGGGTTATGGCCTTAACCCATTAACCCCTATAGACCTTACGCCTTTTCTTACACCATTGAAGTTCAGTCACGATGCCGAGTCGAGAGCTAATGAAATTCAAAAGGTGCATAAGCAAGTTGTGGAAAGGATTGAGAAAGTGAATGAGAAGGTTAAGAAAAGAGTGGATCAAAAGAGAAAATAGGTGATTTTCAAAGAAGGCGACTTAGTATGGATTTACTTGAGAAAGAATAGGTTTCCCATCCAAAGAAAATCAAAGTTAAGTGCTAGAATTGATGGACCTTTTGAAATTTTAGAGAAAGTAAACGACAATGCTTACAAACTAGAGCTACCTAGTAGCTATGGTGTGTCTTCTACTTTTAATGTTGCAGATTTAATTCCATTCCATGAGGAGGATATGTTACCAAGCTTGAGGTTAAGCTTCTCCAAAGAAGGGGAGGATGATGTTGGATCACCTACATCAAGTTCTCATGAGCTAACCAGATTCAATACCATGATTCATCATATGGAAGATGCTCAAAATCAAGGTTCAAATGTCAAGTCTTTTAATTTTGTAATCATGAACTAAGTCTTACTTTAATTTGAGTCTTCTTTAATTTGAGTCTTTATTTTGTATTTTCATTTTTATAATGAAACAAAGTCTTAGAGATGATTAAGCCAGGTTTAGGATCAAGCTTAATCTTGTCTCATGTTTAGTTAGTCGAGTTGTAATTTTTTATTTTATTGAGTCTAATATTTATTTTGCTCATGGGATGTCCTTTACACAATTAAAACGCATGGATCAAAACACACAATCAGATTCTCTAAATTGAGCCGTTGCATTCTTATAAACTAGTTGATTTACACCAGCCATATGTTTTGAAGATTGAGTGGGATTTTTATGATAGTATCTCCTACAAATCAGCCACAAATAATCCCAAGAAGATAGAAGACATGATTTGCAAATCCCAAAGAAAACTAGTTGTTGGAGACAATAAAAAAATCAGCAAAAATCTCTTTTTTCTTTTACTAGCTGTTGCATTTTATTGCCATTTTGGTTGTACTTTCATTTTCAAAGTTTGTACTCATTGCTGAATGCTTTAGTATAAATAGGATGTTTGCTCTCTTGTAATGAACAACCTAATTTTTTAATTCTCAATACAAAACAACCTTTGAGCAAATTCATTTGTTCTCTCTTTGCAATTTACTTTAACTTGGATTGGTTTTAGTAAGTTGAAGTTCCTATGCTTTTCATTTTTTTGGCTTAAAGTTTGAATGTGTTCTTAGGAGCCCTTGGTTTTAATTTGTGGTGAATTTGTATCAAATTAAGCCTTGGATCAGCCATTTTCAAGTTGTTCATTAAGCATATCTTTTCTTAATGTTTCTTATTACCAAACCCACAAAATCACAAAAAAAAAAAATAATAAAAATAAAAAAAATAAAAAAATTTACATTGCATCCTAAACTTTCAGCCTTAATTGCTGAATTTCGAAATCAATACGTGTGCATATAGTTTGGTCCTTGTTCAAAACATAGCCAACCTATATCAGTAAGGTCGTCAGCTTGGCGTAAAATTAGTATTATAATAACAACGAAAATCACAAGTTTAAATCTTATCCGTTACTGTGAATATATTTGTGTTGTTATAATGAAAGGAGAGAGCAAGTAAAAAGGGGTGGGTGTGATAAGATTGATTAAAGTTGATGGGTTAGAGGAAGGAGGGGTTGTTCCATGTTTGGTAGGGTTTTGAAAAGAGATTTGAAATTGAGCAACTAGAAAATTAAATTGCAAGTTGCTCCTTGAACACTACATGAGATTGAGATGTTCCAAACACTTTTCATCATTAGTCTTTTCTTTAATTACTAGTTTTATTGTGGCAGTACTTTTGTATTAAAGTTAAGCAGAAAATAAAAAATTATGTGAAAATCGAATCTAAAATTTAATAGGAAAGGCTGACATGTTGGCTAGTGAAACGACAAGAAATAAGGGTAAGAATTAAGATCCTTCTATGTACTTGTGCAATTGAAGTTTTATTTTAGAGAAAGTGAGTATTTGATGATAAATACAAAGAGATTGAATTGTGTGTAGCATAATATTATAATAGTAGAATTGAAATGTGTGAATGAGATAAAAAAAGTGATATGACTACTTTTTTTACTGCAATTCAAGTATGAGATCGTCTCACTATGAGACGAACCCATATAATTAGCTTATTTCTTTAATTAATTACTTTAGATAGTAAGTGAACACTTTAAAATTGTAAAGATTTACTTTAAAACTATAAAAAATACTTATCACTTTAAAATTCTAAGTTAATATATACTTTAAGGTACTAATTTATAATCGATCACTTTAAGACATAAAGTGTACATTTGTCTTGTATAAGACTGTTTCATAAATATAATTAGTTTATTTCTCTAAACAATCACTTTAAAATTGTAAGTGATCATTTCAATACATTTAGTGTACGTGGGTTAGCCCAATAGAAATCAGCAAACCATAAATAATTGATTGAATATTGTACTAGGAGTATTAACATTTTATTTACGTCATTTTCTAGGAAATTAAATTTTAAAAATCACTTCATAAATATTTAATATAAGTATTTATAGTATGTTGCGTCAGTCATCACATATTGAAATTCACGTACTGAAAATAAATGGACGTGAATAAAGGTTGGATGGAAGTGTATATATGTGCAAGTTGCTTGTGTTTTGGACATGAAATGTGGTGTCAAAAAATTGTTTGAAATATCTTTAAATTTGTCTCATTTAATTATTTTATATAGAGCTTTTTTTAATTAAATGGACAAATTTTAAAAGACAAAAATCGTATAGATTTTCCTTCAACAAGTGTACACTTTATTACTTATTTCTATTCATCCTAAGTGTCTCATTTACTTTATACACTATATCCAATATACTTATTCAATCCTAAATATATCTAATTATACATAATTAAAAATTTTAAAAAGTTGTTATTAATAAAATTTACATTAAAACGAATCAAACAAGATGCCACATGACTATGTTATAACTTATAGATTAATAATAAAATACAATTTAAGGGTGATAGATGAATAGTGTCCCAAAAATAAATGGGACATCTAAGGTGAATAGGAGGGTGTATAATATTATTATAACAAACAATTTAATAAAAAGAATTATAAAATGACAAATGATATATAGTTTATAAGACTTTGTCAAATGTCGCCAATTTACACGGTCTTTTAAATTTATGTGACGGTCTAAAGTCCTAATCAGTAAAATTAAAAAATTTTCAAATTTATAATTTAATGGCTACTCCAAATATAGTAATTAAGTTGTGATAAGTACAATAACTATTACATTGAAATATCAAAATACTTCTACATTTTCCTTGAAGAGTTGAAATATACTCCTAACTAATTCTACTAATAATATTATGATGACTTTTGAGTATAGCATGCGTAGATAAATATATTCCTAACTAAGTGTACTAATGTTATTACATATATTAGTAAAATTTAGTTACAAATTTTATTTATATATCTTCATACGAACATATTTCTTAAGTAAATTTTGAATTTTATATAAACGATAGTTATTTATACAATTATGTAATAATTATATATGCTGTTATGAACTTATGATCAATTTATTTGACTAGTATTACATTTTATTGAAAGATTTTTTATTTAATAATGACAATAATATATATTTGTATTTTTCATTCGAAAAAATTTATTTATATCTATTTTATACATACTAACAACTTCCTGTATGTATGGATTTCTATACTATTTAGTTATATGCAGCTATATTTTAAGGCAATTTTTTATATACTATAATAATTAATAAGTGTTTTTACATGTAATTAGATTGCATCTGCTAATAATTAAGAGTTCACGTAATATATATAGTGTATGAGAAGATCATATATGCAATTTTTCAACAATTTAATTGATATGTACTAGTGTACGTAATACCCATGCAATGCACAAAATCTTTTTACATTTTCATATATGTATATTAATTTAATAATTATTTTTATAATTTTTTATTAGCATAATTATTCATTACATGTTACATCTTAATGCAGTAATTGCAAAAATAAATTTAATATATAAAGAATTAAAGATATTACAGTTGAAGAAAATAAGAAAAAAATATTTAATTTGAGGAGATAATTGAGCAAATAAGAAAATAGAAGTAGTATTTAGTAAAGGAATAAGAAATAATATTTAATTTGAAGAGATAATTGGGCAAAATGACATGTGGTAAATCATAGCAATTCCTCAACCCTCGTTTGGAAGTCGCCACGTGTCAAAGTAGTTGTTGAATTAATATATTATTAGTATAAAAATTCGTGCAATGCACGAATTTGTTAGTATAAAATATATAGAAACAACAGTTTCATATAATAATGCAACTATATACTATCATTATTAAATTTACCAAATATATGACTTTTTTACATCATAACATAATCAGTGGTGTTTTGTTTTAATTACTAAATGTAACTTTTTTTCATTAAACTAACATTAAATTCACATGATATTTTTTGATTTTTCATGCCTCTATAGAAAATGACAATTAAAAATTTTCAAGACTTTTATAGTATTATACGATGATATGATATGATGCCTTTTTAGAAGATGACACTTGAATTTTCCAAGACTTTTATAGAAATATATGATTACTATTACTACTATTACTATGATAATATAATATGATATAATTTAATTCTCTACTAATAATATATATATTTTTATGCTAGTTTTTTTCACTAATTTCACAATTATCATACCATAAAAAAGTATTGATAAAAATCAATTATCCGTCCACAAAATCAATTAACATGATAGGTTAAACCAAATATTGCCCACTGTCCGAGGATAAAGAGAGTCTTGTATGGACCACCTCTCAATACTTGCTTTTGCCAAAAATTGAAGAATCCAAAACATCCACAGTATATTAGAAATGTACGATCGCATCCCATTGGTCAATAAACTCAATACTCAATACCTCCATTTTTCTAGACCTCCTAATATTTAGTTTAAGTATAGGACAATGTTTTTTGCATTTTTAAATCATTAGAGTATATAATCTATCTTGGAGTTTCAATCATCAATTTAAACTTTTGGTTGAGATCGTTCCTTGACATAGTATCGGAAGTTACGTGACAAGAGGTCGTGAGTTCGAATCTAAATTACCCCTCATTTAAAGTGTAATATTCAGCGTATATGCGCATCATAACTTCTAACCTAATGGGCTCTCGTGTGAGGGGGCGTGTTAGAGTATATATCATAAAATATATCATGGGGCCTCAACCATCGGCTTAAACTTTTGGTTGAGATGTTTCCTTGACATAAATGTTAATCTCTCCCCCCTCCTTAAGAGATTGGCTAACTGTCACAGTTGTATATTGCACAAAGATAACAAATGATGAGATTATATGAATCGAGTGGATTTGAGAAATTTCCAAAAGAGGAAATTATAACAAATTAAATATGACGAATCAAAAAGAATTGTGCCAATCTCATAGGTACATGAATATCAAACTTTTTGTTCTCTTTAATGTAATAAACATGGTAATAAATAAAAAGAGAGATTTATCGATGTGATATGATAAATTTTTAGATAAGAACATAAAGCAAATTATGAGCTAGACAATCCAATATAGAATGAATATAAAACAAATTCAAAGAAGCAAGTGAGTATCTTTTGGCACATGTGTGCATTAATTTATTAATTACGAATATCTTTAATTGTGAATTTTTAAAATTATAAAAATTAATAGGAATATTAATAAAAATTGAAGGGGAAATTGCCAATTCAATTAATAAACCAAACATTGTTCAATCTACTCATTACTTTTTTTTAAATAAATCCACTTATTAAATATATTTGCTAAAATAAAACCCAGTTATTGTTTATAACAATTATCAAACTTTCTTTGTAAATCAAGCAATTAAGAATAAATAATAGTTGAGTTTATTTTCTACAAAAAATTATTAAAAAACATAAAATTGTTGGGTTTATTTTTAGTAGACAAGCAAACATTGATTTATTTTTAACAATTCCGAAAATTTATTATTGGGACTAAGTAAACAAGATCATATCAGGCTATTTTTAAATTATGAAAAATATAAATTAATAGTGATTGATGAATAGTGTCAAATAGTAGAGACTTACAGAGAAAGTAGTTAAATTTTGTAAAAATAAATAATAAATATAATAATAAAAAATAAGCAAGTTTGAGTAGTAGTTGGCTAGTACTAGTAAAAGAAAGGCAATTTCCTGAAACCACGTTCAAAGAATTTTTTTCAGTAGCAACTTGTTCTTCCCACTTGCATTGTCCGGCTCAATCCAGCCAGATAAGATCCCCTTTCGTATTCTCATTTCATTGTGAATTTCTCTTTCTTATATCCCTCTTTAATCTCTCTAAAATCTTCTATTTTTTTTATAGAGGAAGAAAAAAAATTTTGGGGCCTAAAAAGAAATGCCTTCTACTCTTCAACTTCAAACATATATATCTACGACCACAACCACAACAACCACCAGCACCACATTTGTGACCGATACGGAAGATAATATGATATCAGTCACAACTTTGGCTGCAGAGATGAAACCCTCGTTAGCGCAGGAGCTAGCGAGGGAGCTTTCACTTTGTTGTCCATCTCCTGATAAAGAGATGGACACGGTCGCTAGGTACCATAACCATGAGGTTGGGCCTAACCAGTGTTGCTCGGTCGTGGTGCAGCGGATCGCTGCACCCGTCGAGACTGTTTGGAATTTGGTTAGACGTTTTGACGAGCCTCAAACCTACAAACATTTTTTAAGAAGTTGTCGGGTGATCGCTGGAGATGGTGGTCAAGTCGGATGTTTAAGGGAAGTTCACGTGGTGTCCGGCATCCCAGCTAACAGTAGCACGGAGCGACTAGAAGTGCTTGACGCGGAATCCTATGCTATAGGATTCCGCGTCATATCTGGAGAACACCGACTTCAAAACTATCGATCTATTACCACTCTACACCCCTCGTCATATTCCGCGCTAACAAATAAAGCAGACACCGACACAAAAGGAGCGGGCGATTTCACCGCCCGCTCCTGCCCAGGGACAATAGTGGTGGAGTCGTACGTGGTGGACGTACCAAATGGAAATACAAAAGAAGAGACGTGTGTTTTTGTGGATACAATTGTACGTTGCAATTTGCAATCACTAACAAAAATTGCAGAAAGAAAGGCTAAATCATCCTCATCGACGACAACTAATCCATCATCTCCATCTACATCTCCATCATCATCATGTAAAGTATCATAAACTAATTAATTATCAATTTCTTTATATTCACAAATACCCTTTTTTTTTTATTTATTTAAATTGTTGATACATAAATTAGGATTTTTCTTTCTTTTCCCTTAAATGTTTGGGAAAAAGAAATGAAACTGGGCAGCTTGTTTGGTACGAAGAACATTATAGTCCCATGTTATTCGTCGTCAATTACTGCCATGAATTAATGTTAAGTTGTGAGTTTATCAATTGTTTATGTTTAATGATTAGTTAATAATGAGAGACTTTTCTAATCTAATAAAAAAATCGAAGAATTGAGTTTTGTCTCAGACGAAGCATATACCACTTTTTCAGGTAGAAGTTTAGTTTGATTCTCAGTACTGCTACCCATAATTCTCCCCTTCCATCTGCATATAATCCAAATATAAATTCTTAAGTGAGACTGTCTTATGGTGAAATTATTTCTATTAGACTGACTCATGTACTAATTATATAGATCTGTTTTATGGTGATCAAATGATCTCATATAAGACGAACTTTAATAGAAAATGATTTAGTCAAATTATAAATGGTATATTCTGGATTGTATTTGTCAGCTCAGATGTTTACTTATGGCTTAATTAATTACTTAAAATCTCTCTCATCAATAATCTATTAGTCTTTCTATTATTATTTTTTTGGTCCTTATATCATTTTGTTATGAATCCTTCAAAATAAAGTTTGATAATTCAATGGATTTAGTTTAATTTAATTTAGTTTATTTACTTCCAATTAGCATATAAATATATGCAAGTAATCAACTAATTATAGCGTATTTAGTCAACTATGGTATAATTCGAGTTGAGTGTCTCTTTGACCGTAATTTTCTTATTAGCTGATTCTCTTCGACCGTAATTTTCTTATTAGCTGATTCTCTTCGACCGTAATTTTCTTATTAGCTGATTCTCTTCGATAAAGTGTTGATCTATCGTGTTTAATCTTTTTGAAATTCTGATCATAACTTTTATAAATGAAATATAGTAGAACGAGTATGATAATAATGATAAGTCAACTATAGGATACAATGCTTAAAGGCATGGTCATATAAATTTACAAGTGTATCATTTTTGAGTTTTTTTTATGTTATTGCAATTTATTTGTTATTTTTTAATTAGATATTAGAGTTTTACTGATTAATGTTTTTAAAATAGTCAAATCATTATTTTTCATTATTTTATAACTTAATTCATGTAATCATTATCTTTTGAGGTTTGTTAAAAACACTTAAATTTATAATTGAGATCATGAACCATGCAATTATAGTAAACCAGTAAAATGTCGGATTATGATACATGCAATCTAAAAAATTTAATTGTATAAATATTAATTATAGGATCATATTACTTGCAATAAATTAAAATTTTATCATGTAATTAATTAATATCAAATATTTGTACTTATCTTTTCTTTTATATATCTTTTAAGTGTGCTAAAATGTATTAATACTCCCTTCACGTTAAAGATATAATATACTTTTGTTTGATTATACTCCCTCTCGGTTTCTTTTTGTTCTTTCCATTTATTTTTGCACAATTTTCAATGCAAATTTTAAATCTCGATATCTCTAAATACACATAATAAAAAATTATAAAAAATACACAATAAAAAATATACATTAAGACAAATCTAACGAGATCTCACATAAATATATTTTTATCATCTAAATATGTTTTAAAAACATTAGTTAAATTTTTTTTTAAAATGAAATATTCTAAATGAAAAGAATATTATAAAAGCGTAGTAATAATCTATACTATACTAATATAAATAAAAAAGTAGAATATATTTATGAGGGGGAGATAGCTAATGCTAGTTTTCTTAATTTGAATAGAATTTGACTATCATACTA
Source organism: Amaranthus tricolor (assembly GCF_026212465.1). Taxonomy (NCBI): domain Eukaryota; kingdom Viridiplantae; phylum Streptophyta; class Magnoliopsida; order Caryophyllales; family Amaranthaceae; genus Amaranthus; species Amaranthus tricolor. The sequence goes on along the minus strand of NC_080062.1, from coordinate 5,311,779 downwards.
GTCTACAATAATAAGCTAAGGTTGGAATCTCACAAGACTACAAACTACAAAGTGTTTAGACATTGAATGTATCCATTATTATAATTCACTTTTCCTTGTTGGTGCATGAATGAGGCATATGTAACCTATCACATTTATTCTTTTTTGTTTTAGAACTTGATATTTAAAAGTTGAATTGAATTGTAGTTGTTTAAAACATCCTCTTATTTACAAATTAAAATGGAATATAATGTTATATTTTTATAATTTTTTTTTTTTTATTCTAGGCAGGTTAAAGATATTTTACAGACAAAGATAGAGAAGGAAAAAAATATATGTTTTCAGTAGGTTATAAGAATCAATCCCTTATAATAAGAGTGAAATGAAAAACTCTCGACTTATGCGTGAATTTCTTCATCTTTTATTTTTAAAAATTTTTTTTAATTTTAAAAAGATTTACAAAAAGTGAGAAATTATGTTTTTTTATAAAAATAGTCTAGACATTACAAAAATGTAATATTCCTATAGACTATAATAATATGTATAGTACGATGAAGCACTATTAAGAAAAAAAAAACATAAGCCCTAATTAACTATCTTGGCGAGACAATGGTTTGTATTAATTATTAATTACTTAAAAATATACTTGTTATTTTATAGTACATATGAAGTATAATTTATAAATTAAGTACACTGTCATTTCTAATGAAGAGAAACTTGTATCAATTTTGCTAAGAGATTTATTATTTTCTCTAGATATCCTAGTTAGATAATAGAAATAGTCCCATTGATATAATCAATTTCACTTTACAATACATTCGTCAAAAAATCGAGCTAAAATCTTCTCCATTACATAAACGGCCCGTTTGGTACATGGTATTAGAGGGCGGTAATGGTAATAAAATTAAGTAATAAAAAATTTGATTGTTTGGATGCCTTCAATGGTAATGGATGGTAATAAAATAAGGTAATGAAATTACCAAAAAAGGTCATTTTTATTACCATCAAACAACCTGGTATTAGGCTGTAATGGTAATAAAGTATTACTGTGGTAATAAAATAAGGTAATGTTGTTTCGAGCGGAAGAAAAAAAAATAATGAAGAAAAAAAAGGTAATGTATGTAATTATCCAAAAAAATATTATTATTAAAAAAAGAATCATTAGATAGAATAACTAAGATACAATAATGCTTTTAGATACAAATATACAATAATGAAACTAAGAGTCATTACCATTTTTTATTACTAACAACCAAATGCAATCAATGGAATATTATCTTCAATTACCATTCTTTAGTCATGCACACTAAACAAAAGAATCTTCATTACCAATTCTTATATACATTCCTTCATTACTATTACCATTACAACATTTATTACTTCATTACCATCAACCAAACGGGCCGAAAATGTAATGAAGAGTCCATCACTCAATCTAATAGTTAGAATTTTAAAATAAATGGACAAATAAAAGAGAATATCTTAATACCAATAAACCATATACATACTTTGTTAAGTATTAATATTAAGAAAAATTTAAATTTAAAAATCTCAGCTTTACTCTTATAATATAAATTTCACCCTTTTGATTCTTACATGCATGTTTTTAAAGTACTTTCTGGTTGCTTTACATGCATGTTAATATAAGATCTTGTAAGCGTTCATTGAGGCAAATATGTTGTACGATAACAACAAGGAGTTTGGATAGAGCTACACATGCTTAAAGAAACAAACAAAAATTAAAAAGTATTTTAAATGAATAAAATGATATAAAGGGGAATTTTTATATATCAATTAAATTAGTTTATATTTATATTCATTATCTGATAGTGTAAAGGGCAAATTTTTATATTTAAAGTTTCCTTAATATTATACTCCCGGACTCCTTTTGTCACAGTTATTTTTCCCAATTTGAATATGGCACGTAAATTAAAAATTTGAATATAATGGGTTAAATGGCTAAAATTATTTAAAAATAAAAGAGAAAATATAAAGAGTACCAGTCACTACAACATAATTTGTTTTTATTGGGATATATTTAGCGACATTTAATTTAAATGTCACTACTTCAAATTTTTAATAGAACATATAGTGAATTTGGTGATATTTATTCGACTCGTTAGCAACATAATAAAAAAATCAGACTAAAACTTTTCTCGATATAGGATCTAGTGACAATTCTCATAAGTGCCACTATAAATTGTAGTAATAATTACATGTGCCACTAAATTAAAATGTCATTAATCATTAGACTTGTACGTATCCCTTAAGTTTCTTATCTTCCCTCTTCATCTTCTTTTTATTTATTTTTCTAATTTTTTGGTAGCCGTAACTATTAAGGAGTTTGGTTTTGATTGATTTGATTTTGGTTTTTTAGCTGCTTAAAAGTTAAAAAATTAATAAACGAAGGTATTTGATAAATTAGTTTGTTGAGCAATTTTAGTTTATTTTGGTACAAATAGAAGATTGGGTTGTCAAACCAACCAATGCTAGCTAGTGTTTGGTGAATTAGCTGGTTGAAACTGCTTATTGATACGAATAAGCTGTTTTTGAACAAGCTGCTTATAGCAGCGGGTTCAAAATCAGCTGGTGAAACTTGTTAATAAAATTAGCTGGTCAAATTAGCCACTATAATCAGCTATCAGCCATTTGCCAAACACCCCTAATGACTTTTCACTTAGTTGAAAAGCAGACTTCTAAGCTAAAATGAATTTTTTAATGGTTTTTGGGTTATTGCCTAATTTTTTCTAATCTAATGAAAAACCAATAAAAATTCAACAACCATTTGTCAAACAAAATATACAACTTCATGAACAAACATTTCAATACATTTTGGTATTCGTCAAGAAAGAATTATGACAAAGCCACGATAGAATTCATCCATTTGGTTATTGATATTAAATGATAAAAAAAATATAATACTATTTATCTAGAAAAATTATTTGACAAGTTTGAAGTTATATAGGCTTGTCCAACTTTAATATTTTTTTCCTTTGCAAAGTTCATTATTGTTATCTGTCCATTATCAATTAAAAATGTAATATTTAATAATAGTATTTGGGAAATTGATGAAGAAAAAACACGTTTAATTATATATGAGAGCTTCATTACCCAACATATTTAACAAAAATTTAAACTAGCTCATTCCAAATATCAGAATTTTATACCCATTAACCAAATGTAACATTGGTATTTAATTTAATATTGACGACATCAAAATAGTTGGTATAGTAAATTATAGGAGATAAAATGATTATTTGGTATAGTAAGTTAGGGTATATGCGGGTCTTTTTCGAACCGAAGACAATTTCACTGGTTATAATATATTTATCGCTTTGAAAATAATATAATATATCGTCTTAATCCTTTCTAAATTTTAATCATAACTTTTTTATATGAGTGAAATATAATATTATGATGAGATACTATGGTAAATGGTATTTTTTCCATGCATAAAGTGGAATTATATTATCATATGAAGAAAAGATGATTTTATGAAGTTAAATATTTTGGTGTTTTCCTATTTTTAAAATTTAAATTTTTAACAAGTTTATTAATTTAAAAAAATTCAACAAGTTAAAAAGTCAATTAACAAATAAATATCAAAATTCACCGGTGAATTAGTGAATCAACATACATCTACATACTTATATATTATTCCAAAAACATACTTCAACATACATATTGACAAACATTTTCAACTAAGGCTATGAAATTAAAACTCATGCTCATATTTGAAGTTTAATATATAGACAATAATTTTTTAAAAATATTTCAAATTTATTTTATTTAGTTATATCTATCCCTTTTAATCTTAAAATTTTTATTATTTTCCCAGAATATTTTAGTCAATTTCATCTAATATAAATATATAATAAAATGGACTAAAGTTAGATTAAAAAAAGATATAACCAAAATATCAACTATCATATAAGATTTTGAGCATGTGCTATATATATTCGCTTATACAGAATCTCCCTATAATTAAGGGACCTCAAATTTAATGATATATATAAAATAGTCAAATTTAATTAGATAGGAAAGATGGTCCAAACTTTTAACAATTAATGAAATATGAAATAAAATATTAAAAGCACACAAATTCTTTTATATATATATATATATATATGTTTGTCAATATTTAGTTTGCACCACTATATAAATTAGCCTAATTAGTAGGCACTAGTTAACGGAGTTCAATCTTCCGGCCAGCATTATAATTTGTCTCACACTTTAGCAGCCGTACAGTTTTGACATACAAAAGCACGAGATTACACGTATATTAAGAAAATTACATGAAATATTTATCATTTATTATAATTGTTATCTTTACTTTTTACGCAATATAATATATAATATTAATTATTTATATAGTAAACTATATATATATATATATAGCTAAAAATAATAAAATAGTAATATAATGAAAATATATAATTAAACAATCAAAATAAAATCTCAGTTAACTATATTTTTCATACACGTTATATAAAATAAACTTTAAAGATGAATAGTATTCATAAGCCTGATATGATAGTAAATATTTCAGAGTGAAAAAAAGTATCAATTTAAATTATGTGAATAAAATTAAAAATGTGAAAAAAATAAGAAAATATTTATGAATAAGAATTTTTAAAAAGTTTTGAAACCATCATATCTAAGATAGAATTATAAAAAAAATATATAAAAGATGGATTAAAATAAAAAGTGTTCAATAACAATTAAACTAGAGTAGGAGCATTTTATGTTTCCTTTGCTGGGCGTGGGGAAGTAAACCTTTTTTAATCACTGCTCCCTTTTCTTTTGACACTTAATTAGTTAATATTATTGTTTTCAAACTTTCTTTTCAAAATAAATAAATTTTATAATTATAATCGACGATTTAATAGTAAAACCAGTGATGATCGTAAAAATTAGTATAGTGGTTGAGCGCTTCTACTTTCATCCATATAACATAAATTCAATTATCAGCACTAACGGTAATAATTAACTATTTGATCTTTTTTCTCGTCTGTAGGAATTCTATAAAAAAAGTCCATCGGTTGTCAGAATGTTTTTTTTTTTATTTAGAATATTTCATTTAAATTGAGAGAAATCTAAGTAACATTTTTGAGAGCTATATAAAAAATAAAATATATTCATGTGAGATATTATAAAATTTATTTTATTTTATAATTTTTATTATATAATTTTTAAAATTTTTTATAACATATACTAAGATATATTGATGCTCAAAAATTATTTTAAAAGCTAGTAAAAAATAAATGAGAAGAAAAAATAAATAAATAAAGTATAAAAATTAACAAGTTTAAATCCCCATCTAATTAATTTTCACCTAAATTTTGCCCCCACTTACGCATGCATGTCCCATATTACCATGCATGTAAATATATGCAATATAGTCAAACTAGGCTAGCATAAATAAAATCAATCCATTAATTATATTTTATTTTATATTGTTTACAATAGATAATAATATTGGGCCATATTTGTCCATACCATTTTTAATCATTTTCTCTAAGCTTATAGTAATCTCAAACAAAACAAATTGAGATTCTCTTATCTCATAATTGAATGGTCTATATTAATTAACAATTATGAGATGAGAAATATCAAAAAAATAAAATGGTTTTCAATATTTTACTTATTGGATATATATAAAAAAAAAATACAAATTTAATGAAAAATGGCTTATTCTAAGGGTTTGAATTTTGGCATGATGATAAAAATATTATTATCTTAGCCAAAAATTAATAGAGTAATAATATGGAGTATAGAGTATATAATATATAATAAATTTTAAATTTATCGATATATTAGAGATATAATAGATTATATAATATATTTTAAAAAATTTTAAGCATCACATTGAACTTTTGATGAAGTTGTTACCGCAATAGAATAGAAGAAAAGAAAACAATATACTCCTACTAATTTCTTGGTATCACATAAAGCACTCCACTATTTTAGTTCCACCAACTATGGATAGAAATCCAAATCATTCACAAGTTCAATGTGAAAAAATCTTTAACAATTAATATAATCAATTAAATAATTTAATTAATTACATAAGTACTACTATCACATCATATGAAAAGTCTTTAGACTTTAATCCACCAAGACTATATATCTTGTATAAGAATAAATTCTAAAGTTTGTGTAATGTGGAATTAGCATTCTTAATTGACAAATTAGTGTCATTTGGGTCTGACTCCAATGACAAGAAATTATAGATTCGAATGTTAACTACACCCTTTATTTGAAGAGCTAGGTTTATCCAGCGTTATATATGAGGAGGATATGTGATGTATTCATATTTTTACCCCAAAAGGCTTTTAAATAAGAAGACGTGTTAGACTATATAACATATTATTATGAGTTCGGATTTGATAGTTAATGAAGTTATTTGTTCCTATGATGGCAAAAAGTGTTATGATATAAGATCATACGGAGAAAAGCCCTCAAAATTTAGAACAATTATTCCTATGTAATACATTAATACTTGTTTTATATATGATATTGATTTATTGGTGCATTCAAAAAATTAATTCATGTTCCTATGATCGATATAAAATGTAAATTTTTTATTGATAATTAAGCTAAGGCATCCGTTATGACTTATCTAGGATTATACCTAATGCTTCTAAACAATTAAAACGATAATGCATTCTCAAGAAAAGGTACATTTTTTAGCTAAACTTCTTTTTATGTGAGTGTTTTTAAAAAATATAGCTATTAAGAGAAAGGAACGATATTATACACTTTCACTCAGTTTTGAAATACTCCCTACATAATGATTATCGACATTATTCATCGTTTAAGCTTATTTTACATATTGTAGCTAATGTATAAGAAAAAATATAATCAAGTGGGATCTTATTTGAATCGTTTAATCCCATACTTTTATAATATTAACTTTATAATTTTTAAATGAGTATAATTCAATACATAAAATGATTAAAATAACATATTAAATGACGTAAAAAATCAAATATAATAAATATAATGAAACAGAGAAGGTATTAATCATTCAAAAATTAAGGCTTAAAAATATGTAGTACTCCATTTGTAAACTTCCTATTGACATATTAAACATTGTAGAGGGAATCTAAACCAGTTGCATGCAAGTTGGAAATTTTCAGTTTTCCAAAAAACACAAGTTGCTTAAGAAAAGAAATAAAGAAAGAAACAATTGCAAGTTGCATTGCTAATCCATCCATTCCTTCACCTCTTTCTCTTAAATAATTTTTAAACTTCAATTTGGTGGGTTTATTCAAGTGCAACTTGATCATGCAACTTGCCTTTCAATTTCAACCAAAGAATACCACAAATGACACAAATACCACCTACATTGTCTTTATTTTTTTAAAAAAAATTTAGAGACTATATAATATATTTTGGGTAACCTTTAATTTTGTGTTTAAGTTTTTGATTGAGTTTGTTAGAGTATATAACACATTTTAGGGCCTCAATAATCAGCTTAAACTTTTGATTGATTTGATGTAGTATTAAAAGCCAGTATGACAAGAGGTTACGGGTTTGAATCTCAACCACTCGTTATTTAAAATGGAATATTCAGCGCCAAAGTGGAATATCTGGCACTGGGTAGGAGGAGGGCTTGTGCTACTTCCACACTTCTAACCCAGTGAGCTTTTGTATGAGAGGGCGTGCTAAAGTACATATATAACATATCCTCGGGTCTCAACCATCAATTTAAGCTTTTAGTTGAATTTGTTTCTCAAGAGAGTTGATTTTTAAAATAGTATTAGAAATCAACAGTGTGATACATTTGATTCTTTGAGTTGTAATATAAGAAAAGCGTGTATTTGATGTATACTTTTAGTCCAAAAACTAAGTCACCCTTCAACAATCCGCTTAAGGTTAATTTGTTAGTTAGTTGATACATAAAAATATTTTCTCAACAGATGTAATCATATGAACTAAGCACTATATAAATACTACTCTCATTATTTAATATATAATCATTACATTTCTGACTTCAAATCTAAACTACTCGTTCTATGAGCTTACTAAGAATTTTCCTAAGCTTTATTAAAGTGTTTAAAAAAGGTATATTCAATGCGAACTAATTAACAATCACTATTATTTAATTCATCATATTCGTTTTGCATATTGAATAAATAATTCAATTAATAAATAATAATAATAATAATAATAATAATAATAATATAATCGAGAATTTGGCCTCTCACATCTTTTGTAGCAGATATGTTATTAGTGAGGTTTATAAGGACCTTATAGGGAGCAACCCTAATTGTGATTGGAGTAGAGTTATTTGGCGTAGAACAACTATTTCTAAACACAAATTTATTTTCTGGCTTGTGATGCTAAATAAACTTAAGACGAGAGCTAACCTGAAGAAAGCTTATGTTATTGATGAGGATATTTGCCCTATATGTCTAATGAATGTAGACTCCTTTGTAGGCATTGAATTTACCTTTCCTGTGTAGTTACTGAAGAATTTAAGAAAGCGGAATTTAGGGTTAATGAATACTGTTTTGTATTACTTTGAATGAATAACACAGCCCTAATTTATATAACTGATTATGAGTTAACTAAGGAAACAGCTATTCTAGGAAAAGAATATTACCCTAATATTACAAGATAACTAAGGTAATAAAATATTGAGAATAAACTAAATATACACATATATTCTGACACTCCCCCTCAAGTTAGGTTATAGGGTTTCCGATGCCTAACTTGGATAACGTAGTCTCGAAGGCTTCAACTGAAACTCCCTTTGTAAGGATGTCAGCTAGCTGTTCTTCTGATCTCACGTGTGGAATGCTGATGATTTCCTTCTCCAATTTTTCCTTTATGAAGTGTTTGTCAACCTCCACATGTTTTGTTCGATCATGTTAGACCTGATTTTCTGAGATATCAATAGCTGCTTTATTGTCACAGAATAACTTGCATGCTCCTGTTGGTGGAAAGTCGAGTTCGTATAAGAGTTTTCTTAGCCATAGGATCTCTGTAATTCCTTTTGCTACCCCTCTGAACTCTGCTTCTGCACTTGATAATGCGACTACTTTCTGTTTCTTATTCCTCCAAGTAACCAAGTTACCCCTTACAAGAGTGAAGTATCCAAATGTAGATTTCCTACTGTCTCGATCGCATGCCCAGTCAGTATCTGTGTAAGTAACGAGATCAAGGTGATGGTTTTTACCAAAGAAGACTCCTCTATCAATCGTGCCTTTCAAATATCTCAAGAATCTTACCACTGCTTCCATATGTGGAGTTTGTGGTAAGTGCATGAATCGACTCACAACCCCAACTGCATATGATATGTCGGGTCTAGTGTGAGATAGATAGATCGGTTTGCCCACCAGTTTCTGATACTTCTCCTTGTCAGCTGGTTCTTCTCCAGGTGTTGTCTGGAGTTTATAATTAGCAACGATTGGTGTTTCTGCTGGTTTGCAATCAAGCATACCTACCTTTGCTAACATATCTAAGACATATTTCTTTTGATTGATGAAGATTTCCTTTTTGGACCGAAAAACTTCTATATCAAGGAAGTACTTTAAGTTCCCAAATCCTTCATCTCAAACTCCATGAATAATTTCCTCGTAAGCTCCTTTATCTCCCTTTTATTATTCCCAGTTATTACCATATCATCTACATAAATGATTAGACATGTGATCTGACCATCCCCTTTCTTCAGGAACAAAGTATGGTTGGAATGGCTCTGTTCGTACCCAAATTTCTTCATTGCTGTGGTAAACCTACCAAACCAAGCTCTTGGAGACTATTTCAAGCCATACAACGCTCTTTTAAGTCTACATCCTTCTCCTGGAGCAAATCCATCTGAAAAACCGGGTGGAGCATGCATATACACCTCTTCTTCAATCTCGCTATGTAGGAATGCGTTCTTTACATCGAACTAATAGAGGGGCCAATTCTTATTAGCAGCTATGGAGAATATGACCCTGATGGTGTCTATCTTGGCAACCAGAGAGAAGGTTTCGGAGTAATCAATCCCGTAAGTCTGTGTATACCCCTTTGACACAAGGCGAGCTTTGTATCTCTCAATAGTTCCGTCTGCATGATACTTTATTGTAAAAACCCATTTGCAACCTACTGGTTTTTTTCCTTTAGGTAGCATACACTTGTCCCACGTGCTATTTTTCTTTAAAGCCGAGATCTCATCTTCCATTTCTTCTTTCCACTTTGGGTTTCGGAGGGCTTCTTCAGTACTCCGGGCAGGGACTTGAGTATAGACTGGCTTGGAATGCTACAGCTGTCTGTGCCAAGTTACTCATCTCTCGGTTAATAGAATACCGAGATCTCTGTGATTCGAATTCTAGGTCATACCTTCTTGGAGGAACACCTCTTTTGCTCCTTGAAGGTAATTCATATCTGCAGGGTAAAAAAATACCAGATATATCATCATTAGTTTGAGGTTCAGGTTCAGTTAATACCTCTTGAGGCTCACAGACAACTTCTTGATCATTAGAATCTTCAGAAAAGGTAGGAGAGACCTGAGGAGAAAGTAATACTATGTTTTCCGTAACAATGTCTTTGGGATTACCTACTTGCTCTTTGGGGTTCAGATCATTAGTTACAGAGTGTGTAAGCCAGCTTAAGTCATCACATGTAGTCTCCCCCTGAGGATGAAGCTGGGAGTAAAAATAGGAATGCTCAAAGAAGTCACAATCCATTGTGGTATACAACTTATTCTGAGTCGGATCAAAGCAGCGATATCCCTTTTGATTAGTACCATAGCCCACAAAGATACACTTAACAGCACGGGGTTCTAGTTTATTTCGAGCAAGTTTGGGTAAATGGACATACACGACACACCCAAAGATCCTAGGGGGTAAGGAGTGGTAAGAGGGAACAGTAGTGTGGGTATGAAGGACTTCGAGGGGGGTTCTGAACTTAAGAGTTTTGGAGGGTAGTCTGTTTGTGAGGTAGGTGGCAGAGGCAATAGCTTCGGGCCAAAAATAAGATGGGGCATGGGCTTCAAACATAAGGGCTCAACCTATTTCAAGGAGAGTACGATTTTTCCTTTCAGCTAAGAAAAGAAGTTTGGTGAATGAGGCCATAGGTGGTAAAGAAATTTTCCATATGTTGGTTCATGTATTCCCCCCATTGTCTGATTGAAGTATTTGAGGTTTAGCTTTAAATTGCGTGACAATCATATAATAAAACTTGACAAAAACATCAAAAACCTCAGATTTGTGTTTCAAGAAATATATCCAACACATTCTAGTACAATCATCAATAAATGAAACAAAATATGAATAACTTTGTTTACTAAACTCAGGAGCAGGGCCCCAAAAGTCAGAATGTATCAAAACAAAAGGTTCACTACTATGATTAGAACTAGGAGAGTAAGAATGTTTGTGACTTTTCGCAAGGACACAAGCTTCACAATGCAAGACTATATTACTTTTAGTTAATGTCGGAAAAAGACGTTTCAGATACTCTAATGATGGATGTCCTAGACGTCGATGCCAAGTCCATAACTGATGATCAGAGAACCCATGGGCAAGCAAAGTGTGACCCGTTTGAATCGCCTCGTCCACATAGTACAAAACATCTCGTTCAGTACCACGACCAATAATCCTCCCTGTCTGAGCATCCTGCACAATACAACTAGAAGAAGACATAAGCACAGTACAATTTAATTCCCAAGTCAACTGGCTAATAGACAACAACTTATGAGATAAGGTAAAAATTAAAAAACAATTGTTAATTTTGAGAGAGGGAGAAATGGTAACGGGTCCAGATTGATCAACACTCACACACTCCCCATTAGTTGTTTGAATGTAGGTGCGGGTTTTGGGATTAGTGGATAAAAGATCACAAGGGTCAAAAGTCATAGTATCAGTGGCCCCGCAATCAAATATCCATTGGGATGAAAAACAAGGTTTATATAAGAGACCAAGTTTATGGGTGTCACATGAGGTTTTGGGTGTTGTGAGATTATGGGTGGATTTATAAATGGGCCGATGGTTATTTGTGGGCTTAGGGTTATGGGAGTGTTGTGGTATAAATGGGCGGGATTGGGAGTGTTTTGAGGGCTGTGTTGTTTCTAGACCCTTCCCCCTTTCTCTCTCTTCTGGTCCGTCTCCTTTTCTCTTTTCTGTTTCACCTTCGACGCCATTAATGTCTTCCTTTGTCTCTGTGTAGTGGGTTGGTTTGCTGGTGGGAGGGGGAACACCGGTGACCAAGTGAGCCTTGCCGCTGGTTCTAGCTGACTGAACCTTGGTGGCGGCTTTCCTTTGCCGGTGTTCCTCCCGCCACTCCGAGAAGTCGGTTAATTTGAAACATCCCTCCTTTGTGTGACGACTTCCTTCACAGTGACTACATCTCAGGTGAGTTTTGTCCTCCATATCGCACCGGAATGAGACATCCGACCGGCGTTTAACGGCCAACCCACTCCCTATTTCTGAGGGAATTTTTCCCGGTGATGAAGTGTGGTTCATAATCCCAAGCCTTGAGATTTCACGCCTAATTGTAGTATAGGCCATTTTAATTGTTAGGAGTGGGTCTTGATTTAACAAATCTCTTTTTTCTTTGTCAAAAGTATCATAAATCCCGGCCAAAAACTGGAATAATCGTTTCTTTTGAATGAAAGTGTTGAAGATTGTGATATCTTCAGCATGTATCATCGGGTTCGGTTGCCGTCGGTCCATTTCTTTCCAGATTGTGGTAAGTTTTCCACAGAAGACCTCCAAAGGGTCTTGATTCTGTTTTAAACTGTTGGCTTGCGAACTCAGATCAAAGATCTGGAGTTTGTCCCTTCCACTGCTCAATAGAACTTCAATCCCTCTCCATAAGTCCCTTGCAATTTTGTAGTCTAATAACTGGTTTATGAGGTCGATGTCGATATTTGAGATAATCCATGACAGAACTATCGATTCCTTCTGCTTCCATGTTCTGTAATTGGGGTCCGTGATGCTAGGAGGATCGTTTATGATGTGGCTGAGACGTCCCCTGCATTCTAAAGCTTGTTTAAGGTAAATGATGATAACCAACGGTGTTGCCGGTCCCAGAAAACACCTTTGGCTCTGATACCATGAAGAATTTAACAAAGCGGAATTTAGAGTTAATGAATACTGTTTTGTATTACTTTGAATGAATAATATAGCCCTAATTTATACAACTGATAATGAGTTAACTAAGGAAACAACTATTCTAGGAAAAGAATATTACCCTAATATTACCAGATAACTAAGGTAATAAAATATTGAGAATAAACTAAATATACACATATATTCTGACAGTTACGCCTTTATCGTTCTCGAGCCGAGGGACTCCTTTGGCCGCGCTCTCCTTTATGGGTATGAGTTACCGCCGTCCTTCCCTCCCCAGACCCTGTCTATAGTTATTCTATGAGCGGGATACATTGGGTAGGATGATGATGATGATGATGTCTAATGAATGTGGAATCTGTTTAGCATTTGTTCTTTAAATCAGGTTCAGTTCCAAGTGTCTCTCCCTCCTTGGCTGGGTGTGCAATTCTTTATCCGCCATCCTTCCCCATAGATGGAAGGTCTCTAAGCTTATGAAGCAAATTGCTATTGCATCTGTTAGTAATCTGATTTATTTGATGTGAAAAGCTTGTAATGATTGTATTTGGCAATTCAAGCTTAGCACCCTTGAAGCTATGATGAAGAGCCTAAAGAGGAGCATTAAGCTTCGTATCTGCAGCTTGTATCCTGAGTGTATATCTTTGTATACGGATCTCCTAGTGTAATTTTCTTATGCTTGTTTGTGTTTTGAGGTTTGTTGCCCTTCTCTTGTCTTGTATTAGCTTTGTTTAGAATTAATGAATCTTATTTCTTTCGAAAAAAATATATATAATCGAGAATTATAGATTAACCTAGTGGTTAGGAACGGTTCAATTCTCACAGACCACAGGAAAGATTAGTTCTGTAGAGATTTTCTAATTTGCCCCAAATCGAAATAAATAAATAATACCCCTAAAGATCCCTCAATAGTTAAGTACTTGTGTCTAAAGTATTTGTGTAATGAATATTAATTTAGGGTTTGATCTTGGTCTTTGGTGGCAAAATTTCCATATTAATTTAGGGTTTGATCTTGGTCTTTGGTGGCAAAATTTCCATAACCCTTATCCTCAGTTTTGGAAAATATAGCCAGTAAAGTCCAAATAAAATACATTCAAAGGATATGAGTATATAATTTAACATGACCATTTAAAGGTTTCAATATACCCTACATTTATGAATCTACATTTAACATTATCAATTAAAGAAAAGTTTTCAAATATACCCTACATATAGAATTTAACGCTTACCTCTCTGTTGAAGTTAGCTTTTCAATATATTTACTTAATTTTTTCTAATATTTTTTTTATTTGATCTTAATGATTTAGCTTTATTTTTGATTGGGTAACTTCTCTTATGCGATCTTGGTATCATTCATCTTTCTATTTTTAGGACTTATTTTGTTTGGAAATTTAATTAATTGTACGCATTCTTCTTTGCTCACTCGGTTAGTGAATAAAAAGATAGATTGAATTGTGTGGGTGAAATAAAAAAAGATATAGCATGTATGAAATTAAATTTAAAAAAGTAGTGGACTAATTTTCAAAAATAAAAATTACGCAAAATGAAAAGAACAATCCAAAATGAAAAATAATATTTATGAGAAAGACGAAGATTGTATTAGCTAGGTTAGTCTAGTGGTTGACTCGAGTGCTTCCCTTAAACCCTTATAATAAGGTTTTGTTCTCGGTTTTCATTTATATCTATAGAGATATTTTAGTCTATGGGGAAAAAAAAATTTGGGCAAAGAGCAAAGTTGGCATTCATATAAGTTGTGAGACAAGATACACGTGTTCAAAAAATAAAAATAAAAATAAAAATAAAAATAGGGTATAAATGAGGTAATCTGACATGATCATCTCTGTCAATAGATATGGAAATGTGACTATAAGAGTGGTCAAAATGGGTAAGAGGATGCCAACTCTGCTCAGATTATTCCATTTCCTTTCCAACTTGGACGTTGGACCTAACTTTTAGTTAACCCTTTCCCTTTGGAATTGGGACTACGGGACTACTATTACTAAGCCTATTTTTCTAAGCGATCACTTTTAAAATTGTAAGTGATCACTTTAAGGTTATAAATAATGACTTTAAAATTATAAAAAATTATTACTTTAAAAATAAATGTAAATTGGGCCAACCCAATTAAAATGATCTCACCGTGAAACCGTCTCATATTAAAATTATTATTTAAATCAAAAAAGATTATTTTTGTTAAGTTGTACTTAATTCTTAAGTTGTGGTTTTATGTTTTCTCTTTGATTATTTTTCCATTATATTGTTTAAAAATAAAATGCAACGTTACACTATTACAATTTTATGTAATAATAAATCTCTAACTTCATTCATATAAATGTCTCCTAGTTAGAGATCTTGAGGGCTCATGTCTTTGGTCCTTCGCCTTCCCCTTGGATTAAAACGGGTGAGACGCCACTTTAAACCAGTTCAGGTAACAAGTAACTCATTACTAATAAACATTAAATTGCATAACTAATATATGAATAATTACGAATTATTACATGTACGTAAAAACAAATAAAAAATTTATAATACCAACTTTTATCGGTTATAATACCAATTTTAATAGGTTATAAATTATAATACTAACTCTAATAGGTTATAATTCCAACTTTAATAGGTTATAACACTAATTCTAAAAAGGTTATAATACCAACTCCAAATACCAACTTTAATAAGTTATAACACCAACTCCAAATACCAACTTTAATAGGTTATAATACTAACTTTAATAGGTTATAACAACCATTTCAATAGGTTATAATATCAACTCCAAATATGGTCAAACGCGCATGTCAATTTTTAGATTTTTCTTTTTTTTTTCAGCTGGTCTTGGACGAGACGGCCTCATAATGAGACCGTCAACTTGGGTCGGCCCAATTCTCGTGTGTAACAACATGGGCATTTTTTTTTATTTTCTGGGGATTTTTCAATTTTGATCTCAAAGGTATCAATTTTGACCTTAAAGGTATCAATCTTCAAAATTGATACCTTTAATATCAAAATTAATAAATGCCCGAAAATTAAAATGTTATTACACTCACGAATTGGGCCGACCCAAATTGACGGTCTCATTATAAGACCGTCTCGTCTAAATTTGTGTATTTTTTTAATTGTTGGACTTGGATCTGAAGAACCGTCTCCTTTAAAAAAAGTGTCTCTTAGAAGAGGCCTTGTTTAAAATTTACATCAAATTTTCATGTGGTGAATTAGTTGTTTTGAAACTTTAAATTGATAAATTTTTTAAAGTTAGTTCTATTGATTTATGATAATGTCTACAAGGAAAATGAATTTAGACAACAAAATAAAATAAAAAGGTGACGATATTTAAGATTAGGGTTTGAAATTACCCGCTAACATCATTCTCGAACTCATATTTATCAAACGCGATGATCAGCTCTCATCCTCAATTTACCTTGATTCAAATCTCAATAAATTCTACTTTAAAGATTCACCTATTTTTTCTGTTCGCTGGTAAAACCCTAAATCCTACTTTATGTTTTCCTGTTCTTATTTAATAATGACAATAAAGAATGAAGAATGAGAAATTTTGGTAATAGGAATTTGTTTTAAACTATTTTTAATTAATCAGTTATTCTCAAAACCCGTAGAAAATCTTGGATTTTAGAGGTATTGCTAGATATTTTGTTCATTAAGAGTGTAATCTGAAGCCAAATTATAGATTATAGCAATTAAATCATCCCCTTGACCATCTTACCCTGTTAATTTTGGCTTAATTTACAAATTGTGAAGTGGATTTATCAATTATTAGGGTTTCTTTAAGATTTACACATATGAGGTCTATGAAAATGGAGGGTTGTGAAGGTTTTTTGCCACGGGATATTTAGGGTTTTTTAATGCACTTTCTGCGCTGCAATTATTTATAAATGAATGCAATTACGTATTATGATTCATAACATAAGATCTCCTGGTATGCTGATAATTTCTCTCTTAATTGAACTTAATTGAAGTCAATCATTGATTTACTCGTGGAAAAAAGGCGGTATGAGACCGCTGATGCATGACAGCATGAGTATATGCCTTATGCCTATAGCTTTCAACCCTACAATAAGGATGCAGCTTGCTTCTTGTGTGCATTTTGTAACTTATCTCACTATGTGTAATTGTTTCTCATAGTTTTTGGGTTATTTGTCGAGGAACATACTCAACCATAAGCTTAAGCTGATGGTTTAGCTTCGGGCTATGTTATATATTTGGTTTCCTCACACGAAATCCCTTTCGATTAAAGTGCGGATGCAACAGTAAATGCTCTTCTCATACATGGTGCTAAATATCCTCTTCTAATGAAGAGCAAATGAGATTCGAACTTATGATCTTTCTGAAACATTAGCTTATGATTCAATATCAAGGAATTAACTCAACCAAAAGCTTAACCTGATAGTTAAGCCTCAGGAAATGTTAAATTCTAGTTTTAGGTTGAGTTGGTCCCTTGACATTAAATGCTTTTACTTTAAATATTTTGCTCTCCTAGTGATATTAATTTATTATAGAATGATCATTCAAATAGTTAGGTACTTAGGTTGCCATTTAATTCTAGCATATAACTTTTGCAACTCTAAGAGGAATTGACATTTTTTTGTACTTAATGATCTTTCTTTGTTGTTTTAGAATTGTGTAATCTTTGGTGGTCGTTTTGATGTCCTCTTATGGACTTTAAGATTTAGAAATCCATGCTTTCATAGCAGCAATGTAATAAAACTATCACATAAAAGAGATATTTGTTGTTTTGAACTTTTGATGTTTTTTCTTCATCATTGGAGTGTACATTTGCACTAATCTTTGATTGTGTTTTTGCTGGCATATAGCTGATGATGTACTGCTGGCACTTTTGTGTTGTACTGTTCTCTGATTCTCATATCAGTTGATGGTATTAGCAAAGTAATCAGCAAGATAATAAGCTTAGAATAAGTGATGTAGTTGAACTGCCATTTTAGCTGTGATACCGTTCCCTTCCATAAATGATTTGCTCATGCTGTATGTTGGTATGTGTGGAATGCTTTCTAAACACACTGATGGTTGGTACATATACATGTTAAAATTTTAACAAATAGCTACATTATCATGTTGTATGACTTTGAGGTCAAAGTATCTCTGATCCATGCTTCATCAATTAACTTGATTTAATCTATACAATAAGGATGGAACATTCAGTTCAAGAACAGGAACTCTACTGTCTATTGGAATTACTTTTACAAGGAATTACTTTAATATGTTCCCCTCATTTTTTTATGAAATGTTTCGTTGTATTTAGGAGTTGGGACAAATGTGTGTCATTCCCATTACAACCTTGACTTGCAATTCACTCATCCCGTGGCAATCTTAAAGTTGGAAGAGTTTTCTCTGGTCTCACTAAGGGTAGAAGAGTTTTGTAAATAGTAATTCATTCCAAGTGTCCTGCAAACCTGGCATACACCAATGTACACAATCAGCATAGCTCTTGGGGTTTGCTAATTGCTCTGGAGTGAGCGGACTCCATGGTTTCTTGTATATTTGTGTGTGTGCCTCCTTCCGATAACTTGAAAGCTGGGTTATGTTGAGAAATGATATGGGTACCCTGGATTTGCTGATTTCTTCATCAACAACTTGCATTATGCTTTCTTGTGCATATGCATGCCAGTCATTTTCAGAATCCTCTATTGGAGTTGTTTCATTGTAACAGTTTCCTTCTGGTTCACCCCCCCATTTTATGCTCCTGATTAAAGAAATTTGTAGTTATTAACCATTATACTTCATTCTACTCTGTCTTTTTCTCCATACAAAAACAGCTTAGTTATGTGCATTTGTTAGATGCATCTGGATTCATTTTTTTATGCTCGACACACACAAACTTAAAATTAATTTAGGCAGGTGTTTTTTTCACTGTTTAAATAAAATGGCTATGTGCAGGGATACATGTGTCCCTTGACCACCAGATATCCGCTTGTATGGATACAGCAGTTCTCTTGTTGAGTTTATTGTTGGCCGCGTTTATGTAAAAGCCACCTGGGACAATCGAAACAGGCCAAGCATACATACCTTAAGTGAGTCGGTGACATGCTAGTGAAGAAGACTCTGGTTGTTTTTGGGTCCATGTTTTTCTCAACCCATTCCAGCATACTCTGCATAGCCATACGATAAGCTTGCTCTTTTTTCACTACTTTAAACTCCTTCACTTCATCTGTGAAAGACCCTTCACTGAATCAAAATAAAAATTGATTAGAAACTTGATTAGAAAATAGTATACATGGAATCTTATAACTACTGGATTGAGACATTACAAGATTTCCAACTTGAGTTTGGTCGTCCACCATATGTATGTGCTGAATACCACTATATCTGCCCCTTCCCAAAATTTCCCTTGTGTATCTATGGATCCTTTGCGTATTATTCTCTCTGTTATGTTTTCATTCTGTGGACCATCTCCATTTGACTCAAGTAGGAAGGGAGCCCAGTGGAACACAATGGTAGCATTGTAATCCTGAAATAAAGCTATGTGTTACTTTTGAGAAGCTTTAATTGTTTAACATAATATGTATTGTTACCTTCAATGTGAAGACTGTGATTGAAAACATAGACTTTTTAATTGATTTTCCTGTTTCAGGTACCAATCTGTGAAGAAGACAGATCATGGATAGATACTGACCCTTGTTTAAGGAATCACCAACAAATAGCATTTTCTTTCCCCTGAGAGCCTCCAACACCATGGTAGCATTAAATCTGCATTTTTTTTCTGCCTTTTCTTAGTCTTTGTAAATTATCATTAGTTTAAACAAATTACTGCAATAGTGCAATCTCATTATGCATATTTGTGTTATTTATGAAAAAGATCCAATTGGAAATAACAGCAAAGTGTGCAAAGTATAATTTCAACTGCAATTTGCAACTACAAATACTCCATAAGCTGTATTTCCATGTTTTCTGTTCACTCTGTCTTATGTTTAAATATTTTACATGTGTAAAGTTTATGGTAAACATTCTCTTGTTTGGATTTATCACTCTGTGTTTTTTTCAATGACTTCATCAGATCATGGAAATTTATATTTACCATCACTGTATGTTATTCCATTACTTGTTTTTCTTAATGTTCCTACCAAAAATATCCATTACCCCAATGCTATAAAATGGCATCCCGCTAAATGGGGTCTGGAAGGTATGAATTTATGCAACTTTACCCTTGTAAAGTCTAAGACGTTTTCTAATGGCAATTGACTTCTTACTAATACAATGCACAAATTCTGTTTGAAAATTTTATAGGATTAGCACAATTCATGTTTTAAAGAATTCTATGAGAGTGCTGTTCTTGCATGAAAAAATGCTATATAGAAAGTTTGCATTTACTCACTTGGGCAGATTACAGCCATGAGGCTGCCAGCGCAAAAACTGGTAGTCCTTATCCGGGCGTCCTTGTTCTTGGCATGTTAACTGTGGCTCAATATAGGGGCACTCCGATTCCTCATACGAAGGCTTATTCTCCTTGTCGATAACCCACCTCCCACTGAATATGTCACACTCTTCTGGTGTCTTCCCTATTGCAAATGGAAGCATCGTCTCCCTCTCCTTATTTCCTTTCTTATATTCCAATTCAACTAAAATCACAACACAAAATGTACCACAATTTTACAAAAAAAACAAAAAAAAAAAAAACCCAACATTTTTTGTGTATATGTGTATGGAAGGACAGAGGGAGTACTAACCAGGAGATGCAGGGAGATCATTGAGTACTGAAAATTGCTGATGACGTTGAGAAGGAGAAAATACCCAGGAGAAATCATAGCTGTACAATATGGCAACAAAACCGATAACTGTAACGAGGATGAAGATCAATCGGTTTTCCCTCACTATCTGTGTCATTGTGTTTCAGGGAGGAAAGGTTAAGTATAAAAGAAGTTGCATAGATCAACAAGGTATTATGTTACCCTCGGCTATTGTTGTTTGACTTAAAGGTCTATTAAAATAGTGTTCTAAACATTAATTTTCTTTTTATGTGCATGACTATGACAATGTTTTTTGCACGTCTGATCACCATTTCATGATTCAGTTCTATACTTCTTTAAGCTATGGAATATAATCTCTACCTTACATTTTAGAATTTAGATTAATTAGGACAGGAAAGCATCTATTTGGTAGATGGTGAATTATTATCGTGATCATAGGATGTAGTATATTTTAAATGAATTCTAGCTGTCTGTACTCCGTAGTTGATTTTTGCATCATAAAATATTGTTCCGATTAGTTGGATAAACCAATTTATCTTAATAAAAGTATGGATATTATAGCTAATTGTAATGCTAATTTTTTGTGTTCTTCCCTTATAGTTCTTGGTGTTTGTTTTATATAAAAAATTAGTAGCTAATCACACTGGGCATGGACTAACATAAGAATCTTTTTGCATAATATTGCTTAAAAAAAAAATTAATTCCCACTTTGCATTATGTGGGAAAGTATTTCCCACATTACCGTCTACGTGGGAATTTTTTAAAAAAATTTTTTTTTAGACCAAACCGCTACTTGAGATGGCGGTTTGCCTTAAGCAGTAAACCACTACATGAAGTGGCGGTTTGGTCAAGGCAAACCGCCATCTCATGTGGCGGTTTGGTCTTGGTTTTATTTTTTTATTTATTTTTTTTTGTTTCATTTCCCTTAAATAGTGAACGCAACCTGCATTAAACTAGTTCAATAACATCTATTCAATAATAATCAATTACGAATCAGCTTGATTTGAAAAAATTAATTATGAAAATAATGCGAAGATATATTACAATCATGGAAAGTCATACAAAAAGTTCAAATCATATAAGAATATACAAAGTTTGTTACACTACAACCCCCGGCCCCTTTTGTTTTGCGCACCGGTGGATGAGTAACCAATTGGGCAGTGGAGCCCTTCCACGCAGCTGTGCTCCTGTGTGTTGTCTGAAGCGTAAGCACTGATGGATCAACTGGGTCCGGCATCGCCATGATCGCTGTTACATACATAAGTGTTATAAAAATAATATAAATATTAAGTGAATCAACATGATATTACAAAATATTAAAAAAAAAACATACTTTGTTGACCTTCGAGGGCATGTTTTCTTATTATGACCACTAAATTCACAAAAGCTACACGTGTTACGAGGACGCGTCAATGGTGTATCCATTTCGTTCAGTATACGAGTTGATCGCGGACGACCCTTTCCACGCTTCGTTGAGGGATCTGGAACAACTGTAGGACCGTTCCAAGGATCGCAGGTGAACATGTCTGGAACAGGCATGAAAGTCTTCTTATATGTCGATACGTATTTTGCTATGAAACACCTCAAAATTAGTATTCTGACGATGGATAAACATCACTGTATTTAATCCTCCATTATACACAACATCAGATCCAGTATAACTTACTTCCCCACCCCAATACACTATAACGGGATATTGATCCATATTCCATATTCTGCAAACACAAACATGTTTTTCATGTGATTTCAATTCAAATATAAAGCTAAAAATACCATTAATATATACTAAAACCATTAAACTAACCCAACAAAGTAATAAACTTTCATTGAAGCATTTCATCAAACACTTTATATTCATACAAACCAAATCATAAAATTCAACTGCACATGTGTAAAACGTAAGCTTAAATCATGAAATCAATAGAATGTAACAAATAATCAATGTATTTATAACTTTAAATGACAACAACAATGAACAAAATATTCATTTTGCAAATAGAAATAAATTAGGGTTTATATTAATACCTTAAATGATGATGAAAATGAACAAGTAAAGAAGGAGAAGATGAGAATGTGGTTGATTAATTTAGTTGAATGAGAGGAATTGTGAATATGGAGTAAATGAGGATTGAAGAAATTTTTTTTTTAAAGCAAAACCGGCAGCAAGGAGGAAGGAAGAACAAGTAAGATGAAGTGACCAAATAAAAACAGAAGCAGTCGTTTTGTACAGCTACAAAACCGCCACTTCAACTGGCGGTTTGCTATATTAATTTTTTTTTTTATAAATTGAAATTCATGTAAACCGTCATTTCATATAGCGGTTTACTTAAGATTCCTAAACAAAAGCGCCATTTCAACTAGCGGTCCGGTTATATGTAAAAAAAAAATTTTCCCAAACCTATCCTACGTGGACGGTATTGTGGGAAATATTTTCCCAATTAATGCAAAGTGGGAATTAGTTTGTTTTTGGGCAATATTATGGAAAAAGACTCAACATATAAACTATACAAGATGTCAGTATCATCATATCCAGTATATGCCGCTCATGGAAACTATGATCAGAGTCTGAAAGGATAAAAGACAACATACCATACCTTTATCAAAAGAGATAAAGATGTTGCGGCTAGTGAGACCCTCGGTTCGGGAAACACATAAGCTATACAAGATATATTGTTCGTTAAAATTCAGTCTCTTATTCATCAACATTATTTTTATCATTAATGAATGAAATAATTACATGTTTTTCTAGCCAACAAGCTGTATAACAATATTCGTACTTTGCTATCTATGGAATTACTTTTCTTCCAGTACAGATGAAACATTCAGTTGCCGAACAAGAATTTTACTGTCTACTGGAATGACTTTTACAAGGAATTACTTCACTCAATATGTACTATGTTTCATTGTAGTTGGGGGTTAGGGCACATGAGTTTCATTTCCAAAACCTTGGAATCCTTTCATCCTGGGGAAACCTCAGAGAAACTAAAATTGGAAGATTTTTCTTGGTTCTTACTAAGGGTAGAAGAGTTTCGTAAATAGTAGTTCATTCCATGTATCCTGCAAACCTGGCAGACACCAGTGCATACAATCAGCATAGCTCTTAGGATTTGCTAATTGCTCTGGAGTGAGCGGACTCCATGGTTTCTTGTATATTTGTGTATGTGCCTCCTTCCGATAACTTGAAAGCCGAGTTATGTTGAGAAATGATATGGGTACCCTGGATTTGCTGATTTCTTCATCAACAACTTGCATTATGCTTTCATGGGCGTTTAAACGCCAGTCGTATTCAGGATCTTGTATTGGAGTTGTTTCATTGTAACAGTTTCCATCTGGTTCACCCCCCCATCGTATGCTCCTGATAAAAGAAATTTGTAGTTAATAACCATATTGCTAGTAACAAAACAAATAATTCATACTACTCTGTCTTTTTCTTCAGACAAACACTGCTTAGTTATGTGCATTTGTTAGATGCATCTAGTTTCATTTTTCTACCCTACACACACGAACATAAAAATCGATTAGGTATCTTTTACCCCCACTTGACTAAACTGGCTATCTGTAAGGATTTTATGTGACTTGACTCAATCATTACTCACTTGTGTGGGTATAATTTGTTAAACAAAGTCACCAACCACTTTTCTTTTGTCGATGCATAAATTAGTCAAAAATTTTCAATCAAGGGTGACAAAATTCTACTCCTATCACCCCCTCTTTATTAAGCTAAGTGTAAAAGTTTTAATTACTTGCCAACCTTTGTTGAATTTTGGAGCATTTCTAGTAGTATAAATAGGGTGCTCATCACTTGCATTTTCATCATCCCACCATAACATCCTTGAGTGGTAAAGTAAAAGTGAGAGCAATATTTTAGAGTGAGTTATTGTAAGAATAAGAGTGAGCTACTATAATATAGTAGTAGTATATATATTGTAATCTTATATGTTTCTAGTGCTATTATTATTACTTTATGGATTAGTTGTTCAATACCACTCTAAATTTTATTGTCCACATTATTATTTTGCTATCCCTTCCACATAAATATACCTCGAAATTCTCTACAATTGATATCAGAGCCAAACGGTCTATTTTGAGACTCACTTTGGTAAATTATCAGTCAGGAACTGGTAAAAATTAGTCAAAATAATTTTGGCTACCCGAGTGATCAAGTGATCACATTGAAATTCCATTTGTGTGCAATTTGGGATTGTGAAGTTTTTGGTGAGAGACCAAACTTACTTATTACGTGAGAGACGTAACTAAGTCACAAATGGCGGATATTGCAAGTACATCTGGTAATATTGAGAAACTCAACAATAATAATTACACTATGTGGAGCATACGTATGCAATTTTATTTGTTGAGTCAAGACCTTTGGGGTATAGTCGGTGGTGGTGATACCACTGTACCAACCGATGTAGAAGAGTCAAAGAAGCGGGAGATTAAAGCCGGAAAGGCGATGTACGTGTTGGCAGCAACTGTAGAAGACGAATTGTTGCACCGCATCAAGGATGCAAAGACACCCAAGGAGGCGTGGGACACATTGTCAGGGTTGTTCTCAAAGAAGAACGATGCTCGACTCCAGATGCTAGAGAACGAGCTAATGTCGATCCAACAAAAGAAATTGGCAATGAACCAATATTTCACTAAAGTCAAGGCTTTGTGTGAGCAAATCACAAAGTTGGATCCGGAGAATTCGATCACGGAGACTGAGATGCGAAGGATCATTGTGCGCGGCTTGAAGCCGAGTCTTAATGGTCTTGTCACGACCATCCGAGATTGGGCTACACAACCAACTCTAATCGAGTTTGAAAATGTGTTAGCTAATCAGGAAGCTCTAGATAATCAAATGTCCGGAGTTTCTATCAAAGATGAAGAGACTGCTCTATTCGAAAACAAAAATCCAAATAAAAGTGGCGAGAAGATTGGTCAGCCCAGTAATCCATTAGTTGGCAAGTCAAATCAAAAGTCAGGAGGACTTCGAAAAGGACGAGGAAAAGGAGGCTTCTATCAAGGGGGAGCTAGAGATCGATAAGAAAATCAGAATAAAGATAAGACCCGGACACGACGAGAGGTTGTGTGCTACAAGTGTAGTAAAAGGGGACATTATGCTCGAGAATGCTGGTCTAAGTCAGTAGAAGGGAATGCTGCAACTTCAGTAGAGCCAGAAAGCCGAAGCGAAAAAGAATGGAATTTTCAAGCTTTCTATGCCGTTGAAGAGTCTAGTTCAAAATGTGAACTAGATGTGGAAGAACAGTCTTTCGACATGATGGTTGTGTCAACCTGCAACACCGAGCTAAAGGAAATTGCATTTGCCACAACAAATGATAAGATGATCAATTACAAGGATGATTAGATCATCGACTCTGGTTGTTCGAATCACAGCAAACAACTCAAAGTTGCCAATTACTCATATTGGCAAAGCAGTTGTAACTCTGCGATTCAGCAACAAGCAAGTTCAGATGGATAATGTCTACCATGTTCCAGGTATGACAAAGAAATTATTGTCAGTATCACAACCGACCGCCTCAGGAAACTATGTGCTCTTTGGACCTCGAGATGTAAAGGTGTACCAAAATTTGGAGGATAATTCAACACTGATACTAGCGGGACAACGCTTGGAATCTGTTTATGTAATGTCTGCTCAAACAGCATATGTAGACAAGACAAGGAAGAATGAGACAGCTGACTTGTGGCATGCAGGCTTGGGTCACGTAAGCTATACCAAGCTAAAAGTGATGATGAAGAAATCGATGCTCAAGGGTCTTCCTGAATTGGATGTCAAGGAAGGTATAATTTGTGCTGGATGTCAATTCGGTAAAGCACACCAGCTGCCATATGAAGACTCAAAGTTTAAGTCTCAGGCACCTCTAGAACTTGTTCACTCAGACGTATTTGGGTCGGTCAAGCAACATTCAGTAAGTGGCCTATGATATATGATCACCGTCATAGATGATTATTCTAGATATGTCTGGGTAGATTTCCTGAAGGAGAAATCTGAAGCATTCAACAAGTTCCAACAGTTCAAGGAAGCAGTGGAAAAAGAAGTTGATAGAAAAGTGCAATGCCTAAGAACAAATAATGGGGGAGAATATACATCAGCCGAATTCTCTTAGTATTTGCAAGATTGCAAAATAGGACGCCAGCTCACTTGTCCAAACACTCCACAACAAAATGGAGTAGTAGAGAAAAAGAATCGACACCTAGCAGAGACATGTAGAAGCATGCTACATGCGAAAAACGTGCCACCACGTTTTTGGGTTGAATGTATGAAAACAGCAACACATGTGACAAATAGGCTACCACAGGAGAGGCTAGAGTTTATCCCACCGTATGAGAAGTTATGGAAGATGAAGCCAGTAGTGAGCCATTTTTGAGTATGCTATGTGTTCATTCCCAAGCACCTACGCAACAAATTTGACAAGAACGCGATCAGATGTATCTTTGTAGGATTTGATGATCAAAGGAAAGGTTGGAAATGTTGTGATCCAACTACAAATAAGTGTCATGTATCAAGAAATGTGGTGTTCGATGAAGCATCGTCTTGGTGGTCACCACAAGCTGTATTATTGCCAGACTCAAAGGAGATCGAGGAAAAGCTCTTAGAGAAAATAGAGGATCAGTCTACTCAAGATGGTGATCTAGAAGGTGAAAGTTCACAAATTTCACCAAAAGCAAAAGAGAAAAGTCTATGGAAGACAAGAGCACATCATAGAAATTCTGAAGAAGAAAGGCCAAGTCAAATAGAAGATCTCGAAGAAGAGGAACCTAGTCTAGCCTGTGTAGATCTAACCTCAAAAGCCTAATCCGAAATATGTTAATTCTGCAATGGTTGAGGATGCCAAAGAGCCAACCAGCTATGATGAAGCAGATCAAAGTAAAAATTAGAGGAAAGCCATGGAGGAGGAAATTCAAGCTCTACTACACTTGAATCAAACTTGGGAGTTAGTACCAACACCCAAGGATGTTCAACCTATTTCCTGTAAATGGGTGTACAAGGTGAAGATTAAACCCGATGGTTCCATTGAAAGGTACAAAGCACGACTGGTAGCTCGAGGATTTTCTCAGCAATATGGGTTAGACTATGATGAAACCTTTAGTCCAGTGGAAAAGATTACTACAGTACGTGTTTTACTAGCACTTGCGGCTAGTCACTCTTGGAAGCTTTGACGAATGGATGTTAAGAACGCATTCTTTCATGGTGAACTGGATAGAGATATCTACATGGATCAACCTAAAGGGTTTGAGTGTCAATCTCATCCAAACTATGCGTGCAAGCTGAAGAAGGCGCTTTACGGTTTGAAGCAAGCACCACGAGCATGGTATGACAAAATAGCAGAATTCTTGCTACAAAGTGGTTACTTAGTTGCACCAGTTGATTCAACTTTGTTTGTAAAAGCTCGAGATGAAAAGTTGGCGATAGTTCTTGTTTATGTTGATGGTGTCATCATTAGTGGAGATGATGAATGGGAGATCTAACAAACAAAAGCAAATCTCTCTGATGATTTCAGATGAAAGAGCTTGAGAATTGAAGCATTTTCTTGGTCTAGAAGTGGAGCGAACTAATAATGGGATATTTCTCTGCCAACAGAAATATGCCCAAGATCTTTTGGATAAATATGGAATGCTTGACTGCAAGCCTATCTCAACTCCAATGGAGGTTAATGCAAAACCATGTTCGGCAATAGACAAGGAGTTAGAAGACGTGACAATGTATAGACAATTGGTAGGAAGTCCAATCTATCTCACGCTAACCCAACCAGATATTACCTATGCAGTTAGTGTGATTAGTCGGTTCATGCAGAAACCGAAGAAACCTCACCTGGAAGCTATAAAGCGAATATTGAGGTATGTCAAATGAAGTATTGATTACGGTATCCTTTACCGTAATGATAGAAAATTTGAAGTTGCTGGATATTGTGATGCTGATTATGTTGGAGATCTTGATACACGTCGATCAACTACTGGTTATGTGTTTAACCTAGGTTCTGGAGCAATTTCATGGTGTAGTAAGAGACAACCAACAGTGTCATTGTCAAGTATGGAAGCAGAGTACCGAGCATCAGCGATGGCAACACAAGAAAGTGTATGGCTCACCCAGCTACTGAAGGATTTGCGTCAGCCTGTTGACTATGGTGTCAAGTTAAGTTGCGATAATCAGTCAGCTATACGACTAGCTGAAAATCCAGTGTTTCATGCTAGGACTAAGCATGTGGAGGTACATTATCACTTTGTTCAAGAAAAGGTTTTACGAGGTGAAATCCAACTTGAGCAAGTGAAGACAGATGACCAAGTTGCTGACATTTTCATAAAGGGTCTTGGAGGACCAAAGTTCGAGAAGTTTCGTAAACAACGTGGTATGACCTCAAGGTTTACTCTGAGGGAGAGTGGTTGTTGAGGGGCAGTGTTAAACAAAGTCACCAACCACTTCCCTTTTATCAATGCATTAATTAGTCAAAAATTTACAACCAAGGGTGGTAAAATTCTACTCCTATCACCCCTCCCTATTAAGCTAAGTGTAAAAGCTTTAATTACTTGCCAACCTTTGTTGAATTTTAGAGCATTTCTAGTAGTATAAATAGGGTGCTCATCACTTGCATTTTCACCATCCCACCACAACATCCTTGAGTGGTAAAGCAAAAGTGAGAGCAATATTTTAGAGTGAGTTATTGTAAGAATAACAGTGAGCTACTACAATATAGTAGTAGTATATATTGTAATCTTATATGTTTCTAGTGCCATTATTATTACTTTAAGCATTAGTTGTTCAATACTACTCTAAATTCTCTTGTTCACATTATTATTTTGCTATCCCTTCCACATAAATATTCCCCGGAGTTCTCTACATAATTGTGGGTCTTGATGAGTTGATTGTTGGCCTGTATTATTTGTAAAAGCCACCTAGTGTTTTAGTTTTGAGGTTCTTGGGGCAACCGAAACAGGCCAAGTATACATACCTTAAGTGAGTCGGTGACATGCTAGTGAAGAACACTCTGGTCCTCTTTGGGTCCATGTTTCTCTCTACCCAATCCAGCGTGCTCTGCATAGCTATCCGATAAGCTTCCTCTGCATTCAGCATTTCAATCTCCTTCACTTCATCTGTGAAAGACCCTTTCCTGAATGGAAAATAGAACCCAATAAGAAAATCGATTGGGGAATGGAAATATGGAGCCTAGTAACTACTGGTTTTAGACATTACAAGACTTTCAACTTGAAGCCGGTCATCCACCAGATGTACGTGCTGAATACGACTATATCCGCCCCTTCCCAATATTTCCCATGTGTATCTATGGATCCTTTGTGTATAGTTCTCTCTGATAAGTTTTTGTTAGGATCATCATCTACATTTGACTCAAGCAGGAAGGGAGCCCAATGGAACTCAATGGTAGCATTGTAATCCTGAAGTAATGCTATGTGTTACATTTCTGAAGCTCTAAATGTTTGACAAGATATTTGATTATGTGGATATTGTATTGTTACCTTCAATTTGAGGACAGTGATTGAAAACATAGACTTTTTAAAGGATTTGCCTGTTGCAGGTACCAATCTGTGAAGAAGACATATCATGGATAGATACTGACCCTTGATTAAAGAATCACCAACAAACAGCAGTTTCTTTCCCCGGAGAGCTTCCAACATCATGGTAGCATTAAATCTGCATTTTTTTTCCTTTGCTTAGTAAATCATCGTGAACTTAAAAATATTACTGCAATATTGCAATCCTATCATGCACATTGATATGATTTATGATAAAGAAAAATGTGCACAAGATACACTATAATACTTCATTTATAGTTGAATATACATGTTTTCTGTTCACCACATCTTATGTTAAGCATTTAGATGTGAAATTTTTGGTAAACATGCTCTTGTTTATACATCACTTCGTTTCTTTCAATCGAATTCTGGAAATTTATATAAAACACCATATGTTATTTCATTAATTTTATTTCCTTAATGTCAATTTACTGTCCACCAATCGAATGCACACATTTTTTGACAATACAGAACTAGAACAATCCTTTACAGTTCTATAATAAACAGTTTTTCATTTACTCACTTGGGCAGATTGCAGCCATGAGGCTGCCAGCGCAAGAACTGGTAGTCCTTATCCGGGCGTCCTTGTTGTTGGCATGTCAACTGTGGCTCAATATAGGGACACTCTGACTCCTCATACAAAGGCATATTTTCCTTGTCTATCACCCACTTGCCACTGAATATATCACATTCCTCTGGTGTCTTACCTATTGCGAATGGAAGCGTTGTTTCTCTATCTTTATTGCCCTTCTTATGTTCCAATCCAACTACAATCATAATACAAAATGTATCACAAATTTGAAAAATGGATAATTAATTTTGTATGTGTAATGTGTATGTTGACTTGATTTTTCCTTGTGTGCTTGTTAACATTGAAAGGAACTTTAAATTATGAAATTACATGACTTATTTAGTTTAAGCAATTTATTACTAAGATTATAATGTCATCACTCATGACTATTATTTGTGTACAGTAGTACTAACCAGGAGAGTAAGGGGAAACATTGAGTGAGGCAAATTGCTGACGGCGATGGAATGGGGAAAAATCCCAAGAGAATTCATGGCTGTACAATATGGCAACAAAGCTGATAAGCGCAAAGAGGACGAAGATCAATGGTAATAGACGATTTTCCCTCACTATCTGATTCATTGATCAAAGAAGAATTTCCCTCTGATTTGGAGCAGTGCTGATGGTCTTAATGTGTTTTGTGAGGGAAAAAGTGAAGTGCAAAGAAGTTTCATAAATCAACAAGGTATTATGAAGCCCTCTGTTATTATTGTTTGACTTGAAGGTATCAAAATAATGTTCCAAATATTATTATCCCTATTTTTGCATGGCTAAGACAATGCTCTTTGCACGTCTGATCATTCAGGTTCATGTTTCAGTTATGCATTTCTTTAGATTATGGAATCTCTACCTTACAACTAGTTAATTAGGATTATACCCATGTTTATTACATTATATTCCATAACCCCAATATCATTGAAGAACCTTCATCTAGGCTGGTTTGGGGTGAAATGTGTGCAACCTTAAGGTCGTTTTCGATTGACTTTTGTTAGCAAACGTCATCTGAAACTTCACATATTTGTATACATAATTTTTTTAGTCATGTTATCACTATAATCCATATAATCCAAAATGAAAAAATATAAACTGTAAATTCTTGGCTCTATCGAGAATGACATACATTAACCTTGTCCATTAATAGCATGATGTGTTTTTATTGAAAAGTTTTGTTTATAGGAAAGAAAAGCATCTTTTTGGTTGAGAGTAGATTGTTATCATGATCATAGGAATATAATAATGAAGTTTAGTTGTCTGTATTCTATAGTTGTTTGATTCCTGCATTATAAAATACAATTCTAAGTTAGTTGGATTCAATCACTTGATCATATAATACAATATATGACAAGTTATAGCTAATTGCAACGGTAAGTTGTTCTGTCCTTCCTTATTATTGGTGTGTGTTTTGTATAAAGATTTAATTAATTGTCAATTAGCAGTAGTTAATCACGTTTAGCGTGGTCCAAAAGAGTTCATTCCGGTCATCAGGTCGATTTCGAATCAGGTTTTCGTGCAGGTTTAAAAGCGGGATTTTTGGTCTCCATATTGATTTTTATAAAATTTTAAATTTATTTGAAGTTAGATAAAATTTGGGTTCGGTTACAAAAGTTATACCATTGAGTGTTGTTTTGGCACTCACTGTTGTTTATTGTAATGCTGACAAAAGTTACTTGACACGAAAGTTAATCCGATACGAGAAATAAAAATGAAAACTACAATCATTAATTCTAGAGTTTTGAAAATGTAGCTATGGTAAGTAAATTTTAATTTTACAATAAAAAATAAATGAGTTAAAGAAGGTAAAATGATAAGAAAATGACTAAAGAGATAAGAAAAGAAGAGCTTAGATGGTTTTGGGCTTGAAATAACATTTGGGAAATGTAGTTTCGAAAATTCCAAAACGGATTCAATGGGAAATTTTCGACTTTTGATAACTATGATATTGAGACTGACCATTAAGTATTGTCAAATTTCTGAGAACTTATCATTTAATGGTTCATGTAGCTTATTTTCATCTTGGGATGGAGACTAAGACAGCCTTAATGAAATATGCTTTTATAATTCTTGTCATTTTCTAACGATTATTATTATGATTTTAATAATTAGATATTCACATTCATGGTGGTTGTCATGGAAAAAAAATCTGGTCGCAATGTTGCGGAAAACGGTTACTTGATGTGTATTTAGAGTTGTTGAGGTTTAAATATTACTTTTAAAACTGCAAAAACTAAATGGAAAAAGTAAAATAAAGAACGAAAGGAATATTTGTCATTCAACCGATATGAATTGTTTGATGTCTCTTAAATCATTGAAATCCTAGGTCATTGAAGATTTACTAACAATCAGTATTATTAATATTGGAATTTGAATGATATAATTACTCTTGATAGTTAGGACAATTTGACCATATAATATAACTTTGCATTGTTGAGATTAACGCTTTGTACATAAAAAAGTTCAAGACTTTCATTACCATCGTTGATTTCTCCAGTTCTCTGCATTACATTACTTGACGTTTCATGTACAAAGAATTAATCAAATTTGAACCAATTGTTATGAATTATAATGTTATTTTAAGCAAAACTTCTTTGTTGTTAATTCTCTGATTCTTAGTCTCTCTGAAAATTCTTCCCCTTGGCATAAATAGGCATTAGGATGCTTTCATCTACGAACTGATCTTGGGGAAAGTAAGTAGAAGCTCTCGAAAAACCTGGTCTTGTTAAGGATAGAAAAGTTTTGCATATAAAAGTTCATTCCAGATATCGTGCAATCCCGGTAAACACCAATGCACACAGTCAGCATAACTCTTAGGGTTCGCGATCTGCTCTGGAGTCAGAGGTCCCCATTGCTTCTTGTAAATTTGCGTGTGTGCGTCCTTGCGATAGCTTGATAGTTGGGTTATGTTGAGTAATGATATGGGCACTTCCGATTTTGTGAACTCTTCATGTATGACTTCCATTATGCTTTTATGAGAATCTGAACCCCAGTATTCAGGATCATCTATCGGAGTTGTCTCGTTATAACAGTTTCCACCTTCCTCACCTCCCCATTCTGTGCTCCTGTGACAAGAACAGAATAATTTATGTTTTCTTTTAATGAAATTCTAAATTGATACTTCTGTCCTCCTTCTGATGTTTATTTATATGCAGCGTAGCAAAACTTAAGAATGTAAATTTATCGATGATAGTTTAGGCTCAATCGCTCAAATGCTTGTCGAGTTTAAAGCTGGTTTAAGAACTTTGCTGTATTCTGTTTAAGACTCAAGTAAGTATAAACTGCTGTCACTCGTAGTTTTCGGGCTAATATTACTTCTGATCTATCAAAACTTTGGATCATGAGAATAAGTTGCAGAGAAATTAGAGTTCTGCTCTTTTGAATGTGCTACACAATATCCAAAAAAACTCATTTTGATTTGCGGTATGTAGCGAATTCAAATGGACGGAAGAGTATATTCTACCACAGTAGGGGTCGAAGTACTTAAATATCTCACCGCACATCACGAAAACCTAATTTCTATCTTTCTAACTAAACCATGTTATTGTTTATCAAAGAAAGATGAGAGTAAGCTACAGGTTAATCAGTCTACTTACTTTCTATGAGTAGGTGACATGCTAGTGAAGAAGACCCTTGTCTTCTTCGGGTCCATGTTCCTCCGAACCCATCTCAATATACTCTTCATTGCCATTCGATAAGCATCCTCTGTTGAAACATCTTCTGTTACCTGCACCTCATCTTTCAATGACCCCTTCCTGAAAACAAGTTGAGATTTGTCAGTTTTTAAGAATGTTTTTGGGGGGTGGTTAGATGACAATCGCACACATCACTCGAGGGTCACGCCCGCCCACTTGTGATGTCTCGTTGACAGCAAAGAATTCTAGGATCCAACCACTAGACTAGTCGATTACTGAATGAACGTTTTTACAAAGGGGTCGAGAACATTATAACATCTTGATTTGGAGGCCAGTTGTTCACCAGAGGTAGGTGTATAACAATTGTAACATCACTCGAGGGCACGTCCGCCCACTTGTGATGTCTCGTTGACAGCAAAGAATACTAGGATCTAACCACTAGACTAGTTGGTTAAAAGATTGGAAAACGTAAAAAAACATTACAGTAGAACCAAACTATTTTACAAAGGGGTCGAGAACATTACACCATCTTGATCGGGAGGCCAGTTATCCACCAGAGGTAGGTGTTAAACACCACTATATCAGCACCTTTCCAAATTTTCCCATGTGTATTTATAGATCCTTTACGAATTATTCTGTCTGGTGCCTTGTGATCACCAGCATCATCGGAGTTTGACTCGAGCAGGAAGGGTGCCCAGTAGAATTCTATGGTTGTATTGTAATCCTGTGATCATAAACATGAATTTCATGCTGGTGCTTATATTCATGTTTATTTCATCATAAGAACAAAATGTGCAGATATTATTTGGGATTTTACCTTCATTCTGAAAACTGTCAATGAATCGTAAGAACTGTTCATCGCTTTTCCTTCTTCAGGTACCAGTCTATGAAGAAGACACACCATGGATGCAAACTGGCCCCGGTTTAAGGAATCGCCAACAAACAGCATTCTCTTGTTCCGAAGAGCCTCCAACATTAAGGTAGCATTAAATCTGCACCCCATTGATTTTGTTTAGTCGTATTTGCAAATCGACATGTTTAAAGTTAAACCGGCATGTAGGATGCTTAGCTACAAGCCTATACTGAATGCTTTTATCATTAATAAATCCATGCCTTTCAATATAGTTATCTGTTTTTGTGTATAAAAATGGAGTTTGTCCACATTTAGTTAGAAAAAAAGGGGGTTAAGTCACATTTTGGGATATCATAATATGGATCAGAAGTGATACATATTTAGCCATACAGACTAGAGAAATGATGTTTTGAAAGTATATACAACATTCCCCCTCATCTATAGCCTCCTTATCTGTAGCCTGTAGGTATTTTCTAGCCTTAACCAGAATAAAAAGTAGTATATTCAACATTTATACTCAAAAATCTACCTAGGCTTCCACCTAATGGGGTATGAGAGTTTGATATATGCAACCTTAGCCATATGATATTAAAAAAATGGTTTCTAATCGTCCCTTAATAACATCATCTGCAAGATCACACATATAAGTTGCACACATAATTTTACAGTTCATATTTTGTATAAATCCATCATAATCCGATAAAAAACTTTTCGAATAAAAAACAAAGTTATGGCAAGGAATACTGTTTGAGGCAGGATTATTTTCCTAATAGTTATTGTTGGGACAATGATATTGTACTATTTCCTTTGTCTCCAAAAGTGTCATACTTGCCTTTTTAGTCCATTTTGTCAATTTCTAAATATTTTTATCAACTTTTTGTGATAAATATGTTATTGGGCTTTTACACAACAAGATACACACAAAAGAAGCGTTGATTGCACATAAATTTTGATGAGGTTTCATTCTAAAACCAATTGGTAATAAGAGTAACCCATCAAACTTATATGCTACTCATTTACGAGTATATAACATATGTTGGAGTCTCAACCGTCAGCTCGGAAAGCAACTCAACCAAAAGCTTAATCCAATGGTTGAGATCCCAAGATATCTTATATTCTCTAACACTGTCCCTCACAAAAAGAGCGCTTTGGACTAGAAGTGTGGATCAGCACAACCCTGGTGCCGAAGCTTCCATTTAATATGAGGGGTGGTTGAGATTCGAATTTGTGATCTTTTGTTACACTGGTTCTAATGCCAAGTCAAGGTTTTAACTCAACAAAAAATTTAAGCTGATAATTAATGCTCTAACATATATTAAGTAATCTAACAAGTTAAAACTTCTCTAATTTTTTAAGGTGAGATTAGATGTGAGACATGTTGCACTTAGTGACAGAGGGAATAACCAATAAGTAGAACACTAAGGACTAATTCATTGTATAATCGAATAAGTTTTTGCAAAAAAATCTTACTTGGGAAGATCACAACCATGAGGCTGCCATCGCCAATACTGATAATCTTTATCAGGACGACCGTATTCTTGGCATGTCAACTGAGGATGAATGTAAGGACACTCCCACTCTTCATACATTGGTTCACTCTTTCTATCCTTCACCCATTTTCCATCGAATATATCGCAATTTTCCGGCGTCTTCCCTATTGCAAATGGCAACATTTCCTCTCTACTCTCTTTTTCCATTTCACCTACACCACTTATCACAATCCACAAAAATCACTTATAGCAAATAAATAAATAAATGGCCCATTTGATTAATTGTGTATTATGAGTCATAAGCCTGAGGCCTAATACTCTCTTCTATTCAGCTTATTAGTCTCATGTGCTTTTTGATCACTATTTACTTATAATTGTCAATTTGTATTTTATTCTTAATAATCTATAAATTTAAATATAATTAAGTGGAATTTTGTTTAATTAGTCTCAATGTATAAACTTTTCATATTGAATATAAAGGTTAAAATATAGCTTTAATAAGCCTAAAAAAGATAATGTGACTAGTGGGCTGAGTATTAGGGAGTAACTTTGGTTTATAGTAGTATAAGATCAAGTTCAATGGATAACCAAAAAGTATCTTCTCATAAGCTACATCAAATAAGTTCAAATGAATTCATATAAGTAACATAAGTAAAATACAAGCAAATAGAACGCACCTTTATCAATCCTAATACCCTATTTTTAGTTTTTCATGTTATTTCAAAAATAATTTTTTTATCTTCGTTTCAATTTTATCAGATGTCTATAAAATATAATAAAAAAAATAAAAAATAAAATTAACTACATTTTTCTTTGGAAAAATTCTCGTGAATAATATAACATTTTGTTAATTTCCCTACAATAATACCAACTATTGATTAACCATTAATAATACTAACTTAAAGGGGTTTTTTCCTAGAAAATCCCTAACATGTAAAAAACCAAACTATAGGTAATTATAAGACAAAAAAAATAGTAAATTAGTTAATAAACTAAAGTTGGTATTATTCTAGGAAAATACGATCCTAAGTTGGTATTATTCATGGTTAATCAATAGTTGGTATTATTGTAGGAAAGTTAACAAAAAGTTTAATATTCACGGTAATTTTTCTTTTTTCTTCCGGCACACGAGTCTCATCTAATTTTGCACACTAACTAATAAAAAGAACATCCCGTCTTGCATGAAATCGTCTTACGGTGAGATGACCTCAAAACAAAAAGCCTATAAACTAAAAGTTTCTATAATTAGACTATTTAACCCTAATATGAAGCATGTTTCATGATGATACCGTGTCATGCAATAATTTGTGTAAAAAGAATAATGGAAGCTGTCACATTAGGATTTTGGAGTGCTCCTACTTATGTGACATGATGTAGAATTGTAGATAGTAAAAATGAAGAAGTCAAAATGACATGCAAAAACTTATAAGCACAAACAGTAGAACAAAAAATTGGAAACAATCTATCAAAATTTTTTTTAAAAAAAAACTGTTATTACTACCACTACAAAATAAATAAAAAACAATGTATATTATGTACATATTTAACATATTTAGTGTTAGCTACTCCACAAAATATCTTTTATTAATATATGATATATGAAGAGGGAAAATACATATTTTATTAATATACGGATAGAATTCGATACAGTAAGTATATATATATATATATATATATATATATATATATATATATATATATATATATATATATATATATATATATATATATATATATATATATTTAAAAGATTAAAAGGGATTTTTATAGAACTTTAGGCTGTAATTAGAATAGAATTCTAGAAAATTACGGTTTGGACTCATTATAACAGAAACAGTCAAACAGATAGTTGACATACCTAAGTTTGAATGAGACTTAGAATTTTGATGCGAAGAATCAAGTATTTTCTGGGGTTGAAGACGATAAAAATGGCAGAAAGTGCAGGAAAAATCTTGACCGTACAAAATAGCAATGAAGATGATGGATGCTAAGAGAATGAAGATGAAGGGTCTTGATATATCATGAGCTTTTCTGACCATCCGATTTAATGGCGTTGTAGAACATAATTCCATCTTCATTTCTTGGACTTCAACTTGGATGAATGTAAAAATAAACCAAGGAGAAATTGATTCAATTTATGTCATTTCTTTGAAAATCAACTCTTATCTGAGTTGGAATAATTACTATTTTTTAAAATATGATTTAAAAATCGAATCTCATTAATTTAACCCTATTTTTTCTTTTTCCCTCTATAATTCAAGAAAAAAAAAAATTATGTCACTTATTTGGTGAATCAACCAATTTTTTTGTCATTTTTTATGCTTCAAGGATAAGATTTATAAGTTGGGTGCACGTTACTTGTCTTAACAACCAACCTTGATTTGATTTATGCTAATGTTTTCATTTTCACGTTATTTTTAAATTGAGAGTCTCTATATATAACTATAGTTTTTTTTCTCTCTTTTGATATGAATATGATTTGTTATAAATTATTGTTTAATATATAAATTTTAATTATAGTTTTTATAAGCTTGAAATATTGGAGATGATGATGTGGTTAGGCTTTCGCTTATCACGAATTCTTATGAGAGACCATCTCTCTTTATGCTGGCCCAAAAGAAAAATATAGAGTAAATTTTTTGGTAGATATTAAGAATATTGTAAATAGTCATTTAGAATATGGTAAGTACTTACGTACTTACTCGGTGGGCATTAAGTATGTGTATGTAGGCATTAAAGATATTGTATGTAGGCATTAAGGATATAGTAAGTAGGCTAGTAGGCTAAGTTTTTTGGTAGGTATTAAGAATATTATAACTATGCATCTTAAGTACTTTTTCGATGGGCATTAAGTGTATTGTAAGTAGACATTAAGAATAATGTAAGTAGGTAATAAGAATACAGTAAATAGACATTAAGATTTAATGGAATAGATTTGAGAGATGTTTCTCAAAGAGACGGTCTCTCAGGGATCAGCTGTTCACTTATTCATAACATGATGCATAATTTATTGAATTTATGAATACCGGTTGAATTTGTTAATTTTACTAATTAATGTTGTAAATTATTTTTTTTATAAATAAGCCTGTTATTATATGTATAATGTATTCATGTATATGTTTGGATGGGTGTCAGGTATGGTATTTTTGAATCTGATCGATTTTGGTTATCGTATGTATATAAATTTCTTGACGATTAAATTTGATTTTTATATGTAGTTTTTTTCAAATCGAGTCAAGTTATGTTCGATTAATGGGGTTAAATTTGTACAACTCTCCAATTAGTTTCTTTCTCGTTATCTATTCCATTCTTATTTTAGTTACGCTGTAATTTAAATTTAAATTTTAAGGTTAATACAAATAAGTCTAGTTACATATGCATTAGAATTAAAATTGAGGAAGTCAACCCATTATAACACTAACGGTCTAACATGCACCGAATAATTATATAAAATTATTAGTACAAACATGCAAGATAATTGTTGGTTGTTACAATCTACATGTTACATGTATGATTTGGTGGAAATAATTTTTATGGTATTTTTTTTATTTTTTTTTAAAAGAATAGGCTAAGAAAAGGAAAAAGTTAAGTAAGAATCGAATTTAAAATTTTTATCTAGGAAAAGTGATTTTTGTTTGAACTGAGATAAAATCTGATTTTTTAATGGTAGTAAAAAAATAATTAAAATGTTTTTTTACTGGGTAGGCCAAAAATTAGAAGTAAAGGATTAGATTAAATTTTAACCCACGACCTTTTCTAAAAAGTAGTACTTACTCTTCAAATGATACATATTTTAATTTACGATCACAATAATAATAATTCAAAATTTTTAATGTTTGTCAATAACACAGGCGTTGATTTATTTTTTATATATTGCTCATTTGAGAAAAAAAAAATCCCAAGTCCCTATCTCATTTTGTGATTGCATATGTTCTTTTTGTCTTTGATTCTTTTCTTTATTTAAAATATTTATTTGGTTTGTTTTTCTCTTTTTACTACTCCATATAGTGACTTAATATTTGCTCATCATCATGACTTTTAATTTTTCATGAAAAATATATTGGCTTCTTGATGTATTAATTAAAAGTTAAGTATAATTAGTTAGCGTCTTATATGCTTTTGATACGAATGTTAAAAAGTTAAATATAATGAGTTAAAATGTTGGAATTTTTAGAAATAAAAAAGTAAACCCAATTTGAAAAACTAACTATTAAGAGTTTTTAAGTATTTTACCTAAATATTATTAACTTGATCAAAATATTCGTATCTAATAATTTTATTAGTGTCAGTGTCAGTCTCAGTCTCTCCCTTGTGAATTTTCCTTGAATTATAATTTTAGATTTTTGTTTGGTACGGGGTATGGTGGAGGAGAGAAGAGGTAAGAAAGGGATAATAATAATTAAATATAAATTTCTCGATGAGAATGGTATATGCTCTAATTGAAATAAAATTCAATTTTTATATATAGTATTCTAAATTTCTAATATAATAGTGAGCATATTTTAATGAAAATATTTAATTCTTTTTTAGTTTCTTTAGTTTTTTTTTTCATTTGTCGAAAACAAAATGAAAATCGACATGATTTTGTATGTAACAATTTTTTTTGTTAAGATGATTATAGTATGAGTCTTCTCTTTCTCATTGAAATCTGAGTATTATGAAGTTTGATGCTTTTGAATTACTATTTTATCTCTCTAAATTTGTTCTATATAATTATTTTTTATGAATTTTTTTTTTTATCAAGTGAATAATCTTAAAAAGGCAAAGGGATTATATTTGTAGTAGATTATAAGATTGTAGATGTCATGTCTTTTTAATGAAAGCTACCCTTTTTTATCAAAAGAAAATAATTCTTCTCCCTCATCAATTTTGCCTCAATGATAATTAATTAGAAAATTAAAAAAAGTAAGTAAAATTGTATTTTATAAAAGGCGAGTGAACTGTGTGTGAATAAGATGAAAAATTAAATTAATATATAAATAAAAATTAAAAAAGAGAATGTAAGTTGTGAATGAAAATAAAAAATGAAACAAATTTATTGAAAATTAAATAAAAGTTGAACAATTTTCGCAAAATTGGGAGAGTATTACTTTTACTCATTTTTTTAGTTGAACGCTTTCTGGACATCGAAAATTGATTCTAAAGAGTGGATGCCATCCAAGTGATACTATCAAAATTAAAACAAATTATTCTTAAAGTTCAATCCAACATTTACCGTACATAACGTTCAATCCATAGGTGGCAGTTGAGCAATGCACAACTCAATTGAAAAAAATTTTCCAAACTAACAATTAAAATAATATTAAAACAAATAACGATCTGTCATAAAGAGTAATATAAATAAAAACTCTAATCTCTATACCAAATATCAACTTATCAAAAGCTTTTAAGTCACAAGATTTACATGTTTAGTGTCACACTTTGACTATAACAAATCTTACATATTTCGTCTCATTAAATTTGTTATATAATAATATTTTAAAAAATAATCACTTGAATTTACCTTTTAGCAAATTAAAAGGAACAAAAAAATTGATTCGCAGTGCAATATCTATAAAAGAAAAGTAGCACAAAACATCTAGAGTTTAATTTAAGACTACAAAAATTATTCTCTCCAATTCAGAGCAAATATCTCATTAGTTATTAGACATTTGCACAAATATTAATGCAAAAAGGGACTAAAATTAAAAGGTGTTTATATCTATAAACTAAGAGAGAACAATAAATTTCATATGTACTAATTAAGGAGGAGACCATACGAAAAAGGTGTTTTTATGTACAAATTAAGAAAGGGACCACAACTTAGGTTGCACTAAAACGGACACGGACACGACACGGGTACGGGAAAACGCCAACTTAAAAATGGCGGACACGGGGACACGAAAATGGTAATATAATAAATATATCAAATTAAAGATAATTTTACAATCTTTCATTTGATATATGTAAATAAACACTTTAAAAACATAAAACTCACATAAAATGCAAATAAGTACCAAATAAACAACATGAGTATTTAAAAATAGTCATACAAACCAAATCAAAGAAAACCAAATAAAATAGGTAAATTTAAGTTTGATCATCACACATTATCATCCTCCGCTACAAAAGTAGTTTCCAACCCGGGCTCATCGAGAGAAAGATCCGCCATGCAAAGACAAATAGAATCTTCTCATTTAAAATTGTAAGTAATCATTTAAATGTTATAAGTGATCACTTCAAGACAAAATAATACTAACCAATCAACATAAGTAATTTACAAATTTTAAGTGATTGTGGTGCGGTTTGGGGCAACAAATGGTGGTGCGTGGTTTGTGGCCTGCTGCGGTGGCCTAAATGCATGAGTAGAGGAGCAGAGAATGTGAGGATGTCAGTAGTGGTTGTGGCGCACATATTGAAGGAGAAGGCGGCAATGCTAGCGGCGCTCACATGTGGTGGCAGAGAAAGAAGAGGAAAAAAGAAATTATTTTTATTTATTTATTTTTTTAAAAAAACGTGTCCTTGACTGCTTGCCGTGTCCCTTCCGTGTCCGCGTGTCCGAAAAAATATTAAAATATTGGACACTTCATTTGGCGTGTCGGACACGGATTTTCGCGTATCCGTCGCGTGTCCGTGTCCGACACGTGTCCGACACGGGACACGCCAGTACAGAGAAGTGTCCGTGTATTCCAGACCACAACAAAAGGTATGATGAACTGGCCTAAAAAATGAGACATTTTATTGTAAATTGTATTTTAATGATGTAAATGATCATTTTAACGTCTAAATAATCAATTTTATAAATTAAAGAATTATTTACAAACTGCAACTTTTAGATTTAGAGCTTTTGCGAATTATGACCTTAAAGTTTTGTTTTTGAAATTACAACCTTCAACTTACTAAAGTGAACAGCATTGCAGCTAATTTACCATATTCCATTGAATTTGGCTCCTTAGTCCCCTTGGCTATTTTGGAAAAGTCAAAGGGTATTTTGGGATAATTCACTAAAATTCGGTGAGTTCGTTGCAATGGCATACATTTTGATTAGTTAAAGCTACAATTCGCAAAAATAAACTTTAAGGTTGCAATTTACAAAAGCACTAAACTTTAAATAATAATTCTTAATTAATAATGTGATTTATATAAATCACCATAAAAAAGATAAAAAATATTAATAAATAAATAAAATAAAAAAAAAAACTAAATTAATATCATAAAACTCTCTTTCAATCAAATTCTGCTATATGAAAATAATTTGTTAACTTTTCTTCTTGAAAAAAATCAATCCTCTCTCATTTGAGGAGTGAAATAAAATTAGGAAGCTAAAATCCCTAACACTCTTTGTAAAATAAATTGAGCAGCAAACCGGAGAATCGCGTATCAATGGAGAAGACGGCGGCGGAGGAAGAAAGCACCATTTACCCGAACAAAGCACTTACCAATACCAGATTCTCCGACCTCGAACCCGCTTTATCCAAACCGGTAATCGAAGTTCTAAACCAGGCCGGTTTTCATCACTGTACACCGGTTCAAGCCGCTACA
Source organism: Amaranthus tricolor (assembly GCF_026212465.1). Lineage (NCBI taxonomy): Eukaryota > Viridiplantae > Streptophyta > Magnoliopsida > Caryophyllales > Amaranthaceae > Amaranthus > Amaranthus tricolor. The sequence goes on along the minus strand of NC_080062.1, from coordinate 5,267,441 downwards.
ATTCCTTTACTATGTAGTTATAAAGATGTTGCCGTTGATGCCGCCACCGGTTCAGGGAAAACCCTAGCTTTTGTTGTTCCAATTGTTGAAATTCTCCGTCGTTCCATCACTTCACCTCCTAAACCGCAGCAAGTTTGTTCCTTATTCTTCTTAATGTTTGAATTTTAATTTGGATTTTGTTAGTGATTTTATTTTGTGCCAGTGCTTGTTTGATTTATTATGCTAACTCATGAATGCCGATGGAGTAATTTTTTTCTTGCCTTTGTTGTTTTCCTAATCCATTACGGGCTATCTTCAGTTTCTTTACTTCTTCAAATTAGGTTTAATCAAATGAGTTGGAATTGAGAAAACAGTTAGCATTAAGAACCTGTTATGCAAGAATCATTAGTGCTCAACTGAAGTGAACTTTTTGATCAGTGATTGGAAAAATTTATTGGATTATATGTTATGTTACATCAGAGTTGCAATATGATGCTTATGAACATTGGGTTAGTGGAATAGTGTGTGTAGGGCTTAGTTAGATGATGCTTATATTCAGGGTGATCATCATTCCATTATCTCAATTCCCTTTAGTGGCTCCCATCTAGATGGGTTTTGGGGGCCAAATGTACAACTTTCTTTTACAATCGGAGTAATGCATTCAGAAAATGCTTTTCCAGACTTATTAGCGCTCAAGGTAGTGAATATTGGGTAGTGAAAGTGTTAGGAAAATTTTATTGGAATGAACTGAAGGTAACGTAGCTTTATGTACAACTTTCTTTTACAATCGGGGTAATGGATTCAGAAAATGCTTTTCCAGACTTATTAGTGCTCAAGGTAGTGAATATTGGGTAGTGAAAGTGTTAGGAAAATTTTATTGGAACGACCTGAAGGTAACGTAGCTTTTAGTATTCAATTAGATTATTAGAATTGAAAATAATTTGGGAAGAACATGCCATAGTGGTTTCTCTGTTTATTTTTAGTGCAACATTTACCTAATAGCTTTCACCTTAATGGGTCAAACTTTGCATCATAAATGAAATATAGAAAAGAAAATAAATTTGTTACGGTGGTGGTGGTAGAGGGGATGAACTGGTGGAGCAATGGTGTTGTGAGGAGGAGGAACGGTTTATAAATTTAATGGTTTATTGTCTCACATAATCTTCACATCTTCAATATATTATTCCAAATCCATGCATGCTGTATGCCTTATAGTTTTGCTAGTGCTTGTATGATTTATGTCAAAGAATATGTGTTTGCACTTTTTCAGAAAGTTATTTCTTGTCATTCCACAGTTTGAGGTAAATAAGAGTTTTGCTCATTTGTTATTGTCATGCCTGAAACAAAGAAGTCAAGGACAAAGCGGCTTTTTTAGATCATTGAAACATTTTTTTTTTGCGAGCTAAAAGCTTCCATTGTCATTTATGGTTGATTTTTGCGGGGTAACTTTGGTAGATGCATATTATGTTGACTGCGTGTAACGTGTTCAGTAAGAAGTTATATTTTTGTAGGTATGTTGGTATGGAATGTTCTCTTTGAATGTCTGTTGTACGGTATCTCTTATCTTAAGGGAGTTTGTGATTGTATTTAAAATCTGAAATAAGGTAGTAACGTACTGAAATAACATCAAAATTTTTGTGACTTCATACATTTCAGTTGCCTTATATTGTTGGGATTGAAGTTTTGGCATTTTATTTACTTTTCCGTTAAAATCTGTTACCACTTTACTGTTGGTGGAGTGTCAAAGACATGTCAAGGTAAAACCGTTAGTCCAAGGTGAAATTACATCCTTATAAAATTTCCACTAGGGCACTCCATCCAGTTTAGATTCAATTTCGTTATCCAACTTATGACCTCGTGTTTTTGAAAATCATTGCTCAAATTGATTAAAAGATTTCTCCAAACAGATTTTGAACAAATGGGAACAATAAGTTCCCAACTTGGGTGAGTACTACAAATGATGCTTGTTTACTGGCTCCAAGCGTCTGAATGTGATCTTACTCATAGATTGAGACCTGATTATTGTTGTCGTTTTCTTGTGATGCGACTTATCCAGTTTATTTTATGGAGCTATTTCAATCCAATTATTAATATTAGCTTTATTGGAAATGGACTGTTGAAAATTTGAAAACTTTGACTTTGCACATTTGTATGCGAACAAATTGCAATTTCATAGGCCTTCTTTTCTGGTGTTTTTTTCCTCTGGGGTCATGGGAGGGAGTTTGATCTGCTTAAAGAATATATATCGGTGAAATAGTACTGAAGACTTCTGGATTTTTAATGTTGTCGGTACTGAAGCTCTAAGGATTTTTTGCCCCCTTTCCCCGTTTTTGGCTGTTTTAATATACTTCTATTAATCAACAGATAATACTTGTCCTGTTACTTAGCATTCATGGCTGTGCAGGTGCTGGGAATTATAATCTCTCCTACTAGAGAGTTGTCAACACAAATTTATAATGTTGCCCTGCCTTTTATCTCAACACTTTCAAATGTAAAGCCAATGCTTCTTGTTGGAGGAGGGGAGGTGAAAGCAGATTTGAAGAAGATAGAGGATGGGGCAAATGTTTTGATTGGGACACCAGGAAGGTTGTATGACATAATGGAACGTGCAGACGTCTTGGAACTCCGTGACCTTGAGGTATATCTATAACGATTCTATAGTATGTATTTTTCTATGCGTTAGTTCAAGCTGATTGCCTTCTTTTTGGTTTATTGGTTATCATTTCCATTGGGCAGTATTGTTTACTGGATTTAGGATTTTATATATCTGAGTACATTATGTATTGTATTGGCGCTTGTACAGGTTCTGATTTTGGATGAGGCTGACAGGCTTTTGGATATGGGGTTTCAGAAGCAGATAAATTACATAATTTCACGTTTACCTAAGCTCCGTAGGACGGGTTTGTTTTCAGCTACTCAGACTGAGGCAGTTGAGGAACTTTCTAAAGCTGGATTGAGGAATCCAGTGAGGGTTGAAGTTCGAGCTGAAATAAAATCGTTTGATGGTAAATCTGTAAGGGAAAATACTTCCAAAACCCCGTCAGGCCTACATATTGAGGTATTCTGATTAATAAATCTGAGCTTGTTTATTGTACTTCATGTTTGAAGCTTTGGTTTTAATTTTTTTCTTCACGTGAGATGTTTATATTGCCTTCACTATGACTTAAGTGTCCTTTCAACCTTGCCTTTCTTTGTTTTTTTTTTTGGTAAAACTATGACATAAGTGTCCTTTCAACCTTGCCTGCACTTTTATGCTCTATTTCTCTTCTTTATACTGTTACTTGTTAATTGCTATCTCTTGGTTATTGGGTTGCTATAACTAGCTATTTACAATGCCTCTCTAATTTTCTTCCGTACCTTATTAATACTCGTAGATATATATATACGCTGACAACCTATATGGATTCTGGTATCACCCAAAGAGAAATACCATGCATTTTCCATATTGTTGGGATTAAGTCATCAGCATTGTCGTCTCATACTTTCCCTTCTTTTGGAGTCTTTGATTTTCTTTAGTCATTGCATGTTCGTGATTAGTTTTTTTCTCAACTATGAGGGTAGTGTTGTTTATAGATTTGTGTGTCAGATGAGTACCACTAGCTAAGCAAGAATGTTATTTAAGTTATTCATGTTCTGTTAATTTGTTTCCCGCATCTCAGCTCATAGCGTATCTTGCTTGATTTGCAGTACCTAGAGTGCGAGGCTGACAAGAAATCGTCCGAGCTTGTTAACCTCCTTGTCGAATACAAATCCAAAAAGATCATAATGTAAGTTTATAAGTGTTCTTTTTGCTTCCTTTTGTATTTACCCCTTACATGTGAAAACTTTTACATGGGGAAATTAAAAGAGGCAAACTCAAAGAAATACTGGGAATAATTGTTTGCTTGAAGTTTTGAAAGGTGCAATTGTTATATATGTTTTTACTGTGTTTTGTGCAGCTACTTTATGACTTGTGCTTGTGTTGATTACTGGGGAGTCGTTCTTCCACAGCTCTCTGTTTTGAAGGGTCATTCACTGATTCCACTTCATGGGAAAATGAAACAAGTATTATTCTCAGTCTCTTCCCCTCTCTCTCTGACAGTCTGGCTTCTCCTAAAAGCACACATGGTGTAATTGATATTCTTGTAGTTTGATCAATGTGCTTTTCTGGTTCTTACATTATTGTTATCTGTATATCCTCAGAACGCCAGAGAGAAAGCTTTAGCTTCATTTACAGATCTTTCAAGTGGTGTTCTTCTTTGCACTGATGTTGCTGCTCGTGGATTGGATATACCTGGGGTTGACTGCATTTTGCAGGTAAGAGCGAAAATAAATATCGAAGAATTACCTGAAATTTGATCATTGCCTTAGACTTTGCAGTGTATTGCATGGTCATGAACCTGTTCATCACTTCCATTGAGGCAAACTCATTTTTTGTTGTTCGTATTAGACTGGGTGTTAAGTGACTGTATTTTGTTTTGTTTTCTCCTCATTGACATTATGATCACATGCTCGAATCTTTTCATTTGAATGAAATACTGATGTTTTGTGCTTAACATCTTTCAGTGTCATGAAATTAACTACTAATATTCTTGCCAGTGATTGAAACTTTGATATTGTAGAAGCTGTCATTGAAAGTAGGGGTTAGCAAGTTTCAAAAAATTCAATTTTGCCTAAAAGCCTCTCTCTTTAATTGTATCTCTCAAATCTCAATTGTAATGTTCTATGTGCAGTATGATCCCCCACAAGATCCAAATGTATTCGTTCATAGAGTTGGGCGAACCGCTCGTTTGGGGAAACAGGGGAGTGCAATTGTCTTTCTGTTGCCCAAGGTAGATACGATGGATGAAGTTCAATGTTCCATTATTTCTACTTCTGGTGAAGTACTGATTGGTTATGAAATTTACAGGAGGAAGCATATGTTGAATTTCTGCGGATAAGGAGGATTCCTCTTGAGGAGAGGAAGTGCTCTGATAATTCTCCGGATATTATTCCTCAGGTGGGTGTTCTTGCAGAAGGATTTATAATATTTGTGTACTATTCTTTCTCGGGCCGAGAGACTCTTTGATCACACCCTCCTTTATGGTATGGGTTGCCTATGAGCGGCGGGGTATGATGATGATGATGTGCTATTCTTTGTTTACTGAAATCAAAGAGATCATTAATTTGCTTGTGGGATCTTGTTAATCAATCTGGAAACTGATATATAAAACTGAATTTTCCACACTTTTATCAATTTTCTTAGATAAGATCCGCTGCAATGAAGGACCGTAATGTAATGGATAAAGGACTCAAAGCCTTCGTTTCTTTTATTCGCGCATACAAGGAGCATCATTGCTCTTACATTTTCAGGTCATATGCTAATATTTTATGTTTTACGACAAATTACAATTACAGTGCTGCCATCAATCAAAGGAGCTGACATTTGGTTTGCAATCTTTATAGGTGGAAAGAACTGGAGGTTGGGAAGTTGGCAATGGGGTATGGGTTATTGCAACTACCTTCAATGTCGGAAGTGAAGCTCCACTCACTGTCAACTGCAGGCTTTATTCCAGTCGAGAATTTGAAGTTGGCAGAGATCAAATATAAGTAAGAAGTGTAATCTTTTGCCCCTATCCCCTAAATCCCGATTCCCATCTCTATTCCTCTCTAAATGAAGTGCTCGGTGTCCTTGAATAACATGATCGTTTCTAGACTGTTAGCTAGTTAGCCTCGAAAAATTTGGAATTGTGAATAATGATAATTATTTGTACTGCAAGAAAAGCGTAAGTTTACTCATTATTATTTCTTTAGGGACAAATCTCGTGAGAAGCAACGGAAAAGGAAGTTATTGGAGAAACAGTCCGAAGAAAACCAAAATCCAAAACCCCGGAAGCCCAAACCCGCTCCAGATCACAAGACTGCTGCTATGAAAAAGCAAACGGCAAAGAAAAGACGTGCCGTTAAGACTAAGGAAGATGAAGATGAGTTAACTCAGGAGTACCGGCTTCTAAAAAAGTTGAAAAAAGGAGCTATTGGCGAAGAAGAATATGCAAGGTTAATGGGAGCTGATGATTTGCTTGATTGAATAGTCTAGAGACACTGTAAGTCGGCATGAACCAACGGTCTGCTGTTACGAAGGTTATTGATTTTGAGAGGGATGCCACTCGAGAAGGATTGGTTCGTCATGGCCAATGAAGATGTTGGCTATTTCTAAATTAATGGACCCATTTAGCGAATTAGATCACATTCAAGTGTTTAAGAAATATTCGGGGAACTCACATTATAGCTTCAAGAACAAAGAAGGAAAAAAATTCACTTTAGCAAGGTAATCCTGACGTTAATCTGATCTTATTATGTTGATAGCGGGTTTCAACATTTTGATCTGTGTTAATGGGTTTGGTTTTGTATTTATTCAAAACGCCCTTCGATTGGAAGGTAGAATCAAGTAGTTTAGATTCATGGTTTTTAGAAGTCAACATCTTCTGTTACTACATTGTAGTTCATATACAGATGTCCGATAACGTTAGATACCGATAAAATTAGATTCGTAATTCTTTAATTTAGACTATAAACTGCATGTTTTGATATGGTTAAGTTATGTTTTGAGACTGTAATTCACAAAAGATTTAAATTTCAAACTTTGCAAATTAATCTTGTTATTATTAGGATTACCTATTAATTATATGAATTATTGCATATTGAAAATTTTAAAAGTTTTTCTTAGGGCTGAGAGTAACTACTCTTAATTTCTTATGTTTTTACTTATTTTGCAACATAATATATGATTTATTTATGTTGGAGCTACAATGGTTTTTTAATTTTTTTTTGAGAAATGCAAAACTTCTTAAATATCTTTCTGTAACTTGAAGAACTCTCAACATTGTAATCTTAAAATCACAAACTCCCAAAAGGCAAAAATTATAAATATAGTAACCCTTCTAGAAAGTAAAAAGTAGGGATCGGAGTATAATCTATTAGGCTATCCTGATATTTGTTGTTGATAGAAAAAAATCTAGAGTATCTTGTACTTCTAATTGTTACTTCAAGCATTACTTTTTAGGCAAATGATATATGTAGCTAGAGGTATTCATTCGGGTGATCGGGTCGGTTTCGGATGGGTATCATTCGATTCGATTGTATTTCGGATCGGTTATATTTCGGATGCGTGTTGCGACGGGTCACACTCGGGTCGGGTCGGTTAGTCTCGATTTGGTTGAAGATCGGTTATTCGAGCTATCGGGTTAGCATCAGTTCGGTGTCGGTTGAAGTTCGTGTCTCATCGGTTAATAATTGGTTCGATGTTACCGAGTATAGATCGGGTTCGGGTATTTTTCAAGTAGAATTCGGCTACGAATTGCGAATTACTAATTACTATTAATCGAGTCAGTATCAGATTAAGTTGTTAGTCATTTTTTAATTGATGATAAGGTTTCTGTACTTAAAGCAAAATAGTGAAAATGCAAATCAATTAGTAATCATTATTATATTATTACTTTTACTTGTTTGACCAGAAATTAAAATTATGAAAATCTATCAATTTTCATCTAATTCGATTAAAAGTAGTTAAATAAACATTGACTATTGATTATTAACTCTAAATATATGAAACCATGTATTTATAAAATTTATTTTATTACAATATTTATCACTTTATTAAAATAACTAATAAGATGATTGAATATGAGTCGATCATACTAATATGTAAAAAATTGGTTCTGATTTACAGTAGTTCCATCTAAACTTCGTTCGGGTTAAGTCGGTTTTAGTAGGATTGAGCTCGGTTTCGAGTATGATTCGGGTCGGTCATTATTAGGTTTAGGTAATCTCGATTAACGGTTATGTGTCGGTTAGAAAAATCGGTTACAGCTCGGGTTCAGTTTTTCCATTTTCGGTTGTCAATCGGTTCGGGTATAGCTTCGGGTCAGGTAATGTCGGTTCGATAAACCAAAAAAGGAATAAATTTTCGGGACGGCTTACTTTCGGTTTCGGATCGAATTTTCGGGTCGGGTCACTTTTGAACAACTCTATATGTAGCCCTTTTAGGGCTACATATAAGCATTAATGAGAGATAATATTCCTTTTATACTCTCTCCTATTAATAGATAATAGGATATTTTCTATTTTACATTATCCAATGCACTTATTCAATGCTTAATATCTCTTATTATACATAACGAAGTATTATAAAAAGTGGATATTAATAATCTTTGCATTGAGACGAATTAAATAAGATCTCGTTTGACTATATTTTAATTTATAGATTAAAAATAAAATATAAATTAAGAGTAATAAATGAATAGTGTCAAAAACTAAATTTCCATCTATTTAGTAGGAAAAATGTATTTATGCATTCATACTATTAATTCACCTCTTTTTATTAAAAGCTTTTATAGCTTCTTGAAAACTGATAAAATATTTCCCACAAAAAAACCACCCAACTCTCATCCTCCTCCCTTCATCTTTTCTATAAATTCATCTATAAAACTCATTTGCTTGGACATGGCGGTAAAATCAACCTTGAAAAATGTTTGCCAAAATCGTTACGATGTTAAGAACGATACAACCAACAATGAACAAAACGATATTTGATAATGTAAACTACGCAAAAGAGACACAAAGATGTAAGGAGGTTCACCCAATGATAGCTACGTCCTCCGAGGTGTGTAGTTTCTGTTTATATTATATCAAGAATGTATAAACAACACTTACAAATGAAGAATTACAATTGTGTAAGAGATAAAAACAAAAGGCTATATGTTTGGCTTAGGGGTTGTGTTTGATGTGTTTGATGTGTGAGTATGAGAGCTCTATATATAGTATTAGGTACATGAATGTCAATAACTCACTTGAATACAGTATTAATATAGAGTAATGAATAATATGAAATAACTCCAAGAACTTGAAAGGTCGAAAATCAGCATCCCATGCAAATCAGAGAAACCGCTCGACTGGAACAGAGAGCTCGCTCGGTCGAGCGAGCAGCAGATACCTTCTGGATACATTCTGTCTGACCGCTCGACCAACCAATAAGACTCGCTCGGTCGAGCGGGTAGGTCGAGCGACCATTCTGATTCCTCTGTCAAAATTCTGATCGAACAAACATAAATCAAGTCCTTTCTACTTCTTCATTAATCTTCATTAACACCAATAATTCCCATGAATACACTCCCACATAAATACACCCTTTTGGTTTCCACAACTCAAGAGTCACACACATAAATACACACTTCAATTGTGCACTCAAGTCACAAATGTGATACCATTCATAATAAACCTGTATACAACTGTTAATTTCATTTTCTTTCTTTGATTTTGTCTTCAATTTTTTTTCGTTTATTATTTATGTTGTATCTCTAGATGCATCTGGGTATCAATTTGTAAAGAAATTTGTATATTGTCTTTGATTTTGCATTTGGGTAGTTTGGTTTTTCACTCTTTAATGTTGATGCATATATTCCTATGTTTTTTTTGTCTTTAAAATTATTTTTGTTAGTGGCATTATCCATGTTTGTCAGCATTAACAATCCGTTACGTGGGGCCACTTCTAGGATCGAAATCTAAGGAGGTAATTGAGGTATATCTTGGGTTGATCCTGGCATTTTGAGGTCATTCATTTATCATCCTCCATGTTCAAACAAGAGGTATTGTTATTAATCCACTGGAGTTTCTAAAGGACAAATTCATGTTACAAAAAATGATTATGGTTTCCAAACATCATCTGAAACTGTTGGAAAGCATTCTGATTTGTTAATGAACTCATGAGATGCTATCTTTTATTTGTGGTTTGTTGATTTCTTAGAGCCAAAAGAATTCCTCGCGCTTTGCTTTAAGGGTATAATATCTGTTGAGATGCTATCAACTATCATAAGATCTGCTGTTGGAGATGTCATTCCTTGGAGGCATCGATCTTCAAACTCTTGCTGCCACTGGTCAACTTTCCGCTCAAACTCAAGCAGCATCCACTAGACTCCATCCAACAATTAAGGCTAGCAGGTCAATGCCATTTGTTATCACATTATCCCGTATTGGAGAAGAATATTTACAGAGGCCAGAGGATGTGCAAATCTTCATTGAAGTCGAAGAAGATTATGGTCAGAACTACTGCACAGATTTTGTACTGCACAAGCCTGATTTTTGATTCTGTTAATCTGACATGGTTTTGAACTGAACCATCGTATGCAACTCGATCAGACGAGTGTTTCGCATTTAGCCTATATAAAATGTTAATTCAGTTTATGCATTTGTTTGTGAAGAACACAATAAAGTGTAGCATTATCTCTCGACTCTCAGCATCTGACCATAGAATACTTGCGGCCTGCTTTGAAAACAAGGTAAGATATGGAGATCTGCTGCATGGGATCTCAACAACCATGGAACCAAAAGAACTTAAGAATAGTTGGGAAAGCTTGAATGTATTTTTGCTCATTTCTGTTAAAATTTGCTGCTTTGGTTCATAATCTCTATAATTTCTGTAGCTGTAAAACTAAATTTGTGACTTGCGTTTTTTTATAGGATTGTTTCCTTAATTTTTTATAAGATTGTTTATTGTTAATAGAAGTGTATAAATTAGCATTATATAGTTCGATAGTTTATCTTGGGGGACCCACAATTAGTTATAAGAAAAAAGGAGGAAACCACAAGGAACCACATGGTAGGAGTAACGGAAAAAATTATAATTTAATAACAATTGTGTAAATAGTTAGATCTATAAGTATATAAGGGAGAAAACTTATCGAATAAAGAAATGAGATATTTAAAGTTAATAGCTAAAAGAAGAAATGAAATATTTGATTAAAATAGGATGGAGAATATACAAAAATCAAATATAAGTATCAATAAATTCATGAGTTTAAGGTAATATTTACATGAGTTAATTAGGTGAATATCTGTACGTTAATTTTTTTTTATTTCGACCATTCTGAAATAAAGAAAATATAAATCAAAATGCACAAAATCACTTTAATATCACTTGCGTTAACCACAACTAAACCTATTGAGATTCTAAGGGTGGAGGCACAAACGAAAGAAAAATTTTCTCAAAATATTCATCATACTTGTATTATTTAAGACTTTTACATTTTCAATGCATAACTTTAATCATTAATATCTTCAATGAAAAAAATATATATAAAAAATAATTACAAAATTAAAATGGAATCAAATATAATCAATCTCAATTTTAGTCATAAATATCTTAAATTTAATCATATAACTTCTACTTTAATTATAAATAACTTAGATGGACGTACCATATATTTTTATTTTAATTTTTACATCCTAATTCCTAAACATGAAAAAAATAAATAAATAAAAATACAAAATGTGGGTTTATTTTATCGTTATTCTAATTCCCTCCATTTTTTTCCATTTTCACAAATTGCAAACTTTATAATCAATCAAATTTAAAAATCCCCAAATTAACGGTCACGTTACTTTACTTCTACTCCTTCAAATGTAAAATGCTAAATCGATTACTTCTATCAATCATAAATCGACAAACCCTAATCTCAATCAGATGCTTCATTTTATCAATCACATCTAAACTTTATTCTTCAATCATGGCTGCTCAATCATCCTCACAACCATCTGAATCAACCCTTAAAAACCCACGAGAGTTTGACCCATTAAAACCTCAAATTCCGATTTCATATCCTATTAAAACCCTTGAAGAGCTTGAATCGAGATCATATTTTGATTCATTTCACTATCCATTCAATAAGGCAAGTGTCCCATTAGATGGGAATATGTATTTGCCTCAAAGACCTAGAATGTTAGTATGCCATGATATGGCTGGTGGGTATTTGGACGATAAGTGGGTACAAGGTGGGACTAATGCTGATGCTTATGCTATATGGCATTGGTATTTGATGGATGTTTTTGTGTATTTTTCTCACAATTTAATTACTCTTCCTCCTCCTTCTTGGATTAATGCTGCTCACAAACATGGAGTTAAGGTATTTTTTGTTTTTTTTCTCCTTAAAAGTTTTTTATCCTATTGAGATTGCTTGTTTTTCCTTTTATTTTGTTCAAATACTTTTATATGCTCTTGGTTTTCTACTAAGGGCGAACTAGAAACAAGGTCTTTGCTAATACATAATTCATGGGTAAGGTTACTCATAGTGCAAAAATATGGTAACTGGTATGATGATGTGGCAACGAGTACAATGATGTGGGGGTGATGCAGTTGACCTACCGCCAAATTTCAGCCTGAACCATTAAATATAGCTCGAGTACTATGATGTTTGGCAATCGAATCTTGACTATTCAGTTGGCTTGTTTCACCAACTACTCGCAGTGATTGCTTTGGTTGGCTATGAAGCTAGTTGTTAATGGAAATGTTTGGTAGTATTGACTGTTTTTGTGCTCATATATGCTTTTGAGTTTTACTAAGGGTGAACTAGAAATAGACTTGTCAAAATAGTCATTGAGCGGGTTTGAGGTTGGGTCAATTTCGGTTGGATCATATTTGAGTTTGGTCATTTTCAAACAACCCGTCTTGTATGAGACCGTTACATAGTGAGACGACCTCAAAACGGAAAGCCCATAAGCTAAAAGTTTCTATTATTGGGCTATCTAACCCAAGTATGAGGTATACCTCACAGTGAGACCGTCTCATATAAGAATTTGTGTTTTCAAATTGGGTCAACCCAATAGGCTTAGTTTTAAATGATTTTTGTAATTATCATTATTTTTTCCAAAAAAAATTATTTTTTGTGTTTATATTTTTAAATTAAATAGGATCAAATCAAGTTGTTTATAAGACTTTAAAAAGAAAATATTAATTCAAAATACAAAATTATTATAGTAGGTATAATGATAGAATGATGATGTGTAACTCAGAAAAAAAAAAGGCAAAATAAGGAAAATGGGTCAAACGGTTGGGTACGGGTTATAGTGGGATTTGACACACTTTTTTATGCTTGTTACGGGTCAAAGTATTTGGATTACGACCCACTAATTAGGTCATTTTCGGGTTGTATTAAAATTTGACTGGTGTAGTGGTGTATTTAGAAATAACATCTTTGCAATTACATGGGCAAGGCTACTTTAGTGGGGTTATAAATTGTGGGGTTATAAATTATTGCGCTCTTGGTTTTGATTGGTTTTCTCGACCATAGGATTATTTATAGAAGTATGTCGTGCTTATATAAATATATATGGTTGTGGCTTGAGCCATGAGTGTAAAGCATCCAGTGTGCTTGTTGATTTCTATTACTAGAGTTGATTAGCCAAAAAAAGTGGTGCATGCTGAAATTTAAATGACAAAGTGGAATTTATTATTTAAAATTTTTATATTTTGTACCTAAGGATAGTTTTACCACAAAGGTGTGGTTTGTGTAGGAACAAATCCACTTGACAAGGTAGAATCATGTTTTGTCACTTTTGTGTCATCCTTGAGGATTACTATTGATATGTGAATTTGTGTGTGAATTGTAAAATAGTTATAAGTATTATAATTTGTGGGTGGAGAAGTTGAAACCACACAAGTAAAATTTGAATGGTGATTTTAATTACCTTAATTGCTATAAACAATGTTGAATGACAATGCCTGATTTCCACTCTTAAACCCAATATGCCTCCAAGAGAACCTTTCAACTAATCTCACTAATTTAGACTCTAGATGATACAAATCTCTATCTCGCATGGCTTTTTTCTAGACCTTACGATGAAAATCTTTCAAGCTCAATCCAACAATATTTTGAACTATGTCATACATAATCCTATCTGCAATAGGAAACCTAAATGTAGAAAATACTCCTTTTCTTTCCACTGGAAGTCTACACTTCTCGTAGCAGAAGAGTGGATGAGGAAAAATGGGGAGAGAGGAAGGAAGAATAATTAGAAGGTAGAGAGTGAAAGAGAATGGAAAAAGTAGCACTTTGTTACAGGAGGAATAAAGTGGAAGTGTAAGCATCAGGAAAAGGAAGAAAGCTAAACATCAAACCGAGGGAGTATTTCCTTAGTTCCCTTTTGATTTTCCCCTTATTACTTTTTACCTTTTTGGAATGTTATGCCTTCTTTCATTTGTGGTCATATGTGCCACAGTTTTACCGTCTCATCATTTACATTATCTTAAATGGGGTTAACAGTTCAGATGGAGGGAGTGTTTCTTTTGCAACTTCCAGCTTCTTGGCTTGACTTTATATTATCTTTCTTTTTTTTTTTTTATGATTTCCAAAATTTTGTAGTAATGTGACAACTGACAAGCTATTCCAGACTTTGGTAAATCTGAAGTATAAGTTATTTTTAGTTGTCTTTTGGCAGAATTTTATACATATACAAATTATAATATGCATGTCTTTTAAGTGAACCTGATTAGATTTTCCTGGCATAAATCTAATTATGAATTATGATATGCAACTTCTCTGAGCTTATGAGATTATCTGTTTGTGATCTGCAAAGATGACTTGTTTGCTGCTTTATGTTCTATGTGGATGCAGGTATTGGGGACTTTTTTGACAGAATGGGACGAGGGTAGAATCATAAGCAATAAAATGTTATCAAGTAAAGAGTATTCTCGTATGTGTGCTGAGCGATTAACTGAGCTTGCCATTGCTCTTGGATTTGATGGCTGGCTGGTAAGTTTTTCCTTGTCCTTGTTGCAAGGAACCTGTGTGTTGTTCAGATTATTCCAGATATATTTCTTGCAACCTTTTAGCTATATGAAAATCGACCTAAGACAATATACTTTACTGTGACTTGGTCATAGGTAGTTAGGTGCAACAACGGTAGTGAAACACGCAACCTACTCTGTCAATTTATCTTTTTTAGTTCTAGTAAACCTCTAGATACCTTGCCCAAGATTCAGGAATCAGGATACTTGTGAGCTTGTTGTTTTTACTTATTTGATTGCCATGGAAGGAGGACAAATTCATTAATTGGCAAGAAACTCCTCATACTTCCAATTTTCCACCTTCTAAAAGGTGTAAAAGATCTTGTTTTAGGCCAGTTCAAGTGACATCTCATGATTTGACATTTTTGGCTTTACGACAACACCGTGACCGCAATTGCATCGTGACCAAAATTGTGTTTTTTGCACTGTTATTTGTCTACAATACATGCGACTCCTAGACAATTTATTATGTCTGTATTTTGAATTAATCGTTTTGGGTGTGATGTCTACTCATCTTAACATACACATCTCACTCTATCTTTTAGTATCTAGCTCCTTTTGTATGTAGGTGTCTCTCGAATATGTAATACCGTTTCTTATTTAGATAAAATTTATGAACCAAAGTTTTTAAATAAACACAAGTCTAAATCATTTTTTTAGATGTGATCTTGGATTTTATGGGATTGTTGTCAGATTGTAATCATTGGTTCACAGTAGCATACAAAAAACATCGCAAAATTTTGGAATTAAATTGGATCTGATTTTATTTAGTGTTTTTGATACTTAGTAGATTTTACTCGTAGGGATAGAAGGAACTCATGATTTTCAGGCAAAAATCTAAGAGATAGTACATAAACAAGAGATATCTAATAATTTATTATATATAATAAATTGCATCTGATACCAACTATCATCATTTCAATTATTGATTTCAGCTACTTGCAGATCAATATGGAGGTTACCCTTGACTCATCCCAGATAGCAAATTTGAAAGAATTTGTCAGCCAACTGACAGATATGATGCATTTGTCAATGCCTGGGTCTTTGGTGATATGGTAACAATTGGTCTTTCCGTCTTTTTTTTTCTTGGATTGTGAAAACAGTTAATGATGTATCAGTTTTACTTTAAGGTATGACAGTGTTACGGTTAATGGTCATCTTCATTGGCAAGATCAACTGAACGAGATGAACAAAGCCTTTTTCGATTTGTGCGATGGCATTTTTGTAAACTATACATGGAGGGTTGGTGTTCTCTTTTTTCCCTGTTTTTGAATGTAATTTGCTGCTTTTATGTTTTGTCAATGAAATGTTTCTTTTCTACTTTACAGGAAAACTATCCAAAGCTCTCTGCTAATGTTGCCGGTGATAGGAAGTTTGATGTTTACATGGGTATAGATGTATTTGGTAGGAATACTTTTGGTGGAGGTCAATGGAATGTAAGTATTTTCCTGCAACAGATTCCTTTCCTTTTTATGTTTTTATGTCTTGTTGGGGAAGTACAATTATAATAAGCTAGTTGTAGAACTGGAAGAAGTATACTGTGAGAATTTTTTGAAAAAACACTAGACTAGTTCTGACAATTAAGGGATTTATGGTTCCAGGCCATGGGGATGAGTATTGCATTATCGATAATCCTACGGTAGAATAAATCAATGTCAACCACCACAATATAAACATGTGTAGTACATCTCTTTGATTAACTACCATTGGCTCCTTTGATCTCTGTTACCCGGACTTGGGAAGACGGGAACTCATTTTCGACACAGGTAAGTGTCCAGGTATTCGGTTTGGCTTAATTATGGTGAACTTAAATTTTCATCTAAAATTAAGTGTCCAAGTGACGTTTCCCGTGTTTGAGTGTCGAGAATCCGACGGGTAATTGAGGTAAAATGAAGAGTTTGGGTTACAAAGCCTTTGATTACTTATATGTATACAAT
Organism: Amaranthus tricolor; assembly: GCF_026212465.1. Lineage (NCBI taxonomy): Eukaryota > Viridiplantae > Streptophyta > Magnoliopsida > Caryophyllales > Amaranthaceae > Amaranthus > Amaranthus tricolor. Next base: position 5,250,950 of record NC_080062.1, on the reverse strand, counting down.
TATCAATTAGATTTAACATGAGATTTATTGTCAATGCATTTAACCGGTAATGAAAACTCATTTCGTTCTTTGTATGTGACAATCTAAAAATAATACGACTACATGGTATTGTGTCCTTTTCTCTTATCTTGACCTTCTAGAAGCAACTAGCAATGTTTTTTTTTCACTAAAAAATTGCTGCTATTTCGGAAAATTGGGAAATTTTATTTTATTTAGCGGAGTTTCAGGTCTTGGTGGAAAATTACTCATTAACCTGTGACAGGTAGACAATTTTTAGAAACCACTAATCTAAAAGTTACTTGTTCCAAAATTGTAGACAGACGTTGCTCTAGATGTCATAAAGAAGGATGATGTATCTGCTGCAATATTTGCGCCTGGATGGGTCTATGAGAATAAGGAACCTCCGAATTTTCAGACTGCTCAGAATCGGTAGCTAACTGATCTCATTTTTGCACGTTTCCAATTTCTAAATACTCCACACATTGCATTTGCATTCTTCTGTTTCGTGTTGCCCCAAAATACTATTTTCTTTAGTCAATAAATGTATGAATCCAAAATACTATTTTCTTTAGTCAAATAGCTTATACTATGATTGTTGTCTTTAAAACCTTTGAACTTCTTTTGCTTCTTAGAAAAGCATGGGTAGTAACGTTTGTTTCATGTCATCCTGTAGGTATGATGTTTAACTGTTGTACCAATGATGGCTCAATCAGGGGATAAATGTTTTAAGTAAAAAGACCCGAGATATGGCTTGTGAAGTCATTTTGTTCTGTAGTATTGGTTATAGTCTAGCAAAAGGAGATAGAGTTTTATGATTTAAGTTGCGCATGTTTGACGATTCGATCAAAGGAAAAAGAGATTAGAATAATACCAAAGATCTGAAATGTATTACACATGGAAGACTTCTTGTTAGTTCATATTTTGATGACCATACATTGTCAGTTGATTCTTAGTTGTGTATTGTCATTCTTGTATTGTCAGACTTCTATTATTTGTCAATGGCCACTAGACCTAGTTGTAGATTGTTGATCTTTACATTGTTTTGATGTTTTTTTATTTTTTTATTTTGCAGTTGGTGGAGTCTTGTTGAAAACTCCTGGGGAGTGATGCAAAACTACCCAAGGTCAATACCATTCTACTCGGACTTTAACCAGGTATGATTATTCGTTTTTTAAAGTTGTCTCTGAATAAAGAACAAATTTTTAGTTTACGTAACTGGGTAATTGGGCATAGCTCCATAGGCGCAAGGAAATCTTGTTAGTTGATTATGTGGTTTGCTAAGGTAGACTTAAACTCAGATCTCAGAAGGGTGCTTTTGTATAGGTCAATTACAGCAAGCAGATGCACGCATCTTGTAATGCTTGTCAGAGTGTTCCAACCCATTTTCTTTGATTTGATATAAAGCCAATTTTTGTTATAACTCTGTCCTTTCCATTTTCTTCGATTTCAGCTAGGGGCTGATTGAATATATGCATTATAGCCCTTATGGGAATGTGACAGCTTCTGTCCGACTACCCAAATTGTTTAAATTACCTCCTAGTCATTCTAAGTGTCCCATTTGCTTATTGAGTTAAATCACCCTAAATATCTCATTTCTATTTTGGGTATGTTAACTTTATCAATTTACTCTTACTAAACTCAACCTTTTCACACCTTTACACTTTACCCCTATCAAAATTTAAAAATAGTACACTCTTTCTCTTTCTCATGTGGTTCCAATTTGACCATCTAAAAAATGGGGAAAAGTCAAATGGGATACTTCAGGTGAATAGGAGGGAGTACTATTTATTAGCAAGGCTCATTAATACATGTAAATGGGATTTATATAAATGTGATGGAATAGAAATTCTAAGTATACAGTAGTGATAATGTTTCTTTGATTCCTTCTGCTCCTGAAAGACATGGTTTTTCTCTTTTATTTGTCTCTATTTTGCTTGGATCATTAAGGTTGAACTTACAATTGTTTGTAATAAAGATGCTGAACTAGAACGTACTATAGACTGACTGATTATTCACTATATATCCTTTGATAATAAAATATACAATGACCTTAGAAGAGTCATTAGGAGCCTTAGTTCAAAGCATAACATTATCGCTGAAAGACATGGGGAAATGCACTTGATGTGAAAACCTGGTTGAATCTTGTTTATTGTTGCAATTTTCATAGGGTCGTGGCCACCATTTTTCTGTTGATGGGAGGCAACTTTCAGATGCTGATTGGTGCAACTTATCATGCCAAAGCTTTCAGGTGCAGCATATTTCAACTCTTCTCTCTTCAAGGACGTTTAGTGATCAGAATTTTTTTAGATGAGATGTGTTTTTTTCTCTCTGCAGTATACATAAGGTTTAGTGATTCAGTTAAAGGAATGAAAAACTTGATTAACAACCAATAATCATCTAATGAATTGAATTAAGCTTCTTGGTTCTAACAGTGCTAGTTTAAAGGTTGAAAGGATAATTATGAATTTTAACATTAAAAAATATATAGATACATTTTGCTGTCGTCTCTGTAGAGAATTTCAGAAGCCAAAACCCCAAGCAAAAAAATAAATGGGGAGTACCACTGATTTCATGCTGTTTCCTTCCAGAGAGCATTTTACCATGTGGAATGAACTCGAATAATATATTGTCATAAGTATGAAGATATGATTGACAATGAGTGACAAAGTCGGGGAATATACTCAAGTATCCTTGTTGAAAGGTCATGGAAGGGGCCACTTTGAGCACAACATTGGCATTTAACGCCTTTATTTTTGTGTCATTCTTCCTCGATTTGAACTGGATACCATTTATCACTATGACCCATCCCCCACCCCACGTTGCCCCTTCTCGCCTCTTCTATTTTACTTGATCAAAAAAGATAATTGTTAGAGTAAGATATATGTCAACTAGAAATAATTAGATAATTTTATGTAATTTTGCTTCATATGCTCATGCTCGATGGTGTTTTTTTCCTTAACTTTTTCGTAGTCATACTAGTCATGAGAGGTTCAGAAAGGTAATTTAGCAGTTGTCCTCAAGGTCGTTAAGATTGAGATTCTACCTAGAATCGTTGAGGGGTAGGATCGAGATTGGTTGATCAGATCATAGGATCATGTGATCCCACAAATATGTATTAATGTGCTTTAGATAATGGATTTTCAATTATATTTACTCTTTTTTTTTAAAAGTTTTAAGGTGTAAATAAACAGTTATTTGGCTTCATCTATTAAGTTTTGAAATAGAATACTTTTAATAATTATTTTTAAACTAGAAATCAGGAAAAACATGAATTTTATGTTGGTATTGATATAGTTATTTTAGATATATATATTTATACATAGGTAAAATTTGGATTATATGAACTTTTTTTATGATTGAAACTATCCTTGTAGACCTTTGTAGGATCAGATCGTTGGATCGTAGAATTGTGATATAATCCTACCACCTAAATTCTTGAGTTAAGTAGGATCGTAATATTCTACCAACATTAGATCCTACATACAATTCGGATCGGTCGTCTATTTTGGATCGTAAGATCGTAAAATCGTAGATCAAGATCGGGATTTTGAAAACCATGGTTGTCCTATTTCTTACACTTCCATAAAAAAGTGAACATGTCATGTGACATTATCATCTGCTGTTGCGAAACATACACATTTTTAGTGAACATATCTAGCATCTTTATATTTGAAATCTGAAATATACACATTTTTAGTGAACAAATTACCCTATTTGATGCCGATGAGTGCAGTTACTATAATTTGAGGCTTTTGAACTAGTTATATTTAGTGAACTCAACTCAACACTTATTGGAATTCACGAATCATGCTTCTTCATGTATTTAGTTTGTTTGTTAATGCAGCCTTTCTTGGAATTTTCTGAAGACCCTGTATTAGATGCTACTCAGGCTCTTGTCAAGTAAGTAGAAATTCCTAAGTCCCGTTTTGTTTAATAGTGCTATCTGCTATCGGAAACTGGCAATAAATTGTATGTCATGCTCATGCATGTGCAAAAGTGCACTTGCACATAATCATCTGCCCCTTTGTAATCGGGTTGAATCTTGCTTTCTATTGGCGTGACTCAATTACCTAACTTATTAGTCCTCTGTTCTTATTTACTTGCACCCAAACACTTTTTACACATTTTAATGCGTTTGTCGAATTGTTTATATCTAGAGTAATGAATAACTAAAAGTTATAAAAAATTGATATTATAAAAATATACAAGTTTAATAAAACAAGATCTCATGTTTTTTTTCTCGTATGATAGCCGCAACATGCAAAATACTCCAAATGATGAATAGTGCAAAAGTTAGTTTTGATGCAAGTAAAAAAAAAACAGAAGTATTTTTTTGAAGCTAGAAAATCATAATAAATTTATAATTTCAATGTTAACAAGTTGGTCTTGACTTTTTGTTGAAGTGGTTAGGGAAATTTGATTAGTCTAAGGTTTAAGGTAAATTTATAATATCATTAGCATATTGTAAATGATTACGTTTATGCACTAGCTACTCATGAAATACAACCAAAAGTAGAGTGTTGAGTAAAATTTACTACTTAGGCTTGAATTTTCTTTTTCGCCCAATATACTATTTGCCAAACATAGCCATTTATATGAGTATAATAATTCTGTGATTTCAACAAATTAAGAATTTTGATGGGAAAATATTCTGTGTCTTTAATTAAATGGACTGAATCAACCAGCTCAAGAAATTGTTCTTAATTTGCTATAAGTTACTATTGGGGTTTTGATTTGAAGACTTTCATGATCAGTGTTATGTAATTCGCTTTTCAAGTTCGCGATTCACTCAAAATGACAAAAAAAAAGCCTAGAATCAACCATAATTCGTTTTTTTTTCTGATTCGCAAAGAAATCAGCGAATCATGTGACATTGTTCATGATAGGGTGAAGCCGTGAAGGTAAGACCACGTTCACCACGTGCTTTTGTCCCTGCTTAGCTTCTCCGCTTGTTAAGAGGCATTATGATGGTAAGACCCCTTTTGACATGTTACTAATGATGGAGTTAGGAAAAGGTCTTCGTTTGAGGGCCTTTCTGGAACCCAAAAATGTATTTTTACTTGTATAGAATAAGTCTTTGTAACGCTAGCTTCACACTAGTTACATCCCTTTACTTGGCCTATATAGGATCCTCTCTGCTCTTATCGCCTGCTGTTAATTGTTTTTACAACTGTGTTGCATTCGTTTCTAATGGGCGACACACTTCTTTGTCAGCCTTGAAGAAAAATCTTATAGCGGAGGAGGAAATGTAACATTGAAAGGGGTTCTTGGTAGCTTTGATTATTTCACAAAAAGGTTATTTCAAGCGAAGCTCCCTTTCGACGATTCAGCTCTCGGCTTCACATATTCTGTAAGCCATCCTCTTATGAATTCACTTTTATATTTCGTTGATCACTTAATGTTCGACTTTTCGCAATTTTTCTGTAATTTTTCTTTTATGCTTGTGCTTCACATTCAATCCCTACGAGGAATTGATTTACAAGTGAAAAATGAGTTAATCGTTCTAATATATGTTTAACTCCTATGAAATAATCCCAAGTCTATGTGTTCTTCTAGGCAATATTGGTACTAAAAATACGCAGTTCTTACTTATTGTCTTTCAACGTTTATCTTGGAAAAGAACTAGCTATTTCTTTCTGAGGAGCACTTGCACAACAAGATTAATTTTATGATGTGAAGTTTACTTTCTGCTGTTAACTTGTTTGTTATGTGTACCAAAACCATAATTTACAAGTTGTAGGCCTTTGGCCCTCCCAATGTGTGAATTAATTGAATCAAAATATCTTCTCAGAATGTGCATATTCCTGATTGTTTGAGTTCTGTATGTATTATGCTCTTGCCATGCTTATTACCTCCTTTTTTTCGTGCTTTGTTACTGTTGGTCCATTGCAAGTAGGGATGGTAAAATGAGCGGGTAGATGTGGTATGCCCTCCCGGTCTCCCCATACCCATACCCACTTAAAATTTGCATACCCACCACCTACCCATCACCCATGGCGGGTAAATTTTTTATACCCACGTCTGACCTTCTGGGTATGAATTCAAACCCATCTCCACCCACTATGTCCAACTGAGTATACCCATCATGGGTATACCCACCTTATACCCGCCTCACATTTACGCTAAGTCCGCGTTATATACTTCATAAATCATTACAAATTTATCTAATTTTGTTTAAATCATACAATATTACAATGTAATAAATAAAATTAATATCCTTAATTTTTATCAATAGTTTTTAACAAAAATACACAAATTGATATATAAATTAGTACATCGCAGATATAGTGTGGGCGGCTATGAGGCGGGTGGGTAGGGGGCTTGGCTGGTGGTTATGACCCATACCTACCACCTACCCACTACCCATGGCGGGTAGGACTTTTCATACCCATACCCACCCACTACCCACCAAAACTATACCCATACCGCCCAGCTAGGGTGGATGCAGTGCGAAACCCGTATAGTTTTACCCCTGCCATCCCTGATTTGCAATCTTAATAGCTTATAAACTGATCTCCCCATCTTTATTCCATGAATTATGTCTCTAATCATAGTACAGAACACAAAAGGTTTTGTTTGTCCTGGTTATAACGATCAATTGGCGAATAATTAGAAGAGAAAATGATGTTTTCGTTTGAACTTTACTTATAAATCAATTGGTATGCAGGTGAAGTCCGTTGGGGACTCTCTGGTGGGCATTTTGCTGGAGTTTCTCTCCACTGAAGGTGAGATCGAATCAGTCCTCCTAGCATCTCACGGGGATACCTTACGTACCATGAATCGCTTTTCTAGCAAGTTCAGCAAAGTCATTATGCCCCATCGCGTCGTCAAACCTGAGTCGTCTGATGGGTGGATTCTACAGGAGACCGTCATTTCCATGCCTGGTTATACATTGACGGAAATCTGTGCAGTATGCTACAAATTGAGAAATGAATGGGAGGAAAAAATCTCCGAGTATTATGCAATTCTCGGTCATCTCTCTATCAAAAGTCCCGATCAGAATGTACTATTTCCATCCTCATCTTCATGGGTAGTCGAGTGTCAAGATGTCACATGGAAACCAAGCACCGGAGAAACGAAGTTTGTTAGCTTTACTATGGTATGGAAATTGATGGACGAGAGCAATTCCAATGAGTTTCAGAAATACAATATTTATGTCGAAAAAACATCAGAATCGGATGAAATTCTAAATGTAAAGCTTCAAGCAATACCAGAGTTCCTCGGAATTGCCCTAGTTGAAGCCTTTTATGTTTCCGATTTGCTAGTTCCATACGGTGTTTCTTCTCTCAAATTTACCGTCCAAGTTTGTGGTCTTGACGGGAGTTATCAACGACTAGACGATTGTCCATCGTTTCAATTGGATTTTTAAGCTTAGCTCTATTAACTCGATGTTCTGGATTTACTTCTGTATATGACAATAAAATAGATTTGAATTGATGTAGTATTCAATGTTTTGTTCACAAAATATAAGTTACATCAATGCAAAATCATTAGAATATCTTTAATGGGTCAGTGTGATTGCTAAACCTAATTATGTAATGCAAGTTCATTGGATGTTATGTAATTAGGGGTTTGATTTCAATTGAAAGTTACGTAGTGAAATATTTTTAGCAACAATAAAAGTCATTTTAATATATGTATTACTCATAGCGATATATTATTTTTTGTTGTAAAATATATTTGAAATTTTAATGTTTTTGTTGATTTATATAAATATAAGTAAAATTAAAAAAATCATTAATCATATATATATATATATATATATATATATATATATATATATATAATTTTAATGTTTTGTTGTAAACGACTTTAAAAAGTAAAAAGTAACGGCATGATTATTTAAAATTTGATTATATATAACCAAACAAACATATTAATAAGATATAAAAATACACTATATTTTTAGACCAGATAATGATGAAAAATTATAAAAAGTATTTTATCTTTTAATGATATCTTTTAAATTATATTCTCTCCAATTCACTATTAATGTCTCATTTGCTTTATGCATTCTATCCAATGCACTTATTCAATTCTTAATATCTCTAATTTGGTATAATTAAAAATTATAGAAAGTTGATATAAATAATCCTTATATTGAAACGAATCAAATAAAATCTCACATGACTATATTTTAATTTATGGATTAATAATAAAGTACAAGTTAAAAGTAAGTAATTAATAGTGTCCAAAAAGCAAATAGAACATCAGTAGTGAATTAGAGGGAGTATAAGTAATTATTATATGTGAAATAATCAACATTTTACTAATTTTTCTACAATGATCTTAATTTTTAATTAAACATTAATAATTCTAATTATAAAGAATGCTTGCTATAAATAAATCAAGATCGCAATAAGTCATTTATATAAAAACATTAAAGAAAAAAAAGTAAATACAAAAATAAATTATAATTATAGGAGTATTTATTTTTTTCAAGGTGCAAGACCTGAAATTGCTAACAGCTTGTGATCTCTTAAATTGTCAAAAACTACCCGGATCCAAAAACCCGATTTTTTACCCGCTCTTTGGCTGCCGCCGACGAACTGATCAACCCTCATCCGCCGCCGCTTTTTCCGTTCCGTCGACGTCCCTTGTCTCTTTCCGTCTACAGGTACCATTTGATTTTGTGTTTTAAGCTAAATTCCAACAAATTGAAAGAAATAGCAGTGGTATTTTGATTTTTTTTAGGGCTACTGTTCATCTAAATACGGGAGTTTTTTTTTAAAAAAATTTATGCAATTTGACGAATGCTTTATTTCATTCTTCGTTACTGAATAATTAACTTGTCGGTTTTATTTTCCTTTAATTTTTATTACAGTATAGTTCATCTACAAACTTGTTGAGTTTTGAAATTTGTGAATAATGGTTGATATTGTTTAAAATGTGTTTTAAAATGATATTTTAATTAATTGCTTAATATTTTGAAAGTATCACTGTACGTGTTTATATATTTGTGAGATTATTTTCAATTTCTAAATATGTTGACCAAGTTCTCTGCTTCTTCAATTTATCATCAAGGAAATGAATGATGGAAATGTTAATGTGTTTAGAAATATTAGTGTAATTGGTAAGTGGTGTCATCTAGATTAAATTTGTTGTAATTGATTCTTAATGAAGCTAGTGAGAATTAGATTAATTGTTGTAATTTGACATGTAAAGAATTTGTTTCAAGGCAATATAAGTAAGCTTGGTTTTTCTTGAAGTTTATCTAAAAGGTTATCTATTAGATGCAAATTAGTTATTATTTTAACTTGTCATGTTTAAGTGTAGGGGGCTAAACATAATTTACAAGCGTATGGTGGAATGTTTGTACGGGCGGCTTTCCGTGCTTGCCCCTCTTTGGCTATGGTATTGAAGTTTTCAATAATTGATATCTCTTTCTTTTTTGTTTTGTTAGTATATTGTAATTTGCTCTTACATTAGGTTTCATGTTATGGTATGTCGTCTTTCTACCCTCCTTGTAGCTTATATAAGCGGGATATGATGGGTATGATGGATATGATGATGATGATGATGATGATGATGATTGGATTTCAGGTTATTTATGTAATGTGTCAGTTGTGTCTTTGAATGTTAAAATGACAGGTTTTGAGACAAGGATTTAATTAATTGTATTGTTAATTTTGGTAGAGATAAAAAGGTGTTACTTTCCCCCTGGAAGTATTTGTTGACAAAGTTGAAATGAATTAGAATTTAGGCTGAGCCACACTAAAATGCAGGGATTTAGAAATGGGGAAATGTAATGAATACTTTGTGTTTTGTTTTACTAGTTTGCTTGCAGAAAAACAGATTTATGTTATATGGTTTGGATGTTGATGTGAAGAACATAGCAGAGGGAGATGTTTGTACCAATAACATTACTATTGCATTCATTCACTCAATGGTTTTTCATTTCATTGTTAGGTGCCATCTTCTTTTTCTGAATCTGTAGATATATTTTTCTTTTTGGTATTTCCACTAGAAGAGTTCTTGTAAAGTATGAAATGAATACATCAGCTTGTTAAGTATATGTATGAAGTCAATATGTATCTTTTGTGCATTTGTATTTAAAAGTCATCCCCATTTATTTGAATGTCAATGAACGTGTAGAAAATTATGTTTTTTGCTTTCCTTCTTTTACTTGGTATTCTATCTGAATTTTGCGACATTTTGTCCTATCGCATTTGCTATATTTTGATTTTGGTACATGGACTATACATTTATTGTCTTTCTTCATATCATTCACACATTTCTTATTTTTTGTCATATTTTCCCGTTAACCAACCTTAATAAGAGTAGTAAATTGCAAACTCAGTTAGAGTGAGGAATATATGATTCTATACGGAAAATAGTTGTCACACTATCTAAGCATATCTTCAATGTTTCAATATGTTTTGTTAAAAGAACCTTGCAAAAGTTTTGTGAACGTCTTTTTGCAGACACGATGTTGCACAGTACAGAGTTATGTAGCCACGTATTATTCATGCACTTCCATATGTGGATACGATGGACATACAAAAGGATCACTGTTACATTTTGTCAAGGACAGAAGAGCTTGTAAGATGACTGCTCTGCAGCCAAATTTTTTTTTGTGTGACTGCAGTTTAAATAGTTTCAAGGAATTTGATGAATCAAAGAGTTGCATTCGCTCTTCGTCAATACTTGGGTTTGCATGTCATCTCTTGCCTTCTACTTCAAGTTATAGGATTTCAAGTAAGGCTGCTAAACTTGATTTTTTGGAATTTGATAAGAGGATGTTCTCTTCAGATAAATTTCCAGAATCAGACCTTAGTGGTAATAGCACTAATGTGTCTGTGTTTGTAAAAGATGGAAAAGGAGGTAAAAAACTACTGAAACCTACTGTCTCTAACCATCATCAAAAACGAGTAAAGGCATTTGCTACTCGAGGGAGTATTGAAGGTAATTCAAAATTTTCATTTCCTAGTCAGTTTGTTAGGAAGAACATCCGTGATCCTCGACTATCAGTTTGTAAAAATGCCAATATTATAAATTCTATTCAAATTATTTCAAGAGATGGGCAAAATGAAGCAAACTTTGCACAGTATCACTCTGCACCAAGTTCTGCTGATGGAAAACAGGAGTCAAAGGCTGAAGTAAAACAGAAGCCAAGATCAAGAACCATGAAGAACAGCGAAGAGTTTTCAGGTACATTGTCTTCTCCTGATATTCTTCCATCCAGAGGTTATAGAAAAGCTACAACACTGAATGGCCTGTCACCTGCTGAGATAAGTTTTTCTTTTCCTCTCCTTATTGGGACATTTAGTTGTTGGAAGTCTGATCTTTTTCACTGAAACTGAAGTTTCTCAGAAAAGATCAACTGTGGATACAACTGAGGAAGAACTTGCCATATCTGGCTCTCTGCAAACTGCATCAAAGAAAAAAAGATCAAAGTCTCGAAAGAAGGGGACATCAGCTAAAGAAAATGAAATAGAGGTGACTATCAATGCTGCTTTACGCAAACGTGAGAAAGCAGAGAAGGTAGGTCGTACCTGCAACGCACCTCAGGAACCAAAGCTTCATACAGTTAATGGGGTCAAGTCATTTAAGTTGAAGCCTTTGTACCCTCCTACTGGGAAATCTGTTTTGGTGGTGGAGTCCCTCACTAAAGCAAAGATTATTCAGCAGTATCTTGGTGACATGTATGAAGTTATACCGAGTTATGGCCACGTAAGGGACTTGGCTGCCAAGTCAAGATCTGTACGTCCTGATGATGACTTCAGTATGGTATGGGAAGTTCCATCCTCTGCCTGGCCACATCTTGAGAGGATGAAGCTTGCAATTAGTGGGTATGCTCTTGTCCTCTCTCAACAATTGTTCCTAATGAGGAATTAACTGGTGTGTAATAGATTTTGAGTTGCCCTATTTGTTATCTTTTTCTTTGATCCATTAGTCATATGCTCCTAATTATTAGCTATGTATTCCTTTTTTAAACGCCTTTTTAAGCATTTTGCATTGCATTAATATCCTAAAGTGTTATTTTCCCCCCTACTTCTATAATCATTTCTTTTATTTGAGTTTGTAATTCTATACAAATTTGTTTTTCTTCTGCATAACTTTATTTACTCTAATTTAAGGGGTGCTATTCATCTTTTTTTACTCTGTTTCAGAGCAGATAATCTTATTTTTGCATTAGATCCTGATCGAGAAGGAGAAGCCATTTCTTGGCACATAATTGAGATGTTGCAGAAACAGAAGGCTTTGCGTGAAGATATAACTATTTCCAGGGTTGTTTTTCATGAAATTACGGAATCATCCATAAAAAATGCTCTTCAGACTCCAAGAGATATTGATGTTAACTTGGTCCATGCTTATCTTGCTCATCGTGCATTTGATTATTTGATTGGCTTCAACATTTCCCCTTTGCTATGGAAAAAGCTACCTGGCTGTCAATCTGTTGGGCGATTACAATCAGTTGCTCTTTCTCTTTTATGTGACAGGGAATTAGAAATCGAGGAATTCAAACCACAGAAGTATTGGACTGTAGAGGCCACATTTAGTTCAAATGTAGCATCATCACCAAACAAATCTTCTCTTCGGTCATACTTGACTCATTTTGGTTCAAAAAAACTAAATCAGTTTTCTATTGGCTCAGCCACTGAGGCAAAGGGTATCGAGCAGATAGTGATTTCGTCTAATTTTGAGGTCACTGCTGCTAAGAAAACCAAAGTGAACATTAAGCCTCCTACTCCTTTTATAACATCAACACTTCTGCAAGATGCAGCAAATAAGTTGAAATTTTCTGCTTCCTATACAATGAAGTTGGCACAGAAACTGTATGAGGGAATCGAGTTAACAGGTGGCAAGGTCGCTGGATTGATAACCTACATGAAGACTGAGGGTCTACACATGTCTGATGAAGCTGTGAAGGAAATTCGTTCTTTGGTCCAAGAGCGTTATGGTTTTAAATTTGCGGCACATAGCCCTCAAAAGTTTTTTAAAAAGGTAAAGAATGCCCAAGAGGCACATGAAGCCATTAGACCTACAGATATACGGATGTTTCCATCAATGCTTATCAAGGATCTTGATGAAGATTCTCTAAAACTGTATACTTTGATTTGGGCCCGTGCAATGGCCTGCCAAATGGAAGCTGCACAAGTTGATCGGATGCAGCTTGATATTGGAAATGATACTGGCTCCATTTTCTTTCAAGCTGATTGTACTGCAGTCGACTTTCCTGGGTACAGATCAGTATATGAATATATAAAAACTCGGGCCATTCAAGACAGTGATAATGAACCTACTGATCATGAAGAACTTTACGAGATCCTTAGTAATCTAAAACAGAGAGATCCTTTGTGTCTTGAAAATGTGGAAATAAGACAACATTATACACAGCCTCCTCCTCGCTACTCAGAGGCATCATTGGTGAAGAAGATGGAGGAGCTCGGGATCGGAAGGCCTTCAACGTATGCAACTACACTCAGAGTTTTACAAGACAGGAAATACGTAACAGCAAAAAACCTAGTGCTATACCCTGAATTCCGTGGTCGTATGGTCTCAGCGTTTCTCTCTCACTATTTCAAGGAGGTCTCAGACTGTAGTTTTGCTTCTGTCTTGGAAACTGAGCTTGACAATGTTTCTACTGGATCAACGGAATGGAAAAGGCTCCTCAAGGACTATTGGGTTAGGTTCAGTGCTAACTGTGATCGTGCCAGCAAAGCTCATGTCCAACAAGTGGAGAAGATGATAGAGAGAACTTATGCAAATTTCCTCTTTTCCTCGCTTACTGAAGAGAGCCGAGCATGCCCCAATTGTTTGGAGGGTACTCTAATCTTCAAGGTGAGCCGTTATGGTGCAGGGTTTTTCATAGGCTGTGATCGACACCCCAATTGCAAGTAAGCCTTCAACACATCACATCACTTATTTGAGGCTAATAGTCTTCAGTGTAACTTTGGAGCTGTTAGGTCAGTTTTGAGTCTACTGTAACTTCTAGCTTCATTTGATTTCAGATTTTCTGTGCTTGAATTCTGATTATGCTGCTTTCTGTAATTTCCATTGTGCTATAGTTTTTTTAAAACCTTTTTTTCTTTTTTTTTTTTGCTATGTTTGGATGAAAGGAAATGAAGAGAAAGTAAAGGAAGGGAGATGGAGAAATGACATTTCCTTCATTTGGATACCAATAGGGGAGAGGAGGGAAATGGAGGGGAAAACTCTTTCACATTTTTTACAAAATAAATCCTTTCAACATTACAACGATTTAAATAGAAATCATATCAATTTTCCATCCCCATCCATCCCCTTTCCTTTCCTCTCTTCCCCTTCCTTTCCTTCCCTCCTTGCCCTTTCCTTTCCTTCCTAAATCTTATCCAAACACACTCTTAGGAAAATTGATACTGTAATTTCTGTTTAGACAGCGTCATATTGAGTGGTTAAGCCTGTCCTAGTTGCAGACAGTGATTTCCTTTTTAAGTTAGTTTAGAGTGGACATTATTTTAGATATTAATTCATTCTTCATAAACAATAATAGAAAAGGGATGCATGTTAAAATAATTGGCCATGGTGTTGCAGTAAATATTAAACCATTTAGCAAATTAGAGACTGCTATTCAGCTCTGGGCATAAATTCCGACAGTATATATGAAACCTTTTTGCAGATCAGATACTGATGTTTAGCCTTTGGTCAACAATCATTCTATAAAAGATACAATACCTTGTGTTATCTAAGCCTCGATAACCTTAAGCTTTAGAATATGACACATAATGTCGTAACTTTTTTGTCAGACCTTTTCTGTTGAAATGTGAACCTTGGTTTAGTTATCATGTTCTTTTGCTAACATGGAAAGCACAGTATTCAATTTTATCGTCACTGTTCAGAAGTAATGCTTGACAACATTTATGGGTTTGAGAAGACATCGTAGTGTCATACATTTAGGTCTTTTTGTAATACTTGCATCATGCATATTTTGGTTTTCTAAGGAACATTGTTCTTGTTGGTAGGTTTATAGCTAAAACATTGTATGGGGAAGAGGATGAAGAGGAAATTTCTCAAAATGACACTTTACTTGAAGAACCAAAGTTGCTGGGTACACATCCCGAGTCCGGTAAGAAGGTATCAGATAAGAAAACTTATGCTTAGTCAATCTGCAATTACTTTAGATTGGACTGCTTATAGTTCCATATATTTTTGGATTGTCTTAAAATCATGTGTTAATTGCGGTTATAGGTTCTTTTGAAGCGCGGTCCTTATGGATCTTATGTGCAGCTTGGTGAAGATAGGAAAGGATATTTACCTAAACGGTCATCAATTTTTCAGGTAGGTCATTTGCTGCACTTTGAGATTTCCAATGTTTCGTATTATTGTCTCATGTGAGATAAAGACTTTGAGACGGGATGGCCATGTATAAAACACTTATAATTAACATCTAATCTATACAAGTGAATTCCAATCAAGCATTTGTACATTACTGAAGAAAACTTTACTATTGACCATGCATTTGTACATTACTGAAGAAAACTTTACTATTGACCATGCTGTGTATCCGCTTTCTGTTAGACTTCTGGTTGAAGGTTTAGAATTTTCCGTGCTCACTTTTACCATACTTCCTAATTAAATATTTTTTTCACCACAAAGTAAAATAAAAGAATGACAATCACGTTAATGTGAATGTTGGGTGCCGATGTTAAGGGTTGGAGTGGTGGAAAATGCAGTTGCTCTTCACCTAGTAACCATGTGGTCTAGGGTGAGATTTTCTGGAGACTCATTAAAAGGATTTCACTTATCTTCTCTATTCATGTGTGTGTGGGGACCTCTTCTTGTTCGTCATATAACTAAAAGAATGAGGTAGGTGCAAGGAGATGATTCAGTTGGAGAAGCTGAAAGATTTAAAAACTTAAAGGCAAGAACACAAAAATATATAGCTATTCCAGTACCAAGAGCAGATGCCTTTTTTAAAGGATGGTAAATTCTTAGTTGCACTCATTTAAATCATGTGTACTTATTTATTAAATGTTGAGATGATGTTTGCGAACTTATTTGTTATCACTAATAAGGGTAAAGGTGCATACATCCAACCTCTCAAAACCCGCCTAGGTGGGAATATGTGGTTAATGGAATGATGATGATGCTAGATTTGTAGTATTACAATACAAATACACATAATATATCTGATAGTTCCACCCATCCAAAGCAATGTGTGAATTTCATTAATGTATTGAATTTGAGAGGAAAGAAAAAGTTAGTGAAAAATGTAGGCGAGTCCCTACTTTAAGGGGAGAAACTTCACAAATTTTTGTTTAATATATATATATATATATATATATATATATATATATATATATATATATATGTATATATATATATATATTCTTTTTTTGAAGTTTTAGGTATAAGACATCTTAAATTAGCATGTCCCAGTTTTTGAAAAAAGTTCACAGACTCCATCCTGTATTTAACCCATAGATGCGGTACAGCAAGTTTTGCACCTCCAGCAAGGGCAAGTGCAGTGCCTTGTCTGCTTTTTGTGCACTTGTGCAAGAGCAAGAACAAAACAACTTTCAGAGTGAAGTATTCCCTAACTCTACAAAATTGCTTGAATTTAAACCTCAAGTAATCTGCTTTCGCAAAAGAAAACCCTAAATTACCAAAAGCCCTAATTTGTCTGAGAACTACAAATTGGTGGTTTGCTTGTCAATTCATGATATAGATGGTTGGTAGTCCTTATATTGTGATTGCGAATGCCTAGTTTCCAGCATTAGTTGGTAGAGCTCTTTGATTGTCTTTTTCTCAATTTTATGTCTTTGATTTTATTTTTTTTCTGGATACTACTGTATATGTTATCTCTTTCTACAAGAAGTCCTAATAGCTGTGCTGAGCTCTGAATTTTGACCGACTGTCAACTTTTTTTTTCTTTGAGTTATGATTTGTGTTCCCTCTGAAACCCCAACCTGGTTGCCCCCTAATTTTATTTATTGAAGGGCACTTTGCTTCTCATTTTCTCCTAAGTAGCCTGTTGTTTCTAAAAGTTTATATTCATACTAGTTGCATCTCAGGTGCTTGAGGACTTACCTTTATTTTTCTCTGTGTGCTTAGGCTTTGGGGAATTTTGTGCCTTGTTATAATAAAGGTCGCTGTTGACCTAATTAGCTTAGCACTGTGATAGAAGGATGTAATAAGGTGAATGTAAAATGTAAATGTAAGCGAACTTACCGCTGCTACTTCAAATCTTTATGTTTGGACTACACCAGGGGCTCTGGTAGCCCCTATGGCAAATGTCTGGGATGCTAGCTCTACTGTCTTTATCTAGTAATCACTGACTTTTGCCTCTGCTTCTGTGGAGTGAAACTTAAATTTGACAAAACTGTTCCCTGATTCTTAGTTTCTTACACCATTGATGCAGTTATGCGTGAACTTGCAATCTCAAAACTTGCTTGTCATTGTATATAAATTTACTATTAACATGCTATATCCCATAATACTTTATTGTCATCCCAAGAAATTATTGCATATTGGCTGGTAGATCATTTATCTCTTACATTTTCAGATCATGGTTCAGGTTTTCTGATACTATTACTCCATGTATTGTTTAAGTTGGAAATTCTCATCTTAGTTGTATGGGAAAGGCTTTCCTGCACAAATTAATTTGGAGACTTTCTTTCATTCCTTGTATAGTGTATTTCTTTTGCTGCTAAGTTTGAGATCTTGTGAGAACTACTCCCAACATTTTGTTTTTGCTGCAAAGGATAATAGTTCAAGAATTTGAATGAAGAAACTAACAAAAACAGCAAAAAAAAAAAAAAAAAAAAAAAAAAAAAAAAAAAAAAGAAACTCAAAAGAAATATGAAGTAGAATTTAGCCTGTTCAACTGCGATACAGTGGGAGTAGATTGATAGACCTAATGCAATTCAAGAAGAGAGCAGACAAGTGGAACTAGTATTCAGGTGCTTAGTTTTAGATAGCATTACGCTCGCAAAACGTCCATGGAGCTAGGCATAGTGTGCATTTTATTTTCAACTTCTTTATTTTTTATGTCATTAGTATAATCTATAATACAAGTATAAAGAGATTAACAAATCATGTGATACTGGTGGAGACATTATTGGATAGCTTTGTGCTCCTTTGGTTTAGTGCAATGCTTACGTCTTTGGTGACATGATTTGGTAACTGTATGTCATCTCTAGTGCTTCTTTGGTTAGTGAGCATTGACTAATTATAAGCTGGAGGAACTTTTGGCAATTGCATTTTAACGTTGAATGTGCATGTGTCAAAACAGTTACAATTATCAATTTCCTTTTCTGCAAAGTTCTTTTTTTCCTGGACTAATAAAAATCATGTTTACGATTTCTTATCTTATTTCTTATTTTTTTATCCTTTTTAGATCAAGGATGTTGAGACAATTACGCTGGAAGATGCTATTGATTTGCTTCGCTACCCTATCAAAGTGGTATCTCTCTCTTAATATGCTAAACTTTTTGTTCTTTCATGGACTTTTGAACTTCACTTTTAAAGCCCCCTCATTTATTTGTGAATTCTACTTCCAGGGAACCCATCCTGTGGATGGTCAGCCAATAGTTATAAAGATATCAAAAGCGGGGTTTACTGTTTGGCATCGATGTGACATTGCTCCTGTGCCAAAGGTATGGCTTTGGTCCTGGTCATCTACCATGAAACAGTAGTTATTCTGTTTGCATGTTATGAATTGTTTTCGGCTATTATAGAACATCATAGGACATTTATATTTTTCATCATCTTTTTCCATACACAACTAGTTTTGAGAAATCTGTTTGACATTTTGGAAATTTCACCTATCAGCTGTCATGTGATGTTGCACACTGATACGAATCATACGAGTCTGTATTAAGCGTTGAATTTTAATATGGGCTAGTAAATATGATTGGCAATGGTTTATTCCCCTTGCCCCCCACATTCTCCGATAGGATTTTTATTTACAGCTATTTAGATGTGAACTAAGGAGAGGAAGGAAGGAAGGGAACGGAAGAAAAAGGGAAAGGGAGGGGATGGATAGGGTAAGGAAGGGGAGGGTACTGCAAACGCAAGTAAAAATCATGAAAGAGAGAAGAAGGCAATCACTGATTTGAAGAGATTTGTTTCCTACTGAATTAAGATAACACTCACGCTGAAAGTTTTGGTTCTTGTAGCGGACCCCTTATTGTTGTGTTAATCAAGATTCAAGAGAAAGCCTTATATCCTTTTCTTCACCCCAATTTCTCTCACCCCTCCTATATTTTCTTACAGAAACAAAGGAGTAGGCCTCCCTTTTTCTCGTTTTCCTTTCTCTCCATTTTCTTCTATAGCTTTATGGATCCATCCAATCAACCTGATAGATTTGATTAGTCTCTTGATAATGGAAAACCGCATGGCTGCCGCATTAGTGAGTGCCAATGTTGATGGTACCAAACCAGAAGGGCAACTAAAATAGTATTCAAAACCAGTGAAGGTGGAAAGAGATTTTAGGTGAGGTTTTATTCACTTACAATAGGTATTGTCAATTTATATACCTGTCTAATAAATGATTATTTTTATCCAATTTTAAATTTGAATATTATTCATCTCGAGAATGTGGTGTCAAATGAACAATGTTTATTAGATTTTCTGAAAAATAATTGAATCCAATCTAAGATTTACACCTCGGAATGCTGGTACTCTTTCGAGAAAGTACTTTGAATTGCTAGATGTTGCTCTATGATTTACATTCGCTGTATGCAAGAGACAAAGTGGGATAGTGGAGACGCCAGAAAATCCACAAGAGGAAGAAATGTAAATAGTGGTATATAAATTAATAAGAAGTTAGTATTATGAATTTATGATGGATGAGTGATTAGCCAATGATGTTGTAGAGGTTTGTGAATGAATGACAGAATAATGAGGGTGAAGCATATGTATGGCAGAAATATATTGAATTTTGTTTACATTTGGTTGCTAGAAAATAAATAAACTGTGCATGCTTCTATCCTACCATTGTTGCTCATTGCTTCACTGATTGTTGGATGAACTGATATTTCTTCTTGAATACAGAACTTATCTCCGAATGATATTGATATGAATAAAGCACTGAAGTTGCTCTCTGGTAAAAAAGTTCGTAGAATTGGCCGACCAAAGGGTAAAAAGCGTGAAGAAGAGGCTGTTGATGACTCTTAAAGTGTTGCCTTTTGCAAGATGCTATATCATCTTTTGTGGGCTACACAGATTACGTGTAATAGTTGGTGAATAAGTGGTAGGTAGTTCCGGTTCTTTTGATCATCTATAGTCGCTCATCATTTTTGTTTCCTTGGCTTGTATGCTACTAGCACTGACACGTGATTCACTAATTTCCTTGTGAATTGCAAATTAGAAAAAGCGAATTATAGTTGGTTTGGGTAGGTTATTTTGAGCGAATTGCGAATTCAAAACCGAATTAACTGGTGAATTATGTTACACCGGCTGTGAGTAATAGTTATTGCCTATAGAGGAAGTAGGCATATTTTCAGGGTTATATTTGAATTCGGAAAGCAAAAGTACAAGGCTTGGCTCTTAGCTTTGATTTGTTCTCAAGGTGATTATTTCATCAAATAATCAAAGATTATTGCTCCATTTTCTGATAATTTTTGGTTTTGTGGACAATCAGCAAGCTAAGGGCGTTCTTGAATGCCTTTGCCATGGCTGCAACCAAGAGTTCAAAGTTGAAGTCGGGAATCACATTTGAAGAAGGCATATTTACGAAGCTCTCCCTATGTAGTTGGCGCCCCAAACTTGGCCCTTCGGAGTGTCGCTGCTGCTTACATTAACATACAGACCATATGACTCGAGTTTACATGAATCGAAGTACTTGTGCTGTTGATGTATAAAATCTGTAAATTAGTAGTAATAAAGTTATTGAAAGTAAATTTTATACTTTGTTGAATTTCGTCAGAGCTAAGAGTTATCAACTCAGTATTCCTCGCAAGTCAAACTGAATATCATCATCTAACCTAAAATATTATCCTACGTCAACGTTCTTGAAAACTATCAATAGGAATAATAGTAGATTAAAGAAATAAAGAACGCTCTCAATACTCTACCAGAATCTCATTAGTTAGCTTTGTTGAATGAAGTAGTTAAGAATATGAACTGCGTCATCAAATGTGTACAATGTACATATACTTGTAAAAATTAGTCAAATTATTGTACATTCATGAAAAATCATCTGAAAGACGTGCTATTTTCGCATCTAAAAATAATAATTTTATATTTATTAAAAATCATTCTAATTATATGGATCACAAATTCATCAAAAATTTTCTTCCACAAATTTAGGAAAATTGAAAATATTCTCAATTGGCAATATTCTCCCACTTTCTATATCTCAACTTAAAAGACAAAAACAAATCTTATATAAATTTAGTTCACTCTATTCTTGTTTTATTGTGAATTAATTATATATTAAAAATAATAAATATTTACTAGACACTTATAATTAAGTACTAATATTAAAAAAATACTTATTATTAATTAATAAATACTAAAATAAAATAGACCAATTTCACCACAATTCTTTTTTAGGTAACCACAAATTTTTCTAAGATTATAAATCTAACTCCTTTTCACACAACCCTAGAACCATCATCTCCAACACAAGCTAAACACACGCTTCCAATCTCCACCTTCCACGTGTCTCTCTATCCAACGGTCCTAATTTTAGACCTAGCTCCCTCCACATGCCTTTAAAAATCTTCTCAGTTCTCTATTCTCTTCTTCCTATCCTCAAGATCTCAACTCACTCATTCATCTTCAAGCTCTGTCTTTTTCTCTTTCTGCACTAAAATCCACTTTCTCTTTCTAGATTTTCGCCATTTTTTCTTCTCAAGATGCTTCTCAGAGCTTCTCCAGCTTTCTCTCTACTTTCCAACAATGGCGGTGTTGTTGACACACACGCGCTCTCGTCGGAGAATTCTTTGATAACTTCTCCGTCTTTTCTCCGGATTCCGTCGGCCAAAAACCATAGCAGTGGATTTTCTGTCTTAGCTGCTGCTGAATCTAACAGTCGTCCTTTAACTGGCGTCATTTTTGAGCCATTTGAGGAAGTTAAAAAAGAACTTTCTATGGTTCCTACTGTACCTCAGGCTTCCATTGCTCGTCAAAAGTATGCCGATGAGTGTGAAGCTGCCATTAATGAACAAATTAAGTAAATCTCTTTTATCTTTACTCTGTTTCTTCAATTTTCTGTATTTCAATCATTTACTTATGCGTTTGCGTTAATTGTTGAAATGAATTCGATTATGCTTCGTCATCTTGACTAAAACCTAATTTCAGTGATTATTCATCTGAACTAAACCTGATTGGATTATGTTTCCGTATTTAATTTGTTAGAAATGATCCTCCTGTGTATTAATTTTTTTCAGAATATCTATTCCGAATCTTGTATTTTCTTTGGACAGAGTCAAAGTTATCAAGTTTATAACTGATAGAAGTATTAATTTGCCAATTAATAACAAGATAAGAGAACAGAGAAAAGGTTAAAGTTTCTCGCGTTTTGGTTTTGTCGATTTGCTTATTGTTGGGCGTATTCATTGTTGTTTCCCTGTAATATTGTGATAAATAATAGGAGTAATATGTTACTCATAATTTTTAGTGATTATACTGACGATTGTCGATGTCATTGTGAATTTTGCAGTGTGGAATACAATGTTTCTTACGTTTACCACGCTATGTTTGCGTACTTTGACCGAGACAATGTGGCACTCAAGGGTCTTGCTAAGTAAATCTTCTGATGATAACTTTGCCTCTGATTCTAATTAGGCTTAGCCATATGAAACTGAAAATCCTTGTTTGTTTATTTATGACTAGGTTTTTCAAGGAATCTAGTGAGGAGGAAAGAGAGCATGCTGAGAAATTGATGGAGTACCAGGTATTAAATCAAATCGACTAACAGATATTGTTAATGATGTTAGTGGTTCACCCTTGGGCAGGTTTTATTGATTGCCAATAGTTATTTCTCATTAGACATCTTTAACCAAATGCATATCTGTTATTTAGCCGCACTTCTATAAAATGCTAAAAAAAAATTTCTGAATATGATTAAGCCAATCTGTTTGCTGTGCTGAACTTTACAGAACATGCGTGGTGGAAGGGTGAAGTTGCAATCAATACTGATGCCTCTCTCTGAATTTGATCATGAAGAGAAAGGAGATGCTTTACATGGTAGGTATTTTTGATTTTTAATATTGGGAAATCTTTCTATATGTGTACAATTTGGTGTACTCTTGTCTGCTCAACCTTGGAGTGGTAACCTAGATCTGTAAACGAATTGGGTAAATTAAATATAGGAACGGCATATCAGAATCTTGAAAGTTATCTTGATAAAATAATGGATTATGGTTAGGACGTGTGCTGCATTTTTGAAGGGTAGGATATATGCTAATCTTAATGTACTTTTTAATTGAAATGGGCTCGTTATTGGCACATTGTGGAGGGACATTACTGGATTTCTTTTCTTTTCTTTTCAATTCCACTTGCCGTTTAAATACTCTAGGCTGCCTTTTTTTGAGGAGAAAATATTTTTGGCTTTGTGTAAAGAAAAGTTTGGTGGGGTAGGAAAGTAAAAAAATATGTGCATACATGGGAGCATCGACAGTTGATAAGGGAGGACTAAATCTTCTCATCTTTAATTTGCAGAAAGGAGAGTAGTGTTTGCTAAGCTTTTGGTAGTTTAGTGGATTTTTCTAGGAACCAAGTAGTTTTTGTTTTTTCTTGGAAAGTACAGTAACTTGAAAGTTTCTGCTTGATAGCTCAAGTATTCTTTTTCCCTCTTTCTATGCTTGATTAGTTGACAACTTGGAAAGTACAGTAACTTGAAAGTACAGTAAATTGATTATGTGTTTACGTAGAGATTAAAATCAGAAAACAATAAAAGAGTTAATTACTCTCTTATATGTTTCAAGAGATTAAGAGAAAGATACAGCAATTGATATTTCAAAGATGTAAATGATTTTCATACACTCACTCTTATTTATAGAGTTGAAGTGACAAGGATTCATCCAAAACCATACATCAATAATAACTGATGATTATCGGTTAATTATGACGTAAAAATTCGTTCATAACAACACATTACTCTATGAAATAAAGTTTCGTTTCACGAACTGATGTTCTGTTTCAATGTGCTCGAACAACCATGAACCAAAAACAACTTCCAGAAACTTTTTGACTCAAAGTGCTCAAACAAGCAAATACCAAAAACATCAAATAGAAGCTTTTGGAACAAAGTGTCACAGTGCTCGAACGAGCTACAAAGTGCTCGAGCGAGCACCACTATGCTCGAATGAGCAGGATGGTCTAGCCTCGTGTTTTTTGTTTCGTTGTTACGTTCTGGCTTAGTATATACTTTAGTATATGCCTTAAGCCTTTGGATATGTCTTATATGCTCTAAATACTCAACACCTTTTGTGTACATGGTCAAGTTTGTCGGTGCATTCTTGTGCTTTGAGGCTTCTGGCTTAGTTATTAGTCATGGACCAAACCCTGCATTCTGCTTTTTTTTTATATATTTATGTTATGCCAAGCTAAAGCGTTAAAAGTCTCTGGGTTTATTTAGCAATGAGCAATTATAAACATGTTAACACAACTAAAGTATGAGGTGTTTTACTTCTTTGTTCTGAAACCGTAAAAAAGGAATATGCGCTCCGCTCAGCGCTGGATTATTTGGATATTGACTTTGATCGTGGATTCTGCAATTTCTCTTTTTTTTTACTGTTGTGGTGCATTCCTTCGCACAATATTGACTTGGTATTTCGGTTGTGATGCAGCTATGGAACTTGCCTTGTCCTTGGAAAAGCTTACAAATGAAAAATTGTTGAACTTGCATCATGTAAGTATTGATCCTTCCCTTTTGTTCTGATTTATTTGCAAATGCAGCTTGTAGAAATTTATATATCTCAAACCTGTTTAAGAAGTAGGAGCGACAAAGCACAGTTTTATAGTAGACAGCTCAGGTTTTGCCGCAAATTCATTCTCAATTCTTACTTTCAGGTAGCTGAGAAAAACAATGATGTGCAATTGCAAGAATTTGTTGAGGGAGGCTTCTTAAATGAACAGGTAAAACCAATTCGCAAGTCAAAACCCGATGAATGTCATACTGATGCTACAGTTTGCAGATTGATAATCAACAAATACTTTGCACTCTGCAGGTTGAAGCTATAAAAAAGATCTCAGAATACGTTGCTCAGCTTCGGAGAGTTGGCAAGGGACATGGTAATTAACAATACTCCGACTTAGTTAACTGATTCTCTCCTTTCTCTTTTTTCATCAACCAGCACTGATACTATTGTGTACTGGTTCATCCCCAGGTGTATGGCACTTCGATCAAATGCTTCTTCGTGAAGGAGATGCAGCTGCTGCTTAAAGAAGCGTGTGATTTCTCATCCAGATTTTTGTCGACATATCATTGGAGATCAGATCCATCCAGCAGAATTTGTGCAATGTGATTTTTCAGTATCCAAATCGGGTTGTTTTATTCCAATAATAACATCTACGCTAGGTAATTCTACTCAAAAAGAATGTAGTCCTACTTTCGGTTGATTTAGCTGTTAGGAAATTCCGAGTAGGAAGAATGTAGTCGACTGTGCTTTCTTTGCATTCTACCTATATAATTGAAGGAATTACTATGCTCTATTTTGGGATGCCAATCTGTTTCTGCCTTCATTTTTCAGATAAATTTTGTTTTACTGTAGTACTTTTTAATTTTTGAGTATTGTTTTACTGTAATACTTTTTTTTTTTTACTAATATGGCATTAATTATGTACTGAAGATATGCGTGGCTGAATTGATTTCAGAAAGCATTAAATGATGTCATAAGTAGTACATTTGTGATTTGTGTATTGGAGGCCAAGTGAAAATGTTGTGATTAAACCAATAAATTAGTTAACCCCAGAAAGAATACTAATTGCCTAGACAATGTCACCCTTTTAGATTTGATGTATAGGTTATTCCCTTCGCTCCAAGGTGTTATATTTATGGAGGTAGTATTCAAAACTAGGGCTCAAATTTTATTTACATCTTCATGCTCTTTTGTGTCTCTTCTAGTAACAGATAGTAGTTTTCTCACACCAAATGCATTTTGTTTGATCCTTCAACAGTTTGTTTTTTCCTACCTCATATTCATACTCTTTTTCATGGACTTTGTCTCATTTAGTCCGGACACTTTTGCCAAAGCAATTATTGAAACTTTAATATCTCTATTGTACATTACTAAAAATTAAAAAAAAAAATTACATTAGTAATCTTTGCGTTGAAACAAATCAAATAAGGTCCTACTTGACTTTGTTTTAGTTGATAAATTAAGAATAAAATACAAATTAAGAGTAATATGTAAATAATGACAAATAATCAAATAGGACAAAATCATAAAGGAGTTACTCATTTTTAAACCATGATATTTGTCACATTTTTTTCATGCCCTTCATTTTTTTTTCAATTCCATATACCATGAATGTCTTGTCTCTAGTCGTTAGAGGACATACAACTTATCTAAACTACGACTATTAAAAATTAACCCATTCTAGTAAATACTTATCTAAACTACAAATATTAAAAATTAACCCATTCTAGTTTATATATTTGATCTTTATAGCAATTGACATGAATATCTATAGTAGTTTCATAACAAATTGCCAAACTACTACTCTGTCTCGTGGAAGGGATAGTTTTTCGCTTTAGTAAGAGTGAGGGAAAGTTGTATTTTATTAAAAGTCGAGAAAAATGTATAAATGGGATGAAAAGATAAGTAGAATACATACATCAATAAGAAAAAGAGTGTATGAGGTCATAGTCGTAAATTAAAATTTTGGCGAATTCTATAGGACCGGTGGGCGTAGAGTATATGATAGCTCACACATCTTTCATTCTGATCGACACGTTATATCGATGCAACTTACGAATATGATTGATTGGCATTACTTGATCATATCTAAAAGTTTTACAAGTTTCCATCACTAACAATTCAATTTAGGAAAAATTGTCTAATTACACCATCATCAGAATTTAAAATAACAGAAAGTCAGAGAAGACACACACAATGACATTTCCATGCCCACTAATCACAACATTTGGCACGTTGATCAGCCCCAATTTTCTGGCCCATTGTGAATCAATTCAAAAGAAACAATTGTTTCGTTTTCTCAACCTAGATAGACAGTTGCATGCATTAGTTCCACAAATTTGAGATCAATCAAGGGCCTTCAAAAACAATTGTATTCTCTGAACAAAAGCTTGGTTGATAGCACAAGTAATGCCACTCCAAACACTGACGTTCACAAAATCTGAACTGTACAGCGTTTTCGCAAGTGATTTTGATCTCGAAAATGGAGCTCCTCACCAAAATTTAACACACTACATGTTGACTGCTCGTTGTTCGCGTGCTTTAGCCTGTGGTCTATTATGACATATCAGCCATAGAAAAGCAACGGATTGTGAATTGAGATCATGATTCCATGTTCCAACATAAACTAAAGATGTCAATATACAATTGTATATTAAAAGAGACTATATTATGATGATTCATTAACTTCTGTACACTTTTTATTTACGTGAAGTTGTAGGTGATGTTTAAAAACAACCTCTTTGTTAAAGTTGTACTCCAAGTATACTTGGATCAGGACCAAATTCAGAGATTCTGTCAACTAGCCAACATCCAGAACCACCGAAAAACCTTACATTTACAAGGGTACATGACCATGTTTGATATTGCAAAACCATTGAATGACGCAACAAAGATGGTAGGAGGCGACTATGAAGATGCCATAAGGAGAGATTCTTTAAGACCCAGAAAAATTAGAAAGCTCGGAGATAGAAGAGCTTCTTGGTAATCCAGATTCCAGAAGATACATAGCAGATCAAGACAATGTTGCTAGGAAATGGGCCGAAGGAAGTTTTGGCTACTGAAAAGCATGGTCCACACAATACAAGACCAACGACTATTAATTGTTATGTTTTGATTGAATTAGAATACACGTGAAAGGGACTTAGTTAGAGGTTGTTTAGTTAAACACCTGTTATATCTAATAAGCTGGCAAGTTAGTTAGGCTATTGTTGTTATCTAAGCTACCATTTTCTAGAAAAGCTAAGGCTATAAAAAGGCCCTATACCCATTATTTGTAGATCATGTTATGCTTTAATATAGGAAAAGATACGACCAATCCATGAAGATCAAGGGTGTGAACCTTGACTGAGAGTGTGAGGAAGAGGCCACTTGGTGAGTGTTTCTTTCCACAGGACAGAATAAACAATTCAGCTTGTTCTCCCCATATCCAATTTATGTTTTCATTAAAGAAATTGTTGGTCTTATAAACGATTGTAATCCTAAAAGATTCTTGAATGAGTATCTTATTGCATTCTTGACCTAAACTTGGATCAAATTGGTACCAGAGTTGTGTTCTAAGATAAGGGCCAGAAACATACATACACCATTCCTTAGCAATATTTCCTTCTAGGTCTGATGAAGATTCGAATGAAGACTCAAAGGAGGATTCGAAAGAGGATGCGAGTTATGATGACGATTCGAGAACGGATGCAAATTTTATGCCAACTCTTTACCATGAAGGGGGAGATTTCGAAGACGCTAATCCAATGTCAATACCCTAATTGAGATACAAATATATATTTATAAACGTCGAGCAAATATTTTAAAGGATTAGCATCTCGGTAGTCCCCTCCTTCATGTTAAAGAGCGGGCATGAAATCTGCATCCGCTCCCGAATCTCATCAAAGTTTCCTCCCGCATTCTCTTTCGAATCCTCCTCTGGGTATTCATCTGATCTTCATCTGAATCTTCATATGGATCCTCTTCTGAATATTCATCTTCCGACCAACTCGCATCATAAATGTCAATAAACATGCGGTTTGGTTCCACAAAACCTATGATCCCCCATGTGTCCATCTCAGGCTATGTTTCATCCTCTAATTCGAGCAAAGCAACTAACTCTGGTGATGGAGGCTCTTCTTCCCAAATCTCAATATCACGATCGTAGTCCACATCCAAATTCTTTGATTCCTTGGGTTCTTCTGCTTGTGATAAAGGGTCCTCATCCCATATTACAAGGTCATCATCGCTATCAACCTCCTCGTTATCTATTCCTTTTGGTTCCTCCCCTAACTCTAACCCAGGTAATACATCGGGCTGCAAGTGCTACAAATACTTCCCCATCATGATTCTCTACTTAGGGTACCTCCCTTTCCTTAGGATTAGGGTTAGAATTTGCACCATTAGTAGGGTCGGCTTGAGCTATGTCATGAATAAGTGTCACTGTAGAAGGGTTCGCTCTACTAGCCTCTCCTCTTACCATGCGATGGTTAGACCTACCTTTAGAGAGTTTAGTTATCCTAGTCAAGCCAGGCTCTAATGCACACCCTCAATACTTTAGTATGTATTATACTAATCCTTTCCTTGAAGTGTAAGCTCTCATTCTCCGCACAATGCTAAACATCCATTGTTTTCATTTCTCTCCTAAATGCTAAATAGTTAGAATAGACTTCCTTCGTATCTTTTTATTTGAAACATATACCTACCGTATTTTCTCATTAAACGGTGGATCTATGATTATATGGTGCAAGTAAAACTATACCAAGGAAGTATTATTGAAGAGCTTTGAGTCATCTCTAAAATCACAATTCATTAAATTGAACATTGTGTTTCCATCTCTAATCACTCCTTTCAAACATTTTGAACCTCATTGTATCTAACTCCATGACCCATGTATATTGTTTTTCCTGAAACTCACACTATTCTTGATAAATTGATAGTTGTAAATTATTGTTCATATGCCCAACATTGACATTGTTTGGATAAGAAGTAAATGGAGAGAAAGTAAGGGGAGGTTGGACAATCTCTTGTCTGAATATCAAAAAGGGAGGGGAGTGATTTGGAGGGAAAACATGACTAGGCTTTGTTAAGGTTGCAATCTCTCCAATGGAGAAAGATTTGGAGGGAAAACACATATTCCCCTCCCCTTCCCTCCTAAACAAACAATAAAGGTTTACTTTCCATTTCTCCTCCCTTCTCCCTCCCCTCTCCTTCCTTTCTTTCCTCTCCAATGAACAATCTCTTGTCTAAATATCAAAAGGGGAGGGGACCATGGGACACATTGCACACAGCAACAGAAGACAAAAGGTTGTCAGCTCCCCTATGCTCGAACGAGCACTTCCTTGCTCGAACGAGCACAGGCTCCAACAACATTTTGTCTCGCTTCTTAGCATGTGATGTTGCCTCACTCACTTGATACTTCTATGCCCTATATTTCTCTATATATACACTAGTTCTAAGTCTTTGTTAATTCAGGAAAAGTCTCATTTGTATAGAGTTGCTTATTGCTTAGTTGACTCCCTCATTAGCTCCTTTTTTCCTACACTGAACCTCCATTATAACTCCTTCAAGTTTTGTAATTGTCTTTTTAACACATATTAGTACTATCCTAGGCTAGATATGGTAAATATAGCTCAAGATTGATGAACCGCCTTCAATATTACATGCATATTTAATTCCTATACTTACAAAACACCCATCTAAACTTAAACTTTGTGATCTTTGGTGAGTGAGACTGTGAGAGTGCCTCTCATTTCACAAACTTAGTGTAATAGACATTCTGATTTCTGTTATTTAACCGATTTCTTCAATGTAACAATCATGAAAGTATTTCCACAGATTCGGATGAAAACAAAAATGAATCATCACAACCTTCCTCTCCTAAAGAAAAAAATCAAATTTTAGCAGGAAACAAAGTTCCACATTGCGTACACTTAATTAAATTGTCAAAAATAAACAAGAGGCGTCAAATATACAAGTTTAGAACTGAAAACCTAAATTGATAACTCAAGTGAACAAAATCAATGTTTCCGCATATTTAAATTCGCGCAAATTTACTCCAAAAACTTCAATGATGCTTCAAATACAGAAATAGAAAAAGTATTAATACCTTGCTACTCTGCATCTTAACTTTCTTCGAAAGATTACTGCTGATTATGATCGTGTTCGATGAAAATGAACGAATTCAAACCACAATCCGCTCAATCTGCAAGCTTTTTGGTTGCTTGCTTGCTTCGATTAATCATTGATTATGCAAGAATCATTTGTTAATAACAAGTTTGAAGCCCGAAGTTTAATCTGGGGCTTATATAAACTCGTGTAACGGTGAGACGGACAAAACTTGCAGAAGTTTTTTTAATATTAATGATATCTTTTGTTTATTGAGCGTCTTATAATTATAATATTTTTTGACTTTATTCGTTCAAAATCGTTGACTTTTTTTCTTTTTCTTTTATTTTCTATTTAAAATATAAAAAAAATTTAACAGTTTTGGACGATTTTAAACTGAAAAAGTTTTAAAAAGTCACGATTATAAGACACTCAATAATACGAGGGTACCATTGATAATAAAAAAAACTTAAGAATACTATTGATAAAGTCTCAACACTCAGAGATACCGTTGAATTTCTCGTAATTTTATAAAAATAACTTAAATTAATTTGTTAAAAATTAAATTATCATCTCTAATGTTAGGAAGAAAGGGAAAAAACAATATAACAATTTGATAGAAAATAATAATAAAGTGTAAAGTTACTTTGAAAATTGATTCGAAATGAATATTTATGCATTGATTGTTTGAGGGACGTAAATGTACAATATTTAATCTCGTTTTACCGGCGTTAATATTCTTTTTGAAAAATGAATATTTTGATCAACTTTATGATGCACCTAGTTTGTTGACTCATTCGAAATGAGTACTTATTCACCTATTTTTAAAACAAGAAAACCAAAAAGATATTTAATACTGTTCATATTGATTCTAACATTTTTCGAAAATTAGACTTCGGAATCACTCTTTATGCAGCACCTAGCTTCAAAATATGGAGGAAATGATCAAATACATATTTGCCTATCTTTGAGGCATGCAAATCGAAAAATTATTTATACTTATCGATGCTATCAATTTGTCTTGGAAAATAGACGTCGCGTTATTTCTTTTGGGACATCCAGTTTAAAAATTTAATCAACGAGTAATCTTAGGCCACACGTAAATCCAAAATGTATTCTATATTGATTTTGGCGGTGCTATAATTTTTTCCAAAAAACGAATGTCACAATCGATTTGCACAATGTGGATCAAGAAAATAATTAACAATGTTTATGTAACATATTTTTAAAAAATTAAGTACTGTAAAAATTAATTGTAAAATATTAAATTAAAATTAATGTTAAAATAAATAAGTTATAAATTTAAAGAGCATTTACGTTTAAAAATCCCACCTTTAAGTAATTTTATTCTAAAAATGCACATTTTAGTTATTATTGAAAAATCCGATTTTTACCATTGGTCTTCTTAAAAACCAAATGATCTTCAAAATGTTAAACAGGTTACTCTTCGATTTTTTTTTAAATATTTATAAGCTTAGGAAAAAAAAACAGTCATAGGAGTAGTATTTTCTTTTTTTTCATTAATGTATTTGTACATGGGTATGTATGCTCATACATTTATATTTTATTTATTGCTATAATTATCTCCTGCAATCATACTTATTATTTACAATATCATGTTTGTACTTAATATTTTAATTAACAATATCATGATAAAATACATTTTATTTTAAAATTTCTAATACTTATTATTATATCATTGAAAACTATTCTCCTAAGTACGGAGTAGTTTTTATTTGAAATTTTCTAATAAATATTATTTTCTTTTTTTCTTAATACTTTCTGAATGCCACTCATTTAGCATCATTTGATATTTTGTATAATTTTACTCATTTTACATTTTTTTTTTTTTAAATAATGACCCACTAATTTCTAATCTCATCTATATACATTTTACTTTCTTTTGTTTTTATCCATATAATTTACTTTTTTCTTCATTTATTAACAAATATTCACCATTTTCTCCTATAATCAAAGAGATGGAGTAATATTGTGTTTGTACATCAATATCCTCATACATTTATAATATTTTATTTGTTGCCATAACTATCTCCTGTAATCATACTTGTATATCATGATTATATTAAATACTTTTCATTTGAAAATTTCGATTATATATTATATTATATTCTTGAAAACTATTCTACTAAATAGACGTACTACTTTTTATCTCAAATTTTCTAATAAATATTATTTTCTTTTTACTCAATCTCATAAATCTAATTAAAAAATTAAAAATTTTAACATGTCATCCTAACACAAATTTTCGCTACAAAATAAGCAGATTGATTAATTGTATTATCAACTACATAGATTCTCGTGTCAAGCATAATTTATGAATTATTTAAACAAAAAATTACTAATTATATATATATATATATATATATATATATATATATATATATATATATATATATGTATATGTATAATTAAGTTATTTTGTGACTCATTAATCATAATGAAACTATAAATTGATTTATTTTAAAATTGTATAATTATTATTAAGACTCAAATTACTATATTCGATTGAGATACATGTTATTAATGTATACTCCCTTCGTTCTTTTTTTTCTTCTCATTTACTTTTTGTACAATTTTCAAAGCAAATTTTAAACCTCAATTCTAAAAAACACTGTTACACCCCGTCAATTTATTACGTCATTATTTATTTGAAATAATGATTTTTAGAGTTTTTTTTATTTAAATAATTATTTTGAACTAGTTTATATCCATTATTTTTATATGTATATGAATGTCTACATATTTATATTAAAAGTATATTTATATTTACTCAAATAAAGATATTCAAATTAAACTTATACTTGTAATTTAAAATTTTTCTAGAATATTGAAAGTTGTATTAATTTAGGAATGTAAGTAAATATGTAATTATATAGATGAGTTAGGATGTGAAGTTAAGAAAAAGAGAAATAATAACAATAATAATAATAATAATAATAATAATAATAATAATAATAATAATAACCCCATGGTTCTCATTGATAGTAAGTTTATATTTGAGTTATCGGTGGGTCTTGCAAATCCCATGTTTCTCATTGATAGCAAGTGTATATTTAAGTTACCGGTGAGTCTTGCAAACCCCATGGTTCTCATTATAGCAAGAGTATATTTGAGTTATCGGTGGGTCTGGCAAATCCAATGGTTCTCATTGATAGCAAGAGTATATTTGAGTTACCGGTGGGTCTTGCAAACCCCATGGTTCTCATTAATAGCAAGAGTATATTTGAGTTACCGCTGGGTCTTGAAAACCTTAAGGATCTCATTGATAGAAAGTTTATTAATTGATAGAAGGTTATAGTTGATATAGTCGTGGGTCTTGCAAAGCCCGAGGTCTTCATTGATAAAATAGTATGCTAGTGAGAAGTGCCCTGTGAGTCTTGCGAACCCTAAGGGTTTTCCTTCATAGAAAAATTATGTCTAAGTTGAGTTACCTCATAGGAGTTAAGAATCTCAAAGATATACTATGATCACACTTACTTTTAGGTAGACAAGCGCCGCAAGGCAATGATTTATCATTAGGCGTCAGATAATCTGTTAGTGCCCTTAGTTAAGTTGATATCATACGTGTCTTATAGAGATGTTATGATTTTGAGAAAAGGAGTGTTAAGATATACATTCCACCCATGAACACATGGTTTGGGTTGGAAAAGAAGAATTGAGATTAAGAAACATAGATCAATGTTAAATAGTTACTAGTCATGCTTTGTGTTTTACGAAATCATCTTTATACAGTTGTATAACATAATGTTAGCTCTATTGACCTTATTAGATTTGGTGTTAGTTACTGACGTGCATCTGTTTGTATTTATGTTTGATTTATTATCACTTTCTATGATGTTTCTGCTTGTTACATTTGGCTTATGGTCTGATGTTGAGTAGCAGGATCATCCTAGATAGGAGTAACAGGTATTGGAGCTTCTTCTGCATTGCATTGGGGAAGAGTGATGAGTGCGAAGCATAACACGAGTTATGCATTGGTCTTTTGTCTTTATAGCCCGTTATGTCTTTTGTAAACTTTAGGTTGTATATGTTTTTGGTATGAGGCATTGTGCCCTTCGTTGTATTTTCATAATTCCGCTACGTAGTTATGATCTTGTATGTTTTTGAACTATTTCATTCTTTTTAAAACTCAAGCGTTGACACTGAAACCA
Source organism: Amaranthus tricolor (assembly GCF_026212465.1). Lineage (NCBI taxonomy): Eukaryota > Viridiplantae > Streptophyta > Magnoliopsida > Caryophyllales > Amaranthaceae > Amaranthus > Amaranthus tricolor. Next base: position 5,215,897 of record NC_080062.1, on the reverse strand, counting down.
TGATCCATGCTTGTCATGATGATTTGGGGAGCCGACGATGAATCATTCTGTCGTGATACGAGGTTTTAAAGGCGATGATGCCTTAGATGAGTTTAGTTATTTTTTGTGCTTTATATTCCGTCACGCTAAATGCTGCCGAAATTTCTACTCACATTTTAAAAGTTTATTATTATATTATCTATTTTATTTTTAAATGTAACCCCCGAATTTCCTTCTGTCATATGCGATTTTGGTTTTGTATAAGAGGTTGAAAATTCAAGGGTGTTACAAACATAATAAAAAATTATAAAAAATTACATATGATAAAAAAATACACATTAAGATGAATTAAACGAGATCTCACATGAATATATTTTATCTTCTAAATATGTGTCAAAAACATTAATCGAATTTCTCTCCTTAAGGTGGAATATTCCAAATGGGAAGAATATTAGAGAATAAAAGGAGTATAAAACATAATCATAAAATCATCTACAAAACAATATAGATTATAAATGATTACATAAAAATAATAGGAAATTTTAACACATGAAAATAATATAAAAAATAATTTATATGTTGAGTGTCTTTGTAAAACCTTTAAAAAAACTTTTCAGCCTAAAGAACATTTTTAACTATAATAATCAGACATATAACCTAATTTCTTTATTTGTGTATCATATGAACTTGTCAAATACAGGTGACGGAATTATGATTTTAAATTTATTTTATAGATATCTTATCCTAATTATTTATTAAAATAATTAATGTGTAATCTATTTAATTTGCGTATTTTTTTGAACATAACCATATAAGTGAGTATATAGGATTATTTATGAAAAAGTATTTCAAATTTATTTTCTTTTCTTAATTTATTACAAAAATGTTTTAATGAAAATAAATTTTTACATAAATAATTAACATGTTATCCGATTATAATTATTTATTGTAATTAAAAGATACTACATATCTTAATTAACTGTGTATGAAAAAAATTAGTAAAGAATTACATAATATGCTAAAATATCTGCCTAATTTTAACATGAAAAGAATGGATTTTTAAAGAGAAAGTCGAAATGTTAACTATTTTCTCTTCATAATTAGTATATCATATTATAGATGCATTTACGTGGGACAACCTATTTAGGACATTAAATAAATTTCTTTATTCTGCAATTAACAAAAAGACAAACATTTATTTCATGTTTTACTTAGTCCTCTTTATTGCAGGAACATATCATTCTGAGGATTTATCTCAAGCCGAAGGACTATTTGGCCGCATCTTTCAGCTTTATATATGGCCTTGTCATCTTCCTTTCCTTCCTAGACCCTAATCATAATTTCATATGGGCGAGATATATACTCTGGATACGATGATGATGACAAACATTCCTTTGATAAGGGAATAATTTCTTTAATTTACAGTTGACTAAAAAGGCAAAAAATTGTTGTAGTTTCCATTGTGGTTAGTAAATTATAAATATAATCATCATTATCATTCTCCCATTAAGTCTCAGAGGCAAAGTCTAGGGAATGGGGAGGGTGGGAAAGAAGCCACAACAATGCCCTTATCACGATAAGATTTCAATCAAAAGAGCTCCTTAACTCGAGTATCGCTTGACATATAAATTTCAATCAAAAGAGCTCCTTAATTCGAATATCGCCTGACATATAAATTTCAATCAAAAGAGCTCCTTAACTCAAGTATCGCCTGACATATAAATTTCAATCAAAAGAGCTCCTTAACTCAAGTATCGCCTGACATATATGAAATCCCTGCAAAAGAAAAATCTACAAAACAAAAAACAAACAATACAAAAATATATGAACACAACATCATTTAGGAAAATAAAAGCTAAACATTATCTTTTTCTGGTTGTATTGATTTTTAATTTCAAATCTTCACAAAAAATTTGATACAGTACCTGTTTCATATATTTAAGCAATGTTCAACATTTTAGGTCATTATTTCTTTATTATACTATTAAATTATATTTTTATATATAATATTGCTAATAATTTTGTGCATTGAACGAGTTTCTATGTTAGTATTTTCTCATTGCCCCTCATTTAGCATCATTTGATATTTTGGTATGTTATACTCATTTTGATCATTTTTAATTTTGGACAATAACTTAATGCTTTTTTTTAATCCCATCTATATATTTCAACTCTCTTTTAATTGTATCCACACAATTTACTCCCCCTCTTCATTTATTAGCAAATATCTACCATTTTCTTAGAAAATAGTTTATTTTTTCTTTACTATTAATCCGAAAAAATAGAGTAATATTGTATTTGTACATAGATATGCTCATACATGTATATCATTTTATTCCTTGCTATAACTATCTCTTGTAATTATACTTATTTACAATATCATATATGATTCTATAAAATATTTTATTCTTAATCATTCTACAAAATATTTTATTCCAAAATCATTCTACTAAATATTTTATTTGACCTTATAAAACCCCATCTTTTTAATATCAACTCCCATAATCCCCACCATTTATTCCTTCCTAAGTGTTCAATTCATTTTTATCTTAATTATTTTTGCTCATTTTTTTCTCTATAATTTTCTCATTTTATTTTGAAATTAATCATTAATGGCTTGTTTGAATAAGAAAGTTAATATTATGATAATTAGCATCATAATGATGTTAATTTTTGTATTAGTACCTAATAATTCTCAAGCAAGGGTTATTATGCGTATGAGTCATGATAATAAGCCTACGAGGGTTCTACCCGAAGTGGTTCATACCAACGACTATAATGATACGGACCCAAAGCCTACCCCATCAAGAGCTATTCCTTCTCCTACGCCTCATTGGTCATAGCCCATGCAATAGGTATACATATTAATTTTTTAAGCTTTACATGAATGAAATTATTAGGTAATTAGTGTAAAAAATGATGTATTGTACGATTTTTTTAATATCGACATATATAAACATATAATTTTAAAAAATAAAGTCAGAGATATTATATATGCAGTAGAAACACTCAATTCCGCATTTAAATGTATAAATAAATTAACTATGTAATTTTGAAAATTGTCAACAATATATTATGTAGTATATTATATTCTTTAATTTACTCAATTTCACTATTAAAATGCTAGTCAAAGATACTTTTATGATAGAAATATTATTCAAGATTAAATGTCATGTCATTTTTCGTTAGCTAAGAATTAAATTTCATTTGGCAAAATCTCTTTACTTAAGACACATTGAATTTCTCAAGCATTTTAGTATAATGTATGATTCTATACTAGTTAGCTTTTAAAGTGACACATACTATATATGTTAATTAAATTTAAAAACGATTTTTTAGTCTTTGTAGCAGGTGTATAAATTTAGACAATAGAATTGGTATTTATTTGATTTTTTTAAGATTATTTAAAATATTATTATATTTATGTGTTTTAGAAGATATCTTTTATTAAATTTTAGATAACAAGGTGTATAGGTTAGAAATCACAATTTAATAAAATGTGAATTTATGAAACTTTAATACTTCAATTTAATAAAATGTTTTTAAAAAGAAAAAAGGTTTACATGGGACCATGTGAAAGAGGTGAGTAAGGGGCGAAGGTAAAGAAATGTGATAGTTTAATGACAATTATGTAAATAATTGGCTTCGATAAGAATATAAGTTAAACAAAATTAACAAATAAGAAAATAGAATTTTTTTTATATTTTGACTTGAATTTAACAAAAAAGGGAATGAGACATTTGACTAATTGAGGCAATCTTACTAATGATCACTTAGAAATATGTTTGATTTGTGTTATAAAATATATATTTTTTAAAAGTTATATGCTATATTTTAATAATTTTTATTTATGTGTTTTAGAAAATTAATTGCTGAAAAAAATTAGTGGCTAAGATTTCATTATAAAGCATTTAAAGATTGAGATTTTATTATTATTATTATTATTATTATTATTATTATTATTATTATTATTATTATAACGGCTGGCTCTAATTAATTATAAATTTTATTAATATAATTAATTATATATATTGAGTACAATTTAATATAATTGATATAATTAATTATAAAATTTTAATATAAAGCATTCAAAGATTGAGATTGCATTATAAAGGTTTATTTCACGAAATCAACTTTTGACATAGTTAATTATAAAAAAAATTTAATATAAAATTATATATGATTATTTTCATTTTTAAATATGGAGTACTATTTCACGATAATTATAAAAGTTCGTCTAATATAATTGATCTCTGAGAAATCCGAATTTTGCTACCATACTTTTTTCTTATATCTAAAAATACAAGCTAAGTAAGCTTGTTGTACTGAAATGTTCATAATTGTTGTGAGCATATTTATATATTCTTGTTTATGTTGGATTAAATATCACTTTCTTCACGAAATGTTCGATTTTCACTTAAATTTTAACTTTTTTATTTTCTCAGTTTATATCTCGTAATAATAATATATTTAAATATTTAAAATTATTTTGTTTCAGGTTTTAAAGGAAGAGGAAGAACCGTAGAAGAAATGAAAGTACTAATAAAAATGCATTTTAACTTTTATATGAAGGTGTTCAATTGATGCTTGTACTAATATCAAAAAAAAAAATTGTTGCTAAATGCTTATTTATATAAATATGATTTATTTATAAAAAATACAATTAGTTCATAATTCTAAGGTGTTAACCATGTTATTATTGACTTCTTTCATTTATGAATTATGATCATATTTTCACAATTTATTTACTTTTTCATACAAATGTCATTACAAAACTTTTTGGTCCCACTAAAATTGTTGCGTTTCAATATAGTACAAAAACTAAATTTGATTAAATAAGGAGAATAATATAAAAATTTAAATTTTGTGAATAATATTTAAAGAGGGAAGAAATATGTTGAGAATATTTAATGAGATTAGTGGGGTTATACATTTTCACTAAAAATTACAATAAACTCATTTAAACATTCCAATATAGAAAATATAGCAAAATTAGTGAAATAAATAATTTATTTGAGAGTTTGTAATGAGAATTTTGAAAAACAGTCGGGAAATATTTAGTGTGAAAACTACCACAAAGGTTTATATTATATTATTAACGTAATATGAATTTAATTTTAAATTTTAACCATCAAATTAAAATTTTGCTTATAATTTAAGTTTGATATTTAGTCTTATAAAGGCTAGTTTGAATCCCGAATTATCATATAGGGATTGATATGAGAAAATTATCATATTAGCCATGGACTATGGTTGAATCCCAAATTATCATACAAAGGATTGGTGTAGGAAAATTTTCATATTAGCTATGTTTGAGTCCCAAGTAATCATATTTGTCATACTATAAAAATCAAATTATAGAAGTATTTTTAGTTAATTACTATTCTAAGATTCAAAATAAGTTAATATCATGAATGAAGTACATCATACTGATGCGATTATTATAACGTTAAACATCGGTCAGATCACGAGATATACCTCAAAACAACCCAAAATACAATTTTTATCACCTTTACAACATCGAAAAATAATTTTGTTTTTTAAAAACTATTATAACGCAGCCGATGCAGCCTTATTTTTGCAATAAAGCTAGCGTGAAGAACAATTATAAAACTATTAACATGCCTTTTTTCCAAGGCATCTTTGATGCATGAAGCAACGAAATTAATTGAGTTTAAAAAGTTATAAAACAAATTTAAAGAGACGAAGATATAACAAGATCCGAAATTTGCGGCAAAACCACATTATTAAAGAGTCCCTAGTACGTTATGGACCATGTTTCTATGTTGCAAAAATCATAGCCACGTCCTGAATCTGATTATTGTGCTTTTGGCCAAAAATAGTTAAACTTACACATTTCCTTAAAAGTTGGCACAAGGGCAAACTTAAGGACTATTTTTTTACCTGAACTACAACTACTACTATATATCAACTTATAATTCTTGAGCCGGCTTATAAATGAGACGACGAGAGCTAATAATGGGTCCCATTATATTTCCTCCTATTCACCACAAATTGTCCCATTTACTTTTTAAATATTAATTTATATCTTACTCTTAATTTTATTATTTATTATTAATCTATAAGTTAAAATATAATCAAGTGGAATCTTATTTGATTCGTCTCAATGCAAGAATTATTCATATCAACTTTTTATAATTTTTAATTATATACAATTAGAAATATTAAGTATTAAATAAGTATATTAGATAAAGTGCAAAAAACAAATAAGACAGTTATGGTGAATAGGGGAGTATTACCAACGTGACCTACCAATATTAATTTTCTAAATTTTTAAAAATTACAATGAAAAAAAATGATTTTTTATTACAAATAGTAGGGGCAAGGCCCCACCTCCCTCTACCCTAGGTTCGTCTATACAGGTGATTTATATTAAAAATTCAAAACTCATGTACTCAAATATTTAACTATTTTATTGTAAGTAATTTTGTCGATAAGCGAGTTAACATCAACATTAATTTTTATTTGTCTTATTCAATTCTTATTTAGTTATACTCCACAAATCATTTTAATTGTCACATTTTTTTTATTTGGCAAAATCATATTAATTGTCACATTTTTATTTTTGTCAATCTTCTTTTTACCTAAATACCCTTAGTTCACACACGTAATTACGAATATACCCTCATATACCCTACTTACCCAAACTAATTATTAAATAACCCTTTACTATTTACCCTTCACTACTTACCCAATTACCAACGTTTTAATGGACCCCACACCACCCTTAATAACAGTGCCTAAGCAAATGGGACAATTAAAATAATTTGGAGGGAGTATATATTTACCGTGTAATGAAATTTGAAATCCAACTTCCTATTAAGAATTAGATTGTAACAGTTAGAGTAATATTACTTTTTATGAATAAGATTTTATAATTGATTCTTATCTAGTCGATTCTTTCGCGTACCCTTTTTATAATAAAAAAAAATAAATTCTAACCTCCTATTAGGGAGAAAATATTACATGTCCAATAACTAATGACAAAATGGCATCCATCATTGATCATAAATCCTCTGGTAAAGAATCGGACAACGCCATCAATTAATAGAATAATCCCCACCTTAGCTATTCATGATCCTCACTTGTGTGGTTAGATTAGGGTTTGTTATTTACATCTTACTTCAATGTCTAACAATTGCTGACACTAAAGGTCTTTGTTTGGGTTATCAACTTAATTTTAGTTCAGATATTTCAAGTTGATTTACAATTAAATTTTGTATTCTTGTTGATTTTAGATAATTATTTTGAACAGCTCTAAGTGACATCATTTCTATCAAAATTGTCTATTTGTTAGTCTCTTATAAAACTTTTTACCCAAATAATATGATAATGTCATAGTCATTATTATATTTCGTGTTTTTATTATAATATTATTATTAGGTTTCCTTTAATTATTATTGTAAATGAATTTACTTTTATCTATGTTGCTAATTCTTATTGAAAAACGTTTTGACAATTAATGTACAAATTAAATTTATATAATGCTATCAATTTTTGTAATGATTTTTCATCACCAAGGTTCTAATAGTAGCTTATCTGTTAAAAATATTAAAATGCTACGACTTTTATAATTTATGCTTTGTTTTATAAGCTACAATAAATTTATTTACAAAAAAAATATTTTCAGTTATTTGAAAGTAACAAATGCCGTAGTTATTGATTGATTTCAATTTAGAGATTAAAATTAATTACTAAAATACTAGCTTATTATTTTTTGCTATTAATTTCAAGAAAATTCAAAAGAGCATATCTTGTTGTGATAACTTAAAGATAAAAGTGCGTAAAAATTAAGAAAATGAGTAAAAGCGAGTAAAAACGCAAAAAAAAAACATAAGTTATGGAGGAATGAGAGAAATGTAGATGAAATGAAACAATAATTAAATGTGCGGATGAGAATTATAGGAAGAGCATCTACTACATTCAAAAAAATAAACTTCTAGCAAATTTCCTATGACAAACCAAAATGAAAAATGTAGCCAAAAAATGTACTGCATCTGTCCCACTCATTTAGTGTCATTTGCTATTTTGGTCTGTTTTACATCATTTTGTATTATTGTGATTTTTAAACAACGACCCGTCACTTTTTTTTATATCATTTATACATGTATTAACACTTTTAATTCCATCAACACAATTTATTCTTTTTTTTATTTATTATATATTATTTACATTTTTCTAAAAAACATTATTTTTTTGCTACTAATTTAAAAGGACGAAAAATAAAAAATATTACAAAACGTCATATACAGAGCTATAGGTCATATTTTGTCTACTCAAATCTTATTTGCACCCATTAATTAGGCATTCACTGAAGATTGTCCAACTAACAAACTGAAATATTCCCAACAAAACAGTATAAATCTTCTCCTATATAAAGTCCTTAAATCATTTCATACACATTAAGCACAACAAATCACTACTATATTTTCATCAAAATCCCAAAAAATATGGGTATGCAACAAACAAAGAGTCTTACAAGTAGGCTTCTACGCAACAAAAAATTGCGACGATTATCTAGCTCAAACGATGTATTAAAAGGTCATTTCGTAGTTTATATAGGAAAAAATTTCAAAAACAGACAAGTTATTCCAATTTCTTACCTAAATCACCCCTTATTTCAACAATTGCTTGGTCTTGTGGAGGAAGAATTTGGGTATGTGCATCCCATGGGTGGCCTTACTATTCCTTGTAGTGAAGAGTATTTTGCAGCCCTTATTTTTCTTATTAGGTCTTCATCATAAAAATGTGTTAGCTTAGCAACCTAATTGTAGTTTACTACTTATTACTATATATATAGTATGTACTATATAGTTTGTTCTATTGTTAACTATCATCGACATTAAAAAGTTAAGTATAGTGAGTTAAAGTAATATTCATGTCAAAAAATAAAAATGAAACATATTTATTGGGATGGGGATTAAGGTTTGTAACCATTGACGTTTTTGGTAGCTAGTATGTGTTTTTGTGTGTTGGCTTCACTTGATGTCGTAAAGATTTATTTGGCTGTTGGTACTAAATGGTCGTAATAAAAATGATTTATGGTGTAATTTTTTATGAAATATATCATGTCATTCTCATGGTAATGAAACTTTGTTTATAAAAAGTTGTTACCAAATTTTCATTATCATCTGATACAACGTTTTCGAATAATAATGTATTGAAATAGATTTTATAAAGAAAATGATATAATTGACATAGAACAAGTGCAAAATTAGATTTATATTAAATTTTCATTATCATTTCACCATTTGATATTAGCCACCAAACAAGCATAACTAGAGAGACCAGAAGTAATAAAAAAGTCAATACTTAATTTTCATAAAAGAAAAAAAAAACTAACAATATACTAAATATCTAGTTGTCGTTTGTTTGGACATATTATCCATATGAATTTTCATAGATAATTTGATTTTTTGTTTGTTTAACAAAATAAACTGAAATCATTGGAATGTAAAATACTTAATTCTATATTGAAATAGCATTATTTAATATTTGAGATCTCTTATTTCTAGGGGTTATAGGCGGTCGATTGTCCTACTTGTGCTCAGAATCGGCACTGCCACACTAGGTTATACTAATATATTCTATCTATACTATATACCTCTTCTATTTTTTACTTACACTCAAACACCTTTATACACAGTCAAACACGTTTGTTGGATTGTTTATATTTAGAAGTATACTCATCAAAAATTTAAAAACCTTGATATTATGAAAATGTTCGACGAGACGAATAAAATAAGATTCCTCATGACTATTTTTTTCTCGTATAATTGCGCAATATGCAAAATGTTATAAAATGATGAACAATGTAAAAGTTGGTTTGAATGCAAGTGAAAAAAACACATGAAATTTTTAAGTTATTTGATTAAAATCATTGATTGTATAAGCACGTCTTATAATGAGATAGTCTCATATAAAACTTTGAGGTTCATTGATTGCAATTTATTCCATGAAATTGTAAATTCCCATAAAATGATCAAAATTGATTATATGTTGTTAACAACAAAAATCTAATTAGTAAGAATTTGACAAATTAAATAATTTTTTAGAAAATACTTTTATAAATTTCTCGTGTTAATCGAAATTCTAATGTACGCCAACCAAATCGTTGATGTATAAATTTTGAGGCTATATAGTTACTAATAAAAAAAAGTAGTAAATCATCCTATGTATTCTATTTTATAGAAGAATTTTTGAAATTTTATTAGATCTTTTTCTTATTTTATTTTTTTAATATTATATATTTTATCTTTTTTTTTAATGAATTTTAGAGAGGTCCTTAACATGAGTACATGACATATCCAAAATTTGAAACTCAATTATTTGTCAAAATATTCCCGCCTATTATAGTGTCCTTTTCTTCATCCCCTAAATGGACTCATCCCACTCTATCTCTCTCCTCATTTCCTCATTTATCAGTTTAACGTTCTTTAGATTTTAAATTCCCAACTTCCGACATATTTAAACTCAAATTTTTCCAACAAATTCTACTTGAAACCCAATTAAATTATCCCCAATTTCTAGGGTTTCCATTTCCGAACTCCAAATTAACCATGCACATCAAAGAGATCTGTTTAGAAGGGTTCAAATCATACGCTACGAGAACCGTAGTTTCTGGATTTGACCCCTTTTTTAACGCAATTACAGGGTTAAATGGTTCTGGAAAATCCAACATTTTAGACTCTATTTGTTTTGTTCTTGGTATTACGAACTTACAGCAAGTTCGAGCTTCTAATCTTCAGGAGTTGGTATACAAGCAAGGCCAGGCAGGGATTACAAAGGCGACTGTTTCAATTATTTTTGATAATTCGGATCGTAGTCGAAGTCCTTTAGGGTATGAGGATTGTCCTGAGATTACTGTCACTCGTCAGGTTGGTGAGCTATATTTTATTGTTGTTTGTTGATTTGCGTTCCTGCTATAGATTTAGCTAATTTTATCTGAAATTTGTATAGTTGGGTTGAAATTAAAGCATTGGATGATAGTGTTATAATTGATTATAAATAGGCATGTAGGGTTTATTTATTTATTAAAATTTGAATTAATTTATAATGGGGATTGTGATCAAATTCAAACCCAAGGTTTAAGGATAATGAGATTCAAACAGCCACCTGTAGTTTATTAAGAAAACAAGAGACATACAGACAAGGACAAAGAGGACATAAATTATACCTTTATGAAATGTTGTGTTTTATTTCATTGAATACCAAAAGCAAGGTTATTGTTCAATTAGCAATAAGAGAAGTTGGCTGTTATAGTTATAAGCTAATTACCTCCTCAAGTCACAACGTAGTAGCAAAAGCTCCACATATCATCTAAGAGCTAATGGGCATAATGCACCAAAATAATTCATAATGCATCAAGCCCCTTGGCCTTGCCTAAAATCTTCCTGTTGTTTACTTGTCACTAGTAGGCTGTGCACCAATTAAGGCTTTCAATGCATCTTTCAAGAACCCTTACAATACTTGGCCTCCATTCACCTATCAAGAACCCATTGATACATTCAAAGGCTTGCACATAGGTCTCTAAGTTATGCCACTCTAGATGCACTTGTGCAACACTAAACCTTGGTATCCTTTTCGACATTTCTTTACTAACAATTGCTAAGGTGTACTTTGGTGCTTTCGTGTAGCACTACACTAGTACACTAGAGATATATACTAGTTTAGTAGTTAATATCCCAGTTCTTACTATTTTTTCAATATAAAACCATTATATTCAATTTTAATGGGATATTCCCTACAGTTTTGGGTTTTGATTCTTATGCCTTTTCATCGAAAGTTAGTATTGAGGCAACTCAATTGTAGTTGTAACTTGTGAGAGATGAAGACTTGCTCATTTCATATAAAATTATTAGATGAAACACATTAGATCTTCAAATTTGCTAATATGTCCATTTGCTTTTTTCTGAACACTCGTTGGTTATTTTCGCATCATAGTTACAAGATTGATGCTGCCTTGGTGGAGCTCATTGTCATTAACAATTGTTCCGTAGTCTGGATTAGTTTCAATTTTAAGTTGTGTTTTTGGATGTACTAGACTAATATGCTAAGTTTATTTCACATGAATGCATTATGTGTATAAAATTTTCATGTTTTCATCTAGCTAGAAGTTAGTTATTGTTGCAATTTTATGTTTGTTTTATTCATCTTTTTGGTTAAGCTAAGCTTAGGGTTTTCATGTTATCTCTCACCCAAGTCTATATTAGGCTTTTACATTAGTCTATGAGTTTCAAAGTGAACATATATGTTTTTGCATTATTGTGTTAGTTTTTAAGTGAGTGTTTAGGATATGTTAGCAAATTCATTATCTGTGTGTGGAAAGAGATAGTAACTAGAGATGGGAAACTGAATGATAGACTTTCGTACAATTTTTTTAAAATTTAGAATAATGTAATGAAATAGATAGATTAGTGTTTTTCTGGCTCTTTAATTAGTAATTCTTTTTGATTTTTGATGAATATTTGTACAATATGCTTGTAGAAGTCCTAATGCTCTCTTAGGTTTGTAGTGCTCTATTTTTCATCCTATTTTTCAAGGTGTGCAAGCCGCAAGGGTTATTGAGTTTGCTTGGTTATCTTTTACAGATTGTTGTTGGTGGAAGGAACAAGTATTTGATTAATGGGCACCTTGCTCAACCTAGCAGAGTACAAAACCTCTTCCACTCTGTCCAGCTCAATGTGAATAATCCTCATTTTCTCATAATGCAAGGGCGTATTACAAAAGTTTTGAACATGAAACCTCCAGAAATATTGTCTATGCTAGAAGAGGCGGCTGGAACTAGGATGTACGAGAATAAGAAAGATTCTGCTTTGAAAACACTTGAAAAAAAGCAAAGCAAAGTTGATGAGATTGACAAGCTTCTTGGACTAGAAATCTTACCTGCTTTGGAAAAGTTGAGGAAAGAAAAAATGCAATACATGCAATGGGCTAATGGGAATGCAGAGTTAGATAGGCTTAAAAGGTTTTGCATTGCTTATGAGTATATGCAAGCAGAGAGGATAAAAGATGGTGCAGTCTACGAGGTGGAACAAATAAAGGCAAAGATTGCTGAAGTCGACACTGATGCATCTAGCATGAAGTCTGAGCTTCAAGAGATGGATGCCAAAGTATCTGAATTGACTGCTGAGAAGGAAGCAAGTATGGGTGGTGAAATAAAGACTTTGCAGCAGAAAGTAGATTCTTTAGCTAATGATCTAGTGAGGGAGACATCTGTGCTGAAAAATAAAGAAGATACTCTCAAAAGTGAAAAAAAGAATGCTGATAAGGTACGTTCATATATTTATGAAATGATGTCTATGTTATTGTGTGCCTTGACGAAGATGTATCTCATGTTTGCTTAATCTTGCAAGGTTACCAAAAACATCGAAGAATTGAAACATTCTGTGGAAGATAGGGCTATGGCTGTCAAAAAGGCCGAAGAAGGTGCAGCTGATCTTAAACAAAGAGCTCAGGAACTTTCTAAAGATCTAGATGAGTCTGAGAAAGAATATCAGGTAAAATGTGGGATTTGATCAATTTAGAGATGTTCAAATTATCCGATTTTTTGTTTTCAACATCCTTTCTTTTTTAAACTTTCTTTTATCTTTAATGACAAAATGGTTTTGGACAGGGTGTGCTGGCTGGTAAGAGCAATCAAAATGAAGATAAATGCTTGGAGGATCAATTGGCAGATGCTAAAGTGGCAGTAGGAAACGTGGAAATAGAGGTAAAGCAACTAAAAACACAAATATCACATGGCGAAAAAGAATTGAAAGAGAAAACTACTCAATTGAAGTCAAAGTGTAATGAGGCTACTGCTGTAGAAAATGAACTGAATAGTAGGAAAAAAGAAGTTGAAGTTGTTAGGAAGGCATTGGAGTCCCTCACATTTAATGAAGATCAAAATTCTCACATGGAAGCTTTGCAGCAGGTCAGTATGCATTGCCATTGATCTTTAGGCTGATATAATGGGTATTAAGAAACTTTCATTGCTCAATATTTTTGATGCTCATCTTCTTTACATACATAAATAAATCAGGAGCGTGCAGTTGAATTGGAGGAAGTGCAGAAACTCAAAGATAAAATAAGAGGTCTTTCGGCACAATTGGCAAATGTTGACTTCACCTACCGTGATCCAACCAGGAATTTTGAGCGGTCAAAGGTAAAAGGTGTTGTTGCAAAGCTCATTAAAATAAAAGATAGATCGACAATGACTGCATTGGAGGTACTGGTTGCAACTTTTAGGGTTTCATCTTCTTTGGTTATACGTAAAAGATTAAATTTTGCTATATGTTTAATGTTCTTGTGTGTCCAATTGCAATTCTACATTTCAGGTTGTGGCTGGTGGTAGATTGTATAATGTCGTTGTTGACACAGAAACTACTGGTAAACAACTTCTACAAAATGGAGATCTACGAAGAAGGGTAACCATTATACCACTGAACAAAATTCAAGCACATGTCATTCCTAATGATAAACAGCGCGCTGCTGCTAATATGGTTTGTTTCCATACTATACTATTGCTAGAACATATCAATTTTTGATAGCTTGTTCCCTTTGTGAATATCACATTTCCATAATTACAGGTTGGAAAGGAGAATGCAAAATTGGCTCTTTCACTTGTGGAATATGATAAGGAGCTGAAGGTACATGCCATTTTTGCTTCTCATTCCATGATTCTTTTTTTTTTTTTGGTCATTAGTTGCTTATTATATCCTAATCAGGATCTTGGGGAATCATCTTTGAAATTCAATATCATACTTGTTAATATGCCTTTTTTTTTTTTTTTAATATTTTTCATTTTGTATCTAGTTGGTTTTTTGTTCATGCACCTTTGTTACATTACTGACTAGTGACTTGCTATATTATCTATATGCCTCATGTATGTTAGTATTATAAATATCTGCAACTATGATCTTTTTGGCATGAAACCTCTCGAAGCTGCTTTAAAATGTGTTATTTTCTGTACAGAGTGCTATGGAGTATGTGTTTGGATCCACCTTTGTGTGCAAAACCAGAGAAGCTGCTGTAAAGGTTAGTTGGGGTTTGAGATGGAGTAAAAATTGTGATTTGGACCTGTTTCAATGTATATTATGGGCTTCACCCCTTCATGTTTGCATTGATCCTAATCCAGGACACGCATCTTTGTGAGAGGCCTTTATAGCCCCAAGCCCCTGTACAGAAAATTATTAAATGTACAACCATTAAATTTTAGGGTTTCTAGCAAAGTGTTTACTTGGCTCGTGCAAGTTTTTTTTTTTGGGATAGCCATTAGCTAGTGTCTTTTAAGTATGGCAGTTGGTATGGAATCTAATTTTTTTAATCAAACATTGTACTGCTTCTCTTATTGTTGAATCCATGTAATGATAGATTTATTGCATTAATTGTTGTTAAATTGATACATCACAGGTTGCTTTTAATAAAGAAGGTAACATTGATATCAGGGAACCATGTGTCACTCTTGAAGGGGATATCTTTCAGCCAAGTGGTCTCCTTACAGGTGGTAGTCGTAGGTAATAGCTAATCCCTAATTCTTTTATGTTGTACCTGTAACTTTTCAGAATCGTAAAACTCTTGTTGATTGTTTTCTAGCTTTAGTTTCTCTTTTTTTTTTCTTTTTTGGATGAGCGGCTAGATGTTAGTTTATGATGAGATTTGTTTTGTTCAAAGCTCTCTAATTTTCCATTTATACAATGTTGTATAGATGTATGTCGTTTCAGAATAGTAAAACTCTTGTTGATTGTTTTTTGGTTTCTTTTCCATGGATGAGCTGCTAGATGTAAGTTAATAATGAAGTTTGTTATGTTCAAAGATCTCTAGTTTTCCATTTTTCTTACAAAATTTCATAAATGTATGTCTTGCAACAAACAATGGCAACAACAACAACAACAATGCCATAGCCTTCATCCCAAAAGATTGGGGTTAGGTACATAAACCTATAGATCAACTCCAGTGTTCTTGCAATAGAAACATGGCATTTTGTATAAAATTGTTCCCAACATATTATTCTAAAAAAATTTGAACATATCAAGGAACTTTTGCCAAAATTCTACCTGTACTTGAATCCACTTTTGTGATATTGGTAGTAAATAGAGAGTATATCAAGTTGCGAAAGTGTGTTAAAGTAACATTTGGCATGTATGTCTGTCTGATTTTTATTTTTATAATATAAAAAGCTTTAGAATTTCAAGTTGATAACAATGTGATGGATCCTGGTATGGTGTTGAACTTTGTATTTATAAGTATTCTTGAAGTATTTTTATTGTCAATGTCCATTAATGGCGTGCTTGTGGAATATTTCCTTGTGGCTCACCATTCGCTTAACGTACCAATGGTTACTAGCAGATCTTGAGTTGGCTTTTAATATTGCAGAGGTGGAGGTGAATTGCTAGGATGTCTCGCTACTTTGGCAGAGGCTGAGATAGACCTTTCTACTCACCAAAAGAGATTATCAGAAATAGAAACAGAGGTTAGTATCTTCTATGAAAGATGGGTACGATAAATGTGGTTAAAATTGCCACGAGGGATCTGAATATACAAGTACCAAACTGATGCTGATCTGATTATGGTGTAGCCGTCCAAGTCATTTGAATTTGCTTTGCTGTTTGGCTCCATCAAAACATCTATGCATAAAAGAATTGCTTAATTTTAGTTTCCACTGATATAGTCGTGCATCATTGTACTATATTCAACAAATTCTTTCGTATAGTTCAAAAGTTGACGTATCTGGATGCTTGGAGGTCGAGGTAGGAGTAGGAAATTGTGTCCCTAGCAGTCTGACACCGAATATGTTTTGGTACTAATATAGTTAAAATGTGTTCAACGAGAACATTAATGGATACTTCTTTCTTACTAAAGAAAACGAACTCTGAAGGTTTTTTCTATCCTTTTAGGCAATATTCAGGCCTCTTGTTGAATAGCAGCCTGGTTGAGTTACCTTTGTGACTTATTGTTCTTGTCTAGATATAACAACAAAACATTTTATCTTGGTTTGGGCCAGTCAATTATTAGAGTTTTCTTGGCTTCTTGATCAGTTTATTGTTGGTCTTAGTCACATGAACTAGGAAAATCTGTCAACTATGTCAAGAAATTTTATTACCTGAACTGTTTGATGTCAAGGAAAAAATGTGAACATATGCCTTTCTATGTATTATAAATGGATTTCAGATTCTTTGTGGAAAGCATGTAATTACGGAGTCTTATACTTTTAAAGTTATGCTGTTGAGATAACTGCATTCTTAGTTTGATTCAGTTGCATTTCATGTGGTTGATTTACATCATGCAGTATTACATTTTATCGTCCGACGGGCTGTTAAATGAGTTAGGAAGGGAATGTAGTGATTGTATTTTTTTCTGAAAGCTTTTTTCTTACTCTTGTACAAAACTCCAATGATAGCTTCAGTTTTTTAGATGAGTTTGTGATGTGTTTCTTAATTTTACAGATTTCTCAGCTTCTTCCGCTTCAAAAGAAGTTTACTGAACTTAACAATCAGTTAAAACTGAAAGAATATGAACTTGAATTATTCAAGGGTCGCGCTGAACAAAACGAGCATCACAAGGTAGTATTGCTTATGACTATCAGTTTGGTTATAGAGTTCCGTGTTTTTTTCTTCCAACTTTTAGCTGTGTATAGATGAGAAAGTTGTTGCTTGAGTTTCGTATCTTATTTTTGATCTTATCTGGATGCATTGTAGCTTGGTGAGATGGTGAAGAAAATTAAGCAGGATCTGTCAGATGCAAGAACTTCCTTGAAGGAAAAGCAAGTAGCTTATCAAAATGGGGTTGAGAGGGTTTCTACTCTTGAGAAATCAATTAAGGATTATGATAAAAATAGGGGTGCCAGGCTTAAAGATTTGGAGAAGAAGATTAAGGCACTGAAGAGTCAAATGCAATTAGCGTCTAAAGATCTTAAGGTGTGCAAATTGAAATGTTTGCCCAAAATGATTGGTCATTGTTAAACTGTGCAACAAAATGAATGATGTCAATTGATGTTCTTTCTGTGATCATGTTATATTTAAAGATATGCCTGTCCCATTCGTCCTTTACATTTTCCCCTCTTGCACCTCTGTATTTTCCTCCCATTTTCTAATGTGTGAAACATTAATTTGTATGGTTGTGGGCCTTGTGGCTCTTATCAATAAAAGAGAGGTTTGGGTGTGTGCGGGCACGTTTGATTGGGGGTGTGTTCTATTGTTTTTCTACGTCATTTTATCTTATATGGTCTTACATTTTGAAGGGGCATGAAAATCAAAGAGAAAAGCTTATAATGGAAATGGATGCTGTAGCTGAAGAACGTGCTTCCTTGGAGAGCCAACTTGATTCTCTGCAGACTCAAATACAAAGTCTGGTTGATGAAATCAATGAGCAGAAAGTCAAGGTTACAGAGTTATCTTTCATTCACTATACATAGTGCATAGTTTTGGCAGTTTCTTATTCAAATTCTCAACTTATCTTCTGCAGGTGGCTTCCATAAAGGAACACCATGATCAGGTTCTATCAGATCTCAATGCTGCTCGTTCAAAGTTAAAAGAATGTGACTCACAAATAAGTTGCATTTTAAAGGAGCAGCAAAAGCTCCAAAGCAAAATAAGCGAAGCAAGTCTTGAGAGGAAGAAGATGGAAAACGAGGTACTGTTTTTTTTTCTCCCTATTTTTGCAGTAATGAAGATGTTTTAAGTTTGGATTTCAGTTTACCTTCAGTATTTCTATAACTTCTCATGTTTTTTCAGTTTACCTTCTATATTACTTCTCATGTTATTTCAGTTTACTTTCTATATTATTTCTCATGGCATTCCTTATTAGGATCTAATTATTCTTTCACAATAGTACTTGTTTTATGCTAATAGAACTAAGCACCTTGTGATAATTTGTGATATAGGTGAGAAGGATGGAGGAGGAACAGAAAGAATGTTCTTTGAAGGTTGACAAATTAGTTGAGAAGCATTCTTGGATTGCATCTGAGAAACAACTTTTTGGAAGAAGTGGAAGTGACTATGATTTCGCATCTTGTGATCCTCTTAGAGCCAGGGAAGAACTGGAGAGATTACAGGGAGAACAATCTAGGTATGGATGATTTTATATCTTCAAATATTTTGCCTTTTAGGCACTACAATAGTCAATCAATGTATACTATCTCATACATAATATTTTGCATTTTTTTGTGTTATACTTGCAAAGTAATCATTATTCATCAACTAAACTTGTTCTTATATGTTATTCCTTAGAATAATTTGCAAACTATAACATTCAAGCTAGGGGCTTTTGTAAATTACAACCTCTTTTTTTTTGTTAAGTACCACCGCTAAAGTATCAAAATCTACACCGTTTAGGCCAGGTCATTGGATTACGTTAAAATGACATGCTAATGACTGTTGACTAGCCTAAATGAACTTTGACTTTTACTTATTTCAATTAATGAAAAAAAAGAAATAAAATCCTGTCACCACCCTTTACAACACCCCTCCCCTAGAACTCCCTTCCCTAGTCAACCATCTTTCGGAAACCCCTCCCCCTGCGACCCACCTTCCAAAAAACCCCTTAAATCCAATAGTGTGGGATGTTATGTTTGTCTCATCATGTATGTTTCAAATGTCATCTTCTTACAATCTTTAATTATGCGTAATCATGTTTTAACTCAAAATAGTGCATTGGACTGCATGCAAAATGGAAGTGTAACAAATCAAAAGACAGGATAGTATTACTTTTTTCAGTTTTTGTATTTCTGTCTTTGTCAAGTCTTATGTTTTTTTGACTTTTGTTCCTTCCTCAGTCTAGAAAAAAGGGTAAACAAAAAGGTTATGGCCATGTTTGAGAAAGCAGAGGATGAGTATAACAATTTGATATCCAAGAAGAACATTATTGAGGTTAGATTCATTGTCATTAACTGAAAAAATGCTTGTTGAAAAGTATGGAACTATGTTAATCATTTTATTTTCCTTTTTCAGAATGACAAGGCCAAAATCAAGAAGGTCATTGAAGAGCTTGATGAGAAGAAGAAGGAGACCTTGAAAGTCACTTGGGTGAAAGTGAACAAGTAAGTATCTTTTCATGCCACATAATTTCATCTAGTTCTTCTAGCTTTCTTGCGAATTGATAGCAATCTTTTGAAATAATCAATGTGCTAATACACTTTCATCGCGTTGTCAGCGACTTTGGGTCCATCTTTTCCACATTATTGCCAGGAACTACAGCTAAGTTGGAGCCTCCTGAAGGTGGCACCTTCTTAGATGGACTTGAGGTTCGTGTTGCCTTTGGAGGAGTTTGGAAACAGTCCTTGTCTGAACTAAGTGGAGGCCAACGTTCTCTGCTTGCACTTTCGTTGATATTGGCTTTGCTTCTGTTTAAACCTGCTCCACTCTACATACTTGACGAGGTCAGTTAGTCCATGGGTTCTTTCGTTGCATTTGAAAATTCATTCATCCGAACTTTTATTTCGGCTGAAGATGGAATGCCCCAAAACTGAGTTTCTCTTGAATGAATTTTTTAAAATTCATTGCAACTTATCAAAACTTATTTTAATTATGTTTGAACTTGAAGAACCCTTATCTGAACTTTTGTAAGTTAGCAGTGAACTTAGCTGGACATATTTTTTCTGAAACTTATCTCTTTAATGTGAAAAGAATTAACCCAAATTATATGATTCAATGTCATCTTTGTTCACCAATATCAGAGCCATAATTTCGAAAAATTGGACTAAGAACATATTTCAATTCATTGTATCATTTTCAATATGTTAAGAACATATTTGCAACTATGTTATCATATTTCAATTATTAAGAAGAGAAACATTTTTTCGCAGTAGATAGCAGAACTGTGCCTTGTTTGTGAATCCTTTTAAAAGATAATCAAAAGTAATCCATCTCTCCCACCAAATTTACTCCATAGGCATTTGGCGGGAAAACCCAAAAAAAGGTTTGTGGCAGAAATGTGTAGATGAGAATTAAAGAAAGAATGTTGGTCATACCTAAACATAGAAATTGGGAAATTTGGTGGGATGAACTAAAAAAGGAAGTGGGGCAAATTTTGTAGGACAGAGACTAGAGAGAGTAGTTTATTGGGAAGGCAAGGAAATGATGTTGCACTCAATATTTCCAGCTTCAGCTGAGGTCTATTAAAAGTTTTGAAAATTGCCAATTTAGTTGGTAATAAGGCTTTGACATTGTTGTTCTTGGCCGATTTAGTGGTGTTGACTGTCGTCAGTTGGTTCATGTTTTGGTTTGTAAGCCTCTTGTTGATTGCATATGGTTGGTGATTTGGTTGCTTCAGAATTTTTATTATTGCCTCAAATTTTGATGTTGTTTATGATTTCTATGGAATTTTCAAGGTTGATGCAGCTCTTGATCTGAGCCACACGCAAAATATTGGAAGGATGATCAAAGCACACTTCCCTCACTCTCAGGTTTAACATTCTCTTGTCAGCTACGTGCTTATTCTTTGCATACCTAGGTTGAAATTTGTAGTACACGAGGAGGATAAGTCACGCTATTTGTATTTTGTTGGTGCCTACTCTTGATAATTTTTTTAAGTTTTGCCGAAGGAACTTAGTTTCGTGCTTTCTCAAACCTTACTTTTGAGTTTTTGGTTCAAAATGGTGTGTTGAATAGTGTTACCTTGTCGGAGTGTCGGATATTGACATAGGTACTTGAGGTGAAACGAAGAGTCTTAGTTGCACAAAAGAGGATGAAGGAATTTAGCGTTTAAAAGGCTTTTTCACATAACTTGTAGGGAAAACAGTAGGGGGACACTATCTTAACTATTCTTGTGAACAACCATGATTTTTAACCAAAGTATCACTAGTGAAAATTGACAATCTTCTTATTTGGACGCTCAACTGCTTGCTTATTAGCCTTTTTTTACGGTCCGTTTGGTAATCAGTATTAAATGAGCGTAATTTTGCTAGGAATACCTCTTGACAAATTTAATTGCCATGCTTATTCTCCTTCAACAATCTCATTTTCTTTACAAAAATCATTCCAATGCGTTACCATTTGAATATGCAGTATTAGGTGGTAATCGAAAATTATGAACAAAAAAACTTTTTTATGATTAATCTTTCATTACCATGGGAATAACATGATACATATCATGAAATTTTACACTACAAATCATTCTCATTACCAGTAATTAGTAACGTTAACCAAACAAGCAGTTAGTGTTTGCTGAATTTAATTACATTCCGACAAACTGTCTTGAAGTGGTCTAGTAGCCTCTTATAAGCTGTAGTATAGTTTCATGGTAGTAAGTTCTGGATCATTTTCTTTTGAGTTGTAGCAGCTTGTGGAAAGTACTTCTTCGGTACACTATCCTTCGACAGAGTTGAGATTCAACTGATTCTTAAAGTAGATGGAGTTGTCAAATACAAATTTACTGCAAAATCATTTGAAACCCCTATCCGGAGTATATAGTTCATTGTTTCTGATCGTCTCTTCTTTTTGGGTTTTGCTAGTTCATTGTGGTGTCCCTCAAAGAAGGAATGTTCAACAACGCAAATGTCCTATTTCGCACCAAATTCGTTGATGGAGTTTCAACTGTTCAGAGAAATGTCGCAGCTAAGCAGAAGTGATTCCCTCGTGTCCATATTAACAGGTAAAACCTCGTGTTAATATGCACCGTCTTCCTCATATACTCCTTGTATACGTGTCGGAACTTCTAATCAATATCGAAGGAAATAGTTCGAATCTCATATACTTCTCCTTGTAGATCCTGATTTGTTTCGGTTTCTTGACTATCGACACTCCTTCGGGCTGACCATCAGTTATGCATTTCCAGAAATACACAAAATGGTTGCTTACCATTGGAAATTTGGATCAATCTTTCAGTTTTACAGCATTGCCAGTCTTGTGTTGGGTTTGGCTGATATATTCTCTATATGTATGTTGTGTATAGCAAGTGTTAGTTTTTGCTAGCCTTTGTATTTTAATAACTATTGCATTGTTGAAGTAATTCAAGAGCAAGACTTTGTTAATTTTTAACATATATTCCGTCTGTTTCTTTGAGTTTGCTACTGAAAGTGACATTTTCTTTATAATCACTTTCAGTAGCAAACTCAAAGAATAGGAATACTCGTTCTTTGATCAGCTAGTCTCTTGAGAGACCGTCTTTTTGAGAGACGTATCTCAAGCCTAGCCCATTAAAGATTAATGTCTACTTGCCATATTCTTAATGTCTACTTATATTATTTTTAATGCTTATTTACCATATCTTTAATGCCTACTTTCAAAATCTTAAATTTCTACTTACATTATTCTTAATACCTACTTATAATATTTTAAAAAAATATATAATGAGTCGGTTCAATTGAAGATGGTCTCTCAAAGAGATTGTTACTCACAAGCATTTGTGTTTTTTGAAATTCTTTATGTTAACATATTCAAAATGATGAGAATCAAATTTTGTTTTGGTTGAAATTTAAATATCATTTTTCAAAAAAGATTTTGGATTATGCTTCCCTCATCTTAATTAAAAAACCTATAAATTCAAAATTATCGTTTTGAACTTGCACAATTTGTTTCAATTGATACAGAACAAGCTAATTGTGTTCATTTATTTCTAAGTCAATTGATATAATGTAAAAGATTTTTTTTATGATAATAAAGTAATGTAATAAAAAATAGAAAATTAAACGTGTAAATGTAAAATAAAAGCAAAATTGCTTATTTTTGAAAATAGGTTAAACTAAATGGTGATCTAATTATAAAAAAGAGTAAATTGTCAAAAAAAATACCAATTTTTGCTCGCTAAAAATAAATTTAACCATTAATTATTTTTAAATAAATTTATCTATTTGGCATAATCGTTGAAAATAAACAACTACTTTTTATATAATTACTCGATCACAAAGAAATTTTAAAAATAATTATAAAAATACATAAATTTATTTAAAACTAAATATATGTAAATTAATTTAAAAATAAACAATACATAAATTTATTTTAAGTGAATGAAAAAGTTAACACAATTTCTTGTGATTGGAGTGGCCCAAAAAGGAAAATATAGGATAAATTTCTCGGTAGGTATTAAGAGTATTGTAAGTAGACATTTAAAATATTGTAAGTACTTACTCGGTGGGCATTAAATGTATTTGAAGTAAGCATTGAAGATATTGTAATTTAAGGATATGGTAAGTAGGCTAGTAGTAAGCTTTTCGGTATGCATTAAGAATATTGTAAGTAGGCATTTTAAGTACTTTTTAAGTGGACATTAAGTATATCGTAAGTAGGCATTAAGATAATGTAGGTAGGCATTAAGAATATAGTAAATGAACATTAAAAATTTAATAGGTTGGGCTAAAGACGCCTCTCAAAGAGATGGTCAGTTAATTTAATACTCCCTCATATTCTCTTTACTTGTCTCATTTGGTTTTGGCACATTCGCCAACACACGTTTTTTATTTTAAATATCTCTAATTGTGCTTGAGTAAAAATTATTAAAAGTTTATATTAATAAAATTTACAATAAGACGAATTAAACGAGATCCCATATGACTATGTTGTAACTTATAGATTAAGAACAAAACACATAATAAGAATGATTGATGAATAGTATTAAAAAACTAAATGGACAAGTAAAATATAATATTTACCTGCAAAAAGGTTGAGTGGACTCTCATCAACACTAACTTCGTTGGGTTAGTGGGTTTGTTGACACATCAAAGCAGCCACATTTCCATTTTTATAAGTTAAGAATTAAAATTCAAAACTCTACCATTTCTTTCACCTTTTATTTCTTTTTAGCAGTTTACTTTTTCCCAATTAACCAATTTTCCCATTAGATTCGCCTACAAATATACACTATACTACTACTAGTAGGGTTAGGGTTAATCAGAGTAGAAAAAGTAGGCAACGGAAGAACAGATCAAAGCATATTCATAATTAATGGCTTTACGATTGTTCGCTTCTAGGTTCACTTCCAGATTTGGGATCTCTGTTCATCCTAGAGCATATGCTACCGGTAACTTTTTTTCTTTTCTTTAACATATTTTCCAGATCATTTTTTCTCTTTAATATTAATTTTATGAATTTATATGATGGATTTATACATTTTTCGAATGAGATCTTATATGGGTTTTTCAGATATGCTCTGTAGTTCCTTAGTTTTTTGATCTTTTATGGGTTTTTCAGAAATGCTCTATACTTCCATATTTATTTGTTTAATTAGGGCTAAGGCTAGATTCTCTTATTGTATTTTTTATTGATGATTATTTCTTTATTTTGTTGGGTTGTTTTGTAAATGCAATGGTGTTATTGTTTTTCATTGATATTCATTGAAAGTGTTTTAGATTATGATTTATAAAAGCTCTTTTATTATTGATTGTGGTAATATGATTTATACCCATATGATCCCAGGTTTCTGCTTAAAAAATTAGAGATCTGGCACCTTAAAATGATGTATAGTTAAAAAGTGTTCAAAGATATTATTGTTTATGAAATTAATGGGGTTTGAATTTTGAGCGCTTTGGTTAGATTTGTCTATACACTTCTTTTCTATCTGAAGCTGCGGATAAAACCTCTTTGATTTTAATAACAAGGTTGAGGTTGTGTATATTCCACCCTAAACCCCATCCTAAGTGAAAGTAAACACTTACGGCCTGCTTGGTTGTTCATAATCAGAATAATTTGTAGTGTAAATTTTCATGGCATGTATCATGTCATTTCCGTTGTAACAAAAAACTGATAATAATTTTTCTTTGGTTAATTTTTTATTACCACATAATACCATATTTCTAAATAATAATGCATCGAAATAAATTTTGCGAAGAAAATGAGATAATTGGGGTAGAATAAGCATGCCATTGCTACAAAATGGGCTATTGATGGCATCAAGGTAATGGGATGGATCGGGATGGTTAGATTTGGCTATGCCATTTGTGATGTTATAGAATTCAATTACATAAATTTTCAGGTGATTTTGCCCAAAAATTGTCTTTTTCTTCAATAAATGTTGTGGAATAATCAATAAGGAAGTGTCGGTTCTCAGAATTGAAAAGGACATGTGTTTGTTCATATACTTTCTGGTGGGTAGTGCAAGACAGATTGAAATATGTTGGTCATTTTCATCATTTCATGTCTTTTTCTATTTGAGTTTGGTAATTTGATAATTTTATCTGAAGTCTGAATTCATCTGGTTTTAGTTTTTAGATAAGGGTTTTGTAATTCTTTGCCATTTGGGAATATTTCATTCAGGCCATCAGTTCGATTTCGGGTCAGGTGTTTTGGGCCGGTTCAAAATCGGGTCTTGTGTCCACATTGATTTTTACAGTATTTTATTTCATTTTGAAGTTGGGTAAACTCGGGTTCGCTTATAAGGTCAGATTCTTGATGCAAAAGAACTCGAATAATATTGAGGCTAGGTTTCGGGATATTGCCTTGATTAAGCTAGTAGATACTTGTTTTAATGGCGATCTTCATCAAATGTAGGCTAGTCACTCTTGTGACACACGAATGAGATCAATAATTTCACGGTTTTGGACTTCTCGTCTGTTCACCCGACCAATCAGTGTATCTCAAGAAATAACTTCCGAGTCTCTTTTCAATTATATATCGAACTGACATTCTGATTTTCCTCGTGCAGTTATAATGGATTTGAAATACACCGACTCTCATGAGTGGGTGAAAGTCGAGGGCAATTCTGCCACAGTCGGAATAACCGATCACGCTCAAAGCCATTTGGGTGATGTCGTATATGTTGAGTTGCCCGACGAGGGAGCTTCTGTCACTCAAGGCGAGTCGTTCGGTGCAGTTGAGAGTGTCAAGGCAACTAGTGATGTTAACTCTCCTGTTTCTGGTAAAGTAACCGAAATCAATGAAGAGCTCAATAACTCCCCGGGATTAGTAAACTCTAGCCCGTATGAGAAGGGATGGATGATGAAAGTACAATTAAGTGATTCGGGGGAGCTCGACAAATTGATGGATGCTGATAAATACGGCAAGTTTTGTGAAGAAGAAGATGCCAATCATTAAGCTCGAACCACTATCGAGTATAAAATTGTGCGTCTCGCCCCGTCCGGGGAGAAGTAATGACGAAAAAAAAAGCTTGAAGCTTTTATTTTTTCATGTACTTGAGGTTTTCATTGTTTTAGTTAGAGTTGGTGACCTCAGATGGATTGTTTTTTCTTGCAAAAAACTTTTATTTTCAAAATAAGTTTGTTTCAATTTATTGCAAAAAATTGTTTGTTAAGTCTGGAATCTGGATGAGGAGCAGAATAATACTGTTTCTTTGGAAGTCATAGTCATGCTGTAAAGAAATTTTGTTCTATTGAATGGAGAGCATGATTTACATAATCCATATTTTATTTTAGAGTTTCAAAAGTTCTTAAATAGGACGGTTTCACCGTGAGATCTATTGGGGATGGATTGGAGATGGACTATATGCATATGGTGTGTTAAAGTTAACACTTTGAATTTTAAAGTGAACAATTATAGAAATATAGGTTAATTATATGAATTCATTTTATGGTGAGACGGTCTTATACTGTTTTTTTATGATGGAATATTAAAAATATGGTAACTTGTGCTAATGTTATATATTAGTAATGATATGTTTTATTTAGTTTTTTATATAGAAATTTAATCTTAATTTAATTTAGATGGATTTATTTTTAGATTTAATTTAAATTTAATATAGTTTATTTAAGTAGATTAATAAACATTGATTTTTTAAAAAAAAATAAAAATTTGAAAAATTTATATGTAATCAAATTGCTTTTGGTGATGATACCAAAGCAACTACTTTCCTAAAATCAATGTGGTGATGTCATATTGAAAAACATAAGTTAGTTATCTTCCTAGCCAAAAGAAATGATATAGACAAGCTAGTCAAGACCTATCAGTATGTCTCCAAGCTAGCTCATTAGTGCCTAGACACAAATCAACCTGACTCGGCCCCACAATTTAAATTTTAGGAAGTGGCCTCGACATGAGCCATTCCGAAGTGGGCGGTCCTTGACCGAGTTCAAACCCGTTCGTTGAAACTAATGCCCAATCTGAACCCTTTGATGAGCAGCTGGTTATTTTTAGTATAAGATTAGATTTTTTATTAAATGAAAAATTATGGGAGAGAGTAATGAGGTTGATGGCGGTGGTGGCCCTGGCGGCGTATGTGACGGATTTGATCATTGCATTGAGCCAAGTTTGTTTTGCTTCCATGCTGAAGGCATATGAATAACAAGTGAATGATCTAACCGGAATTTGTGCCTCATTAGAAGGAAGTCGCCAAGCTCAGAAAAGCACGAAATATTTACAATTTCCTCATGTTCTTATCGCTAATAACGAATTGTTTGAGGACGAGCTTACGTAAGAGTTAGAATCTTCTTCATTTCAAGTGTTTCCAGTATTCCCTTCATGAACTCACCGGGAAATGAAGAGGATCCTATTCCGTTACATAATAAATCTCGGCAAAAGTCAAATATGGAATCTTATAGATCAAAACAATCAATTGTAGACGACACAACAATTTCAGGAACTCTTAAACATAAATGGAGATTCTACCGTGCTACAAGGTTTCTAGAACTTGGTTTACTCATAACACGAACAACGGACTCAAAAGAAGAGTTCTCTAACACCTCGAATACAACTCGAGAAAAAAAAACGTGTATATATGAATATGTATAAGATGTATAAGGTACATTAAATAGAATCAATACACATAACAGAACAATGAGGTGACTAAGTGAGAGTTTAGACTAGTGTCACATAATTCGCTAACTTCCTCGCGAATTGCGAATCGAAAAAAGTGAATTATGGTCGGTTTTAGGCTATTCTTGGGCAAATTTGAGCGAATCGCGAATTCAAAACGCGAATTAGCTAGCGAATTATGTTATACTAATTGAGACAGACTATACTAGTTCCTCTAGGTTGCTTTGAAAATTTATATCTTTACAGTAAAGCTTCAACAATGAATTATATACTAAGAGGGCCAAAATTGGAGATAGGCCAAAAAACCTAACTTACCCTAAAATTTCAGATTATCGGACTAATTGTAGGCTTGTAGGCGAAGTAAATACCGAAATCGTACCAGCATTTTGGAGATCTGAGCATTCATCAATGATCCGATAGAGAAGAAATCAGATCATCTCGGGATGCTGATCGTCTACTTTGGAGACGCATCTGACTTCTATGAGGGCTCCACCCATTCTTGTCAAATTGAATTTGCCCTAAATTAAATGATGAAGGACTATGTGACACACCACTGATTGCAGAATATAGAGGAGAATCAGTGAGCTGAATGTTGCTTCCAAACGAATGTCCAACGCCAAATGACCTTTCTTGATCGCCAATGGCCGTTGGACTTAGTGGCATTTTCACTCTCGAATCACCTGGAGAACCGCGGAGATTTTTCGTCATTTGGTAACATGAAATCTAATCAGACGGATAATGAGTGAACATTGAAAACGACAGACCAAAAGATGCATGCAAGCTAGGTGTTCATTCGGGTCATCGTGTAGATTTTAGGTCAGGTATTTCGAGTCAGTTCAAAATTGTGTCTTGTATCCACATTGGCTTTTATATAATTTTAAATTCATTTGGAAGTAGGGTAAATTCAGATTCGGTTATAAAGTCGGATCTGTTTTAAACACCTCTAATGCAAACAAGGATAGCCCATCATTCTTGTGTGTCACACTGTTATCTTTACGCACTCTAATTCATCTTAGGTGTCCCATTTTTATGATGCTATTCATCGATTATTCTTATTTTGTATTTTATACTTAATCTATGAGAGTACAAGTTAAAACATAGTCAAGTGGAATCTTATTTAATTCTTCTCAAATATAAATTTTATCATCACCTTTTTAAAATTTAATCATGCAAAAATACAAATATTTAGAATTGAATCATTGCGTTGGCTAGTGTGCAAAACTAAATAGAACACCTAAGCTGAAATGAGGGACTATTAGCAGAATCATTGTTACATGATTCATTAATTTCCTTACGAATCATTGTCGGTTTTGGGCTATTTTAGGGTCATTTTGAGCGAATCGTGAATCCAAAAAAGAATTAACTGGTGAATCATGTTACACTGAGCAGAATCAAGCGACCAATATCCAAACAAAGGATATCATCTATAAACATCCTAAAGCTACTTAAGTATCAAACAATAAAATTGTCATCCAAGGGGGATGTGAGACCTTACCTGAAGTTATGGGGCTCCAACGCTGAAACCGGAAAGGGGATGCCTTATTGATAACTGCTGCTGGCGCACTATTATGCCGGAAAATAGGAAGATGGGTTCTACGGAAAAATCTAGGCACACAATTACCAGCGCACGACAATGCACAAACCAACAAAATCGAGGATACTAACAGAATCGCAAAAAGAACAACAGGATCTAACTTCACATCAAATAATTGAAGTGTGTGAAGTTCGGTTCTAGTTGCAAACGCCTTGCCAGCTTCAACGAGTGCAACGCCTTGTGTCCAAGTGGTACCACCCGAGCCAATCATGATCTGACCATCCGTTATATGCAGGCCTTCCCGCAACAATGAAACTATGTAGGGTGCTCTGAAGCAGTACTGCTCGATAAAGGGCTGCGGAGGAACGCTTTTATAAGCAACTTCCCAATCTTTACCGCAATATTGATGCCCCTTCTCTAAAACATCATCAAGGGTTGCTTCAGAGCTCAAGTTGAAAAACCGATAGACGACAAAGAACCCAGACATAGCGAAAAATTGCCCACGAGGATGGGGAAGGTCTTCAGAAAGAGCACATGGTTGCACATCACAATCGAATCCAGGATTAAGATCCGACCATTCAGATAGATTTACAGCAGCCTTAGCAACTGCACTACAATCAGCCCAATTTGGAGAGCCAATGAGCTGAACGGGGATTCCCGGTTTGCCTCCTTTGCCAATATCCTTCTCTCCATAACGAGGACTCCCGGGTCCGGCCTCTTGGTTTACGGAAGCACACTGAGAACAAGAGTATTCACTTTTATATCCGGGATGTAAGCAAGGATGCTTGATTTCTAAGTTCCCCCGAGCTAAATCATCCTTGCTCGGTTTTGGCATTCTTTTGAGCAGATGAACAACAGATTTGTCGAAGGCATCGTTTAATCCATACCCAGATAGAGAATAGGCGCTAAGGTGATGTTTCACCGGTCCAATGCTAAGGTTTAAGTTAGTTTTGTTAAGAACAGGTTCGTTACTCTCAAATGTGACTTGCAGCGACGAACCACCCAAATCAAGGGCACCAAAAGTAGGCTTTTTCGGAATGGAACCTAAGACACCTGTTTCATAGTTTAGTGCTATCCATCCGTAATATGCTTCCTCCATGCCGCTAATAATCTTGACCCAATCCCTTTGACACGAGAAACGAGAGTGTTTTAGTATAGACCAGGCATGATTAAGAAGCCAATCAGAGTCGGGTGTTCGCAATCTTCGAACACCAGCAGTAGCATAAAGGAAAAGAGAAGTAGACTTATGCGAATTCGCGGGAATTTGCTTCTCTGCCCACCGTAGAAGTGGCCTTAATGCAGCCTTCAAACCAGTAGCGTTGCGTACCAATTTGTCAAGCCCAGGCTCAGTCTCCATACGATTATAAGCACGACCACTTTGTCCTTTTGGCTTTCTATATCCCCCGGAATATGATGCCAAAACAATGGGAAGATTACCGTTTTTCTTGTTTGCGACAGATGTTTGATATATGTATACTCGAGTTCCAGTGCTCCCGCAATCGAGCACAACGTAAAACTTGGAAGCGCCTTCGGACCACAAAGAATAAAGAAACCGACCAAGTATAAACACAAGGATACCAAAGAAAAGCAGGCAAAGAAGGCTTGTTAATATTCTAATCCATTTCTTACGAATAAACAGATTGCTTTGAGGCACTTTATCTTTCGAGAAACTGGGACTAGATATGTCTTTACGAAAAGTATGGGGAGGTTTTTCTTTAATAAGATCAAACCCACCATTTGACTCACTGAACTCAGCGTCGATTCGACAAAATTGGGAAAAATCTTGTAACGATGAAGACAACCTCATGTTGTTCATCTGCCCCGTGCTGCTAAACCCGAAGCCATTGCTAGAACCTTTTGGAGGTGATAATCCTGCTTGGATGTATGGAATGGAAGATGAATGCCTCATGGATGAACGATTTGTTGCAGACGATATTATTTCTGCGATTTTACCAAAGACCATTATTTATTAACAATTTAAAACACTTCATCTGCCTCTCCTAACAACATATAGATCATGCGATGATGCCAGACAACAATAGTGTCAAAGTATAGTAGGGATCACTGATCTAGACCCAGCATGAGCATTGAGAATTCAAAAATCCTGCAAAAACGAAGACATCGAAAGCATGTGTCAGAAAATGACCCTAGAGCAACCAGCAGGAACCTAAATCTTTAGCTCAAAGGAAAAAAAAGATTCTAAAATTTCTGGATTCTAACTCCAAAAAAAATCTCCTTTTTTGTTTCCACATGGAAATGGATAACCTTATACTATTTTTTAAAAAACACTCAATCAAAGAACTTAGAAAAGGAAAGATATTGTGCTGCCTTTCGTTAAAACCCATGTTTCTTGGACTCGGGTCTGATGTTGGATATTGGTACGTGTCCAAGTGTCGGATATGTTTAAATATTCAATTTTACACCAAAAATGAAGTGTCTAAGTGCCATACCAATATTTGAGCATGAAGGATTGGACACAGGTACGTGACGCAAAATGAAGAGTTCGAGTAACATAGGTTAAAACATATGATTATGTAACACAGAGATATTCAGTGTGGTTTGCGAGTTTAGCTACATTCACCCGGTGTGTGGCAGAGATTATAGACCGTGAAATAAAATTTTTGGTGTTGTCTATGGAACTTATAACAAAGAACATTGCATCACTCAATGCCACTAAGTGGCTCCCACCTAAGTGAGGTTAGGAAGGTCGGATGTGCGCAACATTACCCTCATAATAACAAAGCAGTTTTGTTTGCAATTGACCCTTGATAAGAAGATCACATGAAAATGAACCATTACTCGAACATTACCAACTATGCTAGAAGCCTAGAACCCACATCACTAACAAAGGCCCCTAATGCTGTAATGCATGTAACCTAGCTAACTATGAATTTATGATAGTTTAGGGTTCAAGGAATAACAATATTCTTAATCACATACCCTGATTGCTCTTCAATTATTTCATAAAGACCGAATAAATCTCACATTTCTATAGGTGAATAATACCCAACACTTTTTAAATTGACTTTGCATCATAGCATCAAATCACAGTTCTTAGTCTCACTTCATTTAGTTCATCACAACCGAATAACCTCACATTCCGACAAGGTGAAGAATACTCAACACTATTAAAATTGAATTCGTGCCTTAGCACTTAATTACAGTCAATAAGCTCTCTTTAGCTATTTCATACCAACTGAATACTTCCACATTCCGAAAGGTGAAGAATACACAACGGTATTGAGATCGAGTTTGCACCTTAGCACTTAAAAACAGTCCCTAATCTCTCTTCAATTATTTCATAAACCCTAAATAGAACTCACATTCCTACAAGTGAAGCACAATCAACATTAATGGATTCCAATTTGCACCAAAACGATCGATCCTAGCACATATGACATGTGAACCCCTAATATATAACCACCTTGCTATTTACATGTAATCCATACAAAAATATGGAGCAAGAAAAGATACCAAGCTAATACATCAATAACACCATCAATATTATAATACACCAAATAACACATAAAAATCTTCAACAGAGGCAGACCAAAAATTGACAAATTCTTTGAACGCTGTCATTCCAAAAATTATGATACTTCCTCCGTTCCAATTTACTTGGAACATTTACTTTTTCACACAGTCTAATGCGCTAATTCTATCCTTAATATATCTAGTTATATATAATAAAAAATTATAAAAATTTGATATCAATAATCTTTGCAATGAGATGAATCAAATAAAATCTCACTTGACTATGTTTTAACTTATAGATTAAAAATTAGTTACAAATTAAGAGTGATCAATGAACAGTGCCATTTTTTCATATGTTGCAACTAATATAAAACGGAGGAAGTATTTATCTAACTTTGCATCTTGAAACATTTACGTAATTTAATATTGAAGCCTCTGGTTTTATGGGGCTTGTCTGGTCTTACGTATTGAGCATGCTCAGAACCTACTCTAATCTTCAGCAACATCCTAGTATATAAACACCAAAAAAATGGATTGATTTTAAAATGAAATGATATATGCATCTTCAATTCTTCATCCATTAACAATACATTTTAGTAGCAAGAGCATTTCACATATACTCAAATCAAGATCATAATTTTTTTTTTCTAAAAAAAACAATTCAAAAGGAAGAAACAATAACACAAAATTAATTCTAACCCATTTTGTAGTCGGCAACTCTAAGCAACAACTCATTAAAAATACTCATCAAAATCAATATACATAAAGAAAAATCAAATTACAAGCAACCCAATAAACAATGCAAAAACCAAGAAATAGCCACAACAAAATATACAAAATTTCACCCAAAAAATCAAACTGGACATTAATTAAAAAACCCAAAACCAAAATTCAAAATTATTTAAAACCCACCTCCAAAAACAGCAGAATTCCACAAACCATAACCAGATCAAACAGATAAAAGTGTTGAGAATTTGGGATTTGCAATGCTGATAGTGTGAAAGAAGAAGAAAACAGTTGGGTAATGAAGAAAGAGTGAAGTGATGAATTGTTCAGAGCAGAATATAGTGAAAATTGTTCTTCATGTTTCTAATGGTGTGATCTGATCTCCGGGTTTTAGGAAGATCCAATGGAAGAACCCATAAAAATTAAGAATAAAAAATAAAATTGTATGTTACTCTTAATTTTGTGCGGAAAAAGAAGATTTGCTGTAGTAATTGACAAATTGATGAACGTGTGAGATTCAAGTCAAAATTAATAGCAACATTACAAATTGGGAATTTTCTACGTTTTTTCTTTGTTTCTTTATTACTTCACATGAGTACTACTATGTAATACTATTATCTCTGTAGATCTCACCGAAAAGCACGTTTTATATTTATCTTATATAATTCATTTAATATAAAGTATGAGAGTTTTATTGAGGAATGCGTTTTATATTTAGGTGATATAATCCATCTAATATGTAGTATAAGAATATAAACTCTTTATTTGAGATTGTCTCTTCCATTAAAAGACGATATGTAACAAGAATAGCTCTTGTTTATTTTATTACATGAGTATTACTAATCATCATATAATCATCATCATCATACAATATAAAAATTTTACTGTAAAATAATAGATGTCAGCTCATGAGAGCTTCGCTAAATATCATTATTTCATTAGTTAACACATTCTCATATGGCAATTATATAATCAACTAATTATCTAAATCAACACATCCTTTTAAGTAGGTTTTCATTAAATAATCAACTAATTGTCTAAATAACCACATCCTTTTAAGTAGGTTTTTATAAAAAAAATAGTTACTTATTTTAAAGATTTTGTATACCTAAATAATGAACTCTGTAGAATATTTGTCAATTAAACATGCATTATTTTCTTACCTAGGGATTTATTTTCTAATGTTTTCATGATTTTCCTACAATAATCCGAACTTTAAGGAGTATTTGCCGAGGGTAAATCCGGTAATCGGATGACTTGCTAAAGCAAGTTTTATTTTTTAAAAAATAAAGATAAATTAAAATAAAATGTCGAAAAAAATGTTAAAAAATGTTTTAAAAAATTATGATTTGTTTATTATTCAGAAATTTTATATGTAAATTTTTAAAATTTTTCTCTAATTTTAAATTAATTTTCAATTTACTTTTTTGGTAAATTATCTAGTATAGCAGGTCATCGGGTTATCCAAGTTTACTCTAAACAAATACCCCTAAAGTTGGGATTATTCATGATTAATCAATAGTTGAGATTATTATAGGAAAATCATGAAAAAGGTTAGATTATTCCAGGTAATTTTTCTAATATATTATAGAAGCTAATCTAAGCTAAGCATCGTAGAGAAAGACCATTCAAACAAAAAAAAAACACATAGACTATTTAAATTAATTTTGTAAGATTTAAGTTTGGCATCATTGTTTTAGTTTTTTTTTTTTTTATTCTATTAAAAATTCGATCATAATTGCAGATCGCAAGGTTAGAAAATAACAAAAACAACAAGATCTTTTAAAAAAAATCTATATGTAAAAAACGAATCAATTATATTTATCTTACAAGACAATTTCATTTCTCACGTTTTAGGTCTTCTATAAACTATTTAAGTTTAGTACACAAATTAACAATATCAAATCACTATATCTTAACAATTATATATTACTTCATCTTCAGTGTATATTACTAATATTATGTTTATTATTACATATGTTTGAAAATTATATATATATATAGCTTTATACTAAAAACTTTGTGCATTGGGGTTATATATTAGTACAATATAATAAAAGGGTTGTAATATTTCAGATGTCAACTTATTAGAGCACTTGAAAATGTAATTACCTTATGGTAGCTTAGTGATTACATGACAATTTAATTTAGGAAATAATATTAATTCAAATAATTAAAAGTTTTCCAATAGACATAATTCATTACATATTAATTAAATGCTATGTTAAATAAATGCTGTGTTAAATCAGGTAAATAATAATATGGCATCTAAAAACTTTATTTAAACATCATTATTTTTAAAATTAAATAATTTTTTGTAAAAGATAATAAAAGAAATCTTTTTAAAAAAATTAAAAGAAATTTAAGATCTTCTTTTACATTAAAATTTTTTAACTTGATAAAGATAATATATAATTATATCATTATTTCAAAATCACAATACTTTTATTTCTTAATACAAATAACCGTATAGTCTACAGATTTCTATACTAGTTCACCAATAAAGATAGACCCAATGCTCCTACTTTCCTTTTTTGTTGATCTAAATCACTCATTTGTTGACTTTGGAAATGTTGGATTATGGGTTTTTTGGTTCATGGAGTAATAAAGATGATTAATATGAAATTTAGTTCTTAGTCATTTAAAAAGATTTTATTGTGAAATAATTTTAAATTAGTTTAAATTGCCTAATTATACTAATTATTTAGTTATTTTGTAATTTTTAAGGTGTTTTTAATTGAAATTTTGGTTGATACATTATATAAGGATGTAATTAAGAAGATTACAAAAAGAAGGACATTAAAATATATCCAACAAAACAAGTTAAAAATTTCCATCAAAAAACTTTCTAGAAAAAAAGTCTATACTACTTTACGGGGTGATTGAAGCTAGCCCTGGAACCCACAAAAAGCTGACTCGACTTCTCTAGCAGGATTAGAGAACGCCGAGTCATAATTTCCTTCATCAAAGTGTTTGTTCTCATCTAATTTTTTATTTATTATTAGTTTTCTTCGAGAGCATGCGTTTTTGCCTTTTTATACATAATGTTTAAGGCTACAATATAATTTTTTTAAAATTTGAGGATATATTAGAGTTATTCACTTTTGCCTTTATTTTGGGTTTATAGCTTTAATTTTGTTTTTCCAAACTTTTTATATCCATGTTATCTTCTTGTTGTATGATGTTTTGTTTCTTTTCTCACTGTTTTAATTTTTAAATCTTCTGAAATTTAATTGTAAATGATATTTGACACTTTTACATACTTTATGTCACATTATTATTTGATATAATCTTCAATGAGTCTTTTGAATTGATATCTCCCTTGACACCACAAAGATCTTCATTAGTAAATCAACATTTACCCTAATTTAAGATGTAGAAATTAAGAAGCTCACCTGATAATGTTAACTATTTTGCACCAACTCTTGGCTCCAAGTCTCCAACATGAATACATGATAACAAAAAAAAGCTTACAATGCCCAACGGAGCAAAAAAAAAAAAAAAAAAAAAAAAAAAAAAACAAAATACTCACCTAAAAAACTCTACAATAAAAAATAATAGAAAAAATTTAACCATATAGAATTATGTGAAATTCCTATGATAATATATTCAAAAATGAATATGCGTTTGCCGGGAGTCGAACCCGGGTCTATTGCTTGGAAGGCAATTATCCTAACCGTTGGACTACAAACGCTTTTATTGATCGATCTCACCATCGCCAAATATAGAAATCGATCATATACGACAATGATTTGTTAAATTATTTCTTTTTGAATATTATCTTATATTTTAATTAAATGTTACATTTTATTATTAGTA
The DNA here is from genome assembly GCF_026212465.1 of Amaranthus tricolor. NCBI lineage: Eukaryota > Viridiplantae > Streptophyta > Magnoliopsida > Caryophyllales > Amaranthaceae > Amaranthus > Amaranthus tricolor. The sequence goes on along the minus strand of NC_080062.1, from coordinate 5,177,728 downwards.
CACTTATCGATGTACTATTCAATTTTAAATATTTTCGATGTTCTTTGTTAAAGATAATAAAAGAATTGATATTAGTAAAATCTACATTGATATGAATTAAACATAATTTATTTAGCTTATAGATTGAGAACAAAAATACAAACTAAAAATGATAATCTAAATAGTAAATAGGTCTAAACATAACTGACATAATTCATCAAATAAGGGAAACAGTTAACGAAGCGATTAAAATAATACTATTTCAAAAACCCTACAATGATTTGATTTGCACGCTTGTTGATGTACTATTATAATCAAATATTACATTTAATTCGCACTCTTGTCGATGCACTATTTAAAACAAAATTCACGTCGAGAACTTAATATGTAATATGTTTTTACTTATAAACTGAAAACAAAATACAAACTAAATGTGATTGTCTCGTTGGTGAATAGTTCAAAAAATAGATAAGACATTAGATCACAATAAAAGAAAGTGTAAAATTATTGATTTGTGATTTAGCCCAAAAGTCAATACCAAAGCGACTAAAACAATAATACTTCAAAAAGACTACAATGCGTTTGCGAAAATTTGAAATGATTAAGACAAATTATCAACAAAATGAACCAAATAAGATAACTTTCAACTTATTTCCAAAAATAAGCGTGAAATTCCCAAACCTGTGGTTTGGGGCTGTTCGCAGTTAGTACTTTGTAACTGCGAACAAGTAAAAAAAAATACAATAGTTGTTCGCAGTTACAAACTGCGAACTGCGAACAACTTTGACTTTATTTTGACCTGTTTGAACAACTATTGTGTTTTTTTCCTAATTATTGAGTTGTTGTTATTTGTCATATTTGCATTAGAGACATTAGAATAAGTTATTACAAGTCAATGTATGTTTCAGGCGGGATTATTCATCGCCCAAAGTCCGAGCATTCGTAAGTCAAAGCTTGGAGGCTAAGATAAAGTAAATAAACATATATATACATATATATATATATATATATATATATATATATATATATATATATATATATACATATATATATATATATATATATACATATATATATATATATATATATATATATATATATACATATATATATATATATATATATATATATATATATATATATATATATATATATATACATATATATATATATATATATACATACATATATATATATACATATATATATATATATATATATATATATATATATATATATATATATACATACATATATATATATATATATATATATATACATACATATATATATATATACATACATATATATATATATATATACATACATATATATATATATATATACATACATATATATATATACATACATATATATATATATATATATATATATATATATATATATATATATACATACATATATATATATATATATATATATATATATATATATATATATATACATATATATATATATACACACATATATATATATATATATATATATATATATATATATATATATATATATATATATATATATATATATATATATATATATATATATACATATATATATATATATATATATATATATATATACATATATATATATATATATATACATATATATATATATATATACATATATATATATATATATATATATATATATATATATATATATATATATATATATATATATATACATATATATATATATATACATATATATATATATATACATATATATATATATATACATATATATATATATATATATATATATATATATATATATATATATATATATATATATATATATATATATATATATAGTCAATTCAAATACACAAAATCGAAACCCTAATGCTCATGACCCTCATTTACCCTATCCAATTGAGTTGTTCTTCTACGCCTCCTACAGTTTAAGAGGCGTTCGTGTGTCGCTCTGGCAGAGGAGGGGACTGGTACTGTGATGGCTGGCATGGCCCAGCCTGCGAGGTCCCCGCAACGTCAACGGAGTATGAAAGGTCCATCTCCTCCAAATGATAGTCATAAGCAAGAGATGAGACGTGCACATCGGCGGTAGCCGGTGAGGACTCCGCAGCGACTTCCGGTATAAAGTGTTGGAACTGCGTGCCGACGAGCATGCCTTGCGCAATCTCCCTCACTGGCTCCTCGTGGCAGTACCGCATCACGGCTGCCGCACCTTGTGCCTGCAATAAATATTTAGTTAATGTAATATTATATTATGTAATCGGCAACTTAATCATTTAAATGCAAATGAAGACTTACAAATTGTGTCATCGTAGGCGCAGCAGGAGCATAATTGTAACACCCCGATATTTTCTCGATATTTTTTTCCCGATATATTTAATAATTTACTAGTAATATTATTTCTATATAAATATATTTTATTTATTATTGGGCTTGGTTATGAGATTTTAATCCTTTTTGGCAATTAGAATTATTTTAGGCCCAAACTTTTCCTTAACCCATCTTTTATTTTCAAAAATAAAAAAAAATTTTAAAAAATAGGAGGGAAATGGCACGAGTTGACCGGCCCTATATGGGGACTCTTGGTGGATTTTGTAACTCCCTTAGAGTAATGAAAAGATCAAGGCATTAATCCCATATAATTAACCTTTCTTAATTCCTTAATCATTGTTGGACCTCTTGAGTTTTGATGATGACTACACTTAAGCAAATATGTGTTTAGAGATTGTGTGCAGGTCGATATCCGATTAATTGTGATCGTTGATAGTACCTATGGCTTAGTTCATGGGAATGCACGTGTCAAAAGGATTCAAGGGATGTTAGAAGAAGTATATCGCTTGGGATGCAAAATGGAGACATCAGGTCTACTGTTCCTAAGTTGGATGTTCTAGCAAAACTGGATTCTGGAAACAGCGCACTGTTCCTGAACTGGAGTCAGCCTACGTTAACTGGAAATTCTGGTTATTTATTTATAATAATTATTTTTAGTTAATGTATTAAATAAAGTTGATTTGTTGCATTTATTAATTATTATAATTAATTGGCAAAAAGTTTTCTAAAAATTACTTTACGTATGAGCCTCTAAATAAAGATCCTTTATTTTAGGATCTATTTTTATTAAATATTGGATTTACTAAAAATAGAATTAGTTGTTGTTGAATGGGTCTTAGCTATCATTCTTAACCGTCTTTATACCTACAAGTTAGCAAGTAACCATTCGTAATAAGCATAACCGTTTCTACTTATAGCAAACACGTTCCAGCAATTAGTACTGGAACAGGAACAGCTATTGAAGAAACTGCTGTTTGAAGGGAACAGAAGCTAGTTTAGGCAAATGGGAACAGCGGTTATTTCTGTATGATTTGACTTAATCAAATAACCGTATGTTTGGTTAATCCACATTACTCCCATGATCTTTTTGATAATGGAATAATGGATTGGAATATTCCTTATTCTTAGGGATTTTAGCTCTATAAATAGTGGACTCGGTTATTCATAAAAACTTGCCTTAGTATGAGCCATTAAATCATACGTAATTATGGGAGAATTTTTACAAGAAAATTTTGTTTTTAAAAATGCCAATTAATTTATAATAGTTTCTTGTGCAACTCATTGATTTTATTTTTAGAGAATTTTTATCCTTTTGTAAGGGTTTTTGAGAGAATTTGTAATTAGACTCGGGTGAGTCTAAGGGGGAAATTAGATAGCTTTTAATGAAGCTAGAGAAGAGATTAGCTTTGAGTAAAGCTAAGGAGAAAGCTTCTAGTGAAGCTAGTGGTGAGAATTAGCTTTTAGTGAAGCTAAGTTTGTTGCTTTGAGTGAAGCAATTTAAGAGAGAAGAGTTGGCCTAGTTGATGCGCTTCGAGTGAAGTAAGATGTTTAATGTAATTGTAACGAGTTGCCTTAAACATAGTGGAGAATTTGAAAATCCAGAGGGGTCGTGGTTTTTCCTTCTATTTAGGCCTAGAAGGTTTCCACGTAAAAATCGTTTGTCTCTTTTAATTATTTCGCTCTAAGTTTAAGCTTTATTTATTTTATTCAATTCCGCAAAAAACAGGGCAAAAACGATTAAACTAGTAACAACAACAATTCACCCCCCCCTCTTGTTGCTGTTCCCGTTCCTAATTGAGTCTACAATCATCTTTCACTTTTGCATTCTTTCATTTCTAAAGTTTCCAACAAAAAAAAATCCTCTCAAAATTCCTCCTAATCCACATGCCTAACTCCATTACCCTTTACCATTTGGTGTTTTTCCTTTACAATTGAAGTCGATTCGTGACGGGAAGTTGATAATTACATTTAAGATTTGCTTTTGCTTTTGCTTTCTTAAGGAATGTACACGCAGTAAAACTTTGTACATCGTGGGTTGGTTGTTACGAAGGAATGATAACAATAATATATTGAATAAAGTATGAAGATGATGTTATGCTTTCTTATTCAAAAGATATGATTTCAATAACTTGATCAGTGGAGGAAGTATGACCTCACTAACTTTAAAGTAGACGTAGTATGACATCAATTGGTGGAAAGAACTTTACTCGCGGTTTATGGGGCATTATGAGCCACCTCGGGGGTATGCATACTTAACCATAGGCACCAAAGTAAGGCATGTTGCCTATGGTAGAGACTTGCTTAGGGGTTAGCTCCCCCTAATGTATTGTCTCACTCTTGAAGTTGGGGTTTGGTCCGACAGTATGGCTGGGAAAGTACAGCAGTATGGCTGACTAATTCAATGAATCATTTTGACATTTATTAAAAGTAAATATTGAACTGTAACTGACATATGGTAGGTTGTTATATTGTTTTACATTATAACGTTAATATTATAAGATATAATTTGCTGACGTGTACCTTTGATCTTAACGATCCTGCGATGATGTTGTTTTTCCTTGCGGGGTTAATAACTAGCAGTGAGTTAAGTTGCAGGCTGGGGAGTGAGGATTACACCTGAAGAATAAAACAGATAGAGTACTGAATGATTGTGATTTTGAATTTCATTAGCTTTCAGGAAATGGATTTGTTTAAGAGGCGACTTCGCTCTCGAGATGTATTCCTTGGACATTTGGTTTCATATCTTTTATCTGCTGCTAAGACTATAACATCACTAAATAATCTATAATAACTCTAGTAAAACTCGATCCGCAAGTTTTAAATTTAAAAATTTCGTTTTCTCATGCCTTTATGACATCTTGGTTTAACTCGGGTCCTTCTTCGTTTTCTTTTAAAATATAAAATATCTCTTTTAACGATCCGAGTGTTTCCGAGATGTTACAATAATGTGATGCTGCGATGATGCCACATGGTGTCATCCATCGGCGAGTAATGGAGAGGAACCACGGCATGTAGTCCGGTGTAGTAGGTGCACCATGAACATCGATCGGCGCACCTTGGGCCAACAACTCAAGTCTACGATCCCAACGAGTGATTTGGCGCCAGTTGATCTCCATCCAGTTCGTCGTACCCTGATTCTTGCGCAAAATCAGGTACAACACGGGTTTAGTGTCGCAAAGCGGTGGAATGCCCTGTACCAACCCATATTGGCGCAATACCCGCTCTGGTAGATGTACTTCGACAATGTTAAAGCATATGAGTGGCACAGAAGCCCTCCATGCACCTGACTGAATCCCCAAGTGCTTGGGAACAGTTGCGTAGGCTTCGGCAGGGTACGAGTCCCACAAAAACTATAATATATGTTATGAAAATGTAAATGATGTGTTAATTAAATTGCAGTAATGTTAATGAATACTGAAATATGTACCTGGTTGGGTCGTAGCAGGTCTAACTTATCTCGGAAAAATCCTAGACCGGTCCCGGTGTGCTTGCTTGTCCGGCGTGCAAAATTCCACCGTGAACCATACGCAACATCTGGTGGGGGTTGTTGCAGAGTAGCAGTATCACCACGACCAACGCTTCTGTAAGGTTGGCCGATAAGAATATGCTCCCACGCCCACAGCTAAAGATTGCAAATGTAATTAGTATGTAATTCACCAAATGTGGATTAGAATTAAATGTTATTATTATTACCTGTAATATGACTAGTGGTCCTGCAATCTCCTTGACGTTCTTATGGGCAGCACCACATAGCCTCCTGTACAAGTATCCTAGGGCTGCGGAGCCCCAGCTATACTCGGCGATGCGCTCCCAGGGGACGTCAAGTATAGGAGCTGTATTTGGTTGCTTGTTTTATCAGCAAATAAGACATCTCCTATCAAATGTAGGAGGTACGCCTTGGCGTACCTCGCAATGGTGCCCTCATCAGCACCTTTGGGGAGATGCGAGAAGGTCTGAACCAACCATGTGCACCACAAACCGCTCCCCCTAATGACTTTCGTTGGAGGGCGCTCTCCCAATATGCGGTGAACCATGTCACGCCAACTTGATAGCTGGCGTCTGGCGGTAGACACGGCACGTCCCTCGATGGGAAGCCGTGTTAGTAAGGCTACATCAAGCAGTGTGATGGTAACCATGTGCATGCGATGTGTACATGTGTCCTCCAAGTAACCATGCACTAGCACGTTCACGTCTTTGAACAAAAAAATCGTTTACTCGATAAAAGGTGAATTCAACTAGTGTTGTCAAAGGTAAGAAACGTACACCCTTCATCACATAGTTGAAAACTTCAGCTAAGTTCGTGTTAGTAACGCCATACCTATAACCTCCATCATGACACAACGACAACTTAGACATCTCACCCACGTCATCAGTCAAGAAAATTGCCTCTCGTTTTGCAGTCCCGATTGCCTTTAAGCCATTAAGTACCTTAACTTGTCGTCTTTGCTCAGCAGTTCTACCAAACAACTTTTTCAGCTGAACATTACCCATAGCACGATTAAAGTTGCTAAGCAAATGACGTAAGCAAAACCTATGATAGGCGTTAGGTGGTTGCCACTCCGGCTCTTCCATAGTTGCTAAAATACCCGCGTATCTATCAGAAATAACGCATAAACCCATCCTCTGTGTGACATGCTTACGAATACAAGCCATGAACCACGACCATGCACCTATACACTCCTTCTTTACCAAGGAAAACGCTAAGGGAAAGATTACCTTATCACCATCTTGGTCAATGGCAGTCAATGGCGATAAGAGGTTTACAATGATTGAAGCCTTCAATGCAAGGTTTAAAGGCCCAAAAGACACGTTGGAAGGTCCTAATATTAGGTCGCACATATACACCAATGTCATTGTCTTCCTTAAAAAAACCACTCAAGTACTAAGCCCGGGTTGGAATGTTGCAAAGCTTCTAAAAAGCGTGGAAGGAGTGAGTAAGAACCTTCCCAAGTTCCATATATGGACAACAAGGCTTGTTGCTTAGCACACCACGCTCGCTTATAATTCACTTCTACACCAAAACGATCTTTAACCATTTTCCGTACGACAGATACTTTAATGGATAGGTCTTTAGCAACACAATTTCTAATGACATTGTTAATGACAGAAGATGTCAAGTGAATTATGTCCAGCCGAAACAGTGTCACTACCCAAAACACAAGACGCATGCTTACCCTTATACGTAACAATACGCCATGAAGATAAATATGAATCGAGCGTAGCCCTAAGTCTCCACGAATAGCCCCGCTTACACTTCAAGGTAAGGACAGTTTGGTTTGAGGTCTCCATTCTATACTCCATATTTCTACGAATATGATACACTCTGATAGCTTCTAACAATGCTTCCTTACTATCAAACATCATACCCTTTTCCAACTCCCTTCTTCGGTGTAAGTGGTATCACAAGCCCAAGTCCTCCAGGAGTTGTCCTCCTCATACTCGTCTAGAGGTGGACATAGGGCATAAGGTGTAGGAGGAATGATTGTAGGAATGTTGCCTAGGGTCATGTCAATTGCTAGCGCATCCTCATCGACATCCACATCATCCTCAGAAGGCTCGTCAATAAGTTCATTACTCTCATTTCCATCATCCCAAGGTCCCATTTCATCACTTTCTCCTAAGTTAACCATTGAATCAATTGGAACTTGATTCGTAGGGGGTTGAGAAAAAGTACAAGATGCGGAAGGAACGAAAGGATTTACAGTTTCTTGAGTTAATATAGGCATAGGGGTAGGAGTAGGATTAGAAGCAACTACATTCCCTAAGGGTACTTCTTCTATGTATAACTCCAAAGAGGGAATTTGGGTGGACTTTGAATACTCCCACATAGCATCTATAGCCTCATCATCCTCAACAGAAAAGGCTAGATTCTCCACTCATGTCATATTTAAAGCTTATATTTACGGTATTTTTAGTGGGGTCAAATCCAATCTTAGAACATATAAAACGTTTAAACTGATTTAAATCCATGTTCGAGTTGCATGCAAACAACGTACGTCTTCCCCCAACATAATGAACTTTGCCACTACTTTCTCGAATACAATCATTCCAAAAACATATTATAGTGACGCGAAATGATGTTATTTCTACATGAATACAAACAAAATCAACATCATCATCAACTTCAAGCCCATACAAGTACGTTATATTCATTTGATTATGATCTTTTTGGTCTACAAATTAATAAAGTCCATAATGTAACTAAGTACATACATATATAATGCACATAAAATTCAAATAATAAATCAATTAATAAGTTCATAAATAATATTTCTAATACAAACATCAACATTTCTAATAATATATAATGTACATCAAATTCAAATAATTCAATATGCTCATCAATAACAACACTTCAAAAAACAACATATAGCTATGAAAACAATTAAACATTACCTTGAATAGTTATGGATGATTAAGAAGCGTGTTAATTTAAAAACTAGTAACCTACATTTAAGAAAATAACCAAACTTTATCAAAATCCTAAAAAACAATACATATACTCAAAAAAACGCATAAAAGTTTACCTTTGTGCAAGCTAGAGTATCCCAGACTAATTTTAAAGTGCCAAATTGAAAGAGGATTGCAAGAATTGATGGATTGAAGCTAGTCTAATATTAGTTTTGTAAGGAAAAAGTCGAGTAGTATAAGATAAGGTTTTGAGAAGTAGGGAAAATGAGAACGAAGGGAGCTGCTGTGCGTATTTGTGGAGCTAACTGTTCGCAATTAGTCAAAAAAAATGTCAAAATTGTTCGCAATTAGTAACTGCGGACAGCTATTGTGTTTTTTTTAACTTGTTCGCAGTTAACCCCAAACCACAGGTTTGGGAATTTCACGCTTACTTTTGGAAATAAGTTGAAAATTATCTTATTTGGTTCATTTTGTTGATAATTTGTCTTAGTCATTTCAAGTTTTCTGCGTTTGCCGAGAGTCCAACCTGGGTCTATTGCTTGGAAGGCAATTATCTTAACCGTTGGACTACAAACACTTGTACATTCTTATAATGTCATTTAATACTGTCATCTAATATTATATATATAGTTTGTCGATCTTTACATGAATCACAATCATACTCAGTGTATCCCACTTAGGGGTCGTCTGGAATGAACTGACTCATTTCAAGAGTAAATTTTATGCCATAAATAGTACAGGAAACAAAATAAGGGAGATAAAAATTTTTCGGGGTAATAGGATATGTAGTTTGGCATATTAACTCGTAAATTAGTGGGAATATTCAAAAAGAATCATTTTCAATTTTATTATTGGAAAGATGAAGTTTGAAGGTAAATTGGTGTTTATCTCTTCTCTCTCTCCATTAATTTTGAAGGTAATCCTCATGAGCTCTCAAAATTTTAACCTAAAAACCATAAAAAGCTGTTAAAATCCAAAATAATTTTTTTTAGATACAAAAATAAGTTTTTTTTTATATAAATTCTTTATAATGCCCATAAAATATCTCAAATTTGAATATCAAATCTCAGAAAAATTCAATAAAAAAAATTAGAGAAACTAAAAAAGATGAAATGAAATTGATAATTTTCATCTACAATAAGAAAAATATATAATCTACAAAATTTTTAAAGTTATAATTTTTATGTAGATTAGAGAGTAACATGAGAGAGGAGAGAGAAAGAGATGAATTGATAAGAGAAAGAATATTTGAAATGAAAAGAAAGAAGAAGATGGAGGAATGCACGTGATGAAGGAGTAGTTTGTTGGTGTAAAATTTAACGGGCTCAAATAATTACTTCCAATTTAGCCCATTTAAAATACCCTTACGGCCCGTTTGGTTAGTGGTACTAAATTGTGGTAATGGGAATGATTTATAGTGTAAAATTTCATTAAAAGTTTCATATCATTCTCATGGTAATGAAATTTTAATCACAAAAAGTTTTTTTGTTTACAAATTTCCATTACCACATAATACCACCTCTCCCAATGGTAATGCATTGGAATGAATTTTATGAAGAAAATGAGATGATTGGAGTTGGACAAGCATGGTCATCAAGATAACCAAGAGATTTTTCAACTAAAATTACACTAGTTTTTCATTCCCATTACCACCGTTTATTACTACCTACCAAACAGGCAGTTAATTATTTATCGGGCTACTATTTTTCCTATAATACTCCCAATTCAGGTAGGCCCTTATAAAAACTATGATTATGAATTGGTGAAGAAAGAAAAACGATAACTTATACCTATAAAGGAGAGTGCGACCAAAAACTTCCTCAGATCGAAAAAGATCCACAGAAAGAACCTAAGAAAAAACCTCAGTAGTCAAAAATATATAAATAAATAAGATACGTATAAATAAATAAATAAAAATAACTAAAATAAAATCTCTTAGTTTGATCTTTTCATTTGAAATATTTATTTTCTTTTTTGCATTTTTTCACATGAAATATTTAGACCATTAATAATCAAGTGAAAAAATGTGGGGATTTGTTAAAATAAAAATAGTTGAGAATATGTGAGACTAAAAACATTTCATCCTTCTTAAATCCTTTGTTTTTTTTTTCTTAAATTTCTTCTATCCAAATATACTATTTTGGAGAAGTGGAGTAATAATTAAAAGTCAATAAGTCATGGAGAAAAACTAAAAAAACTAGTCTTTTTATTTTGACTTAAAAATTAACTTTTTGACTGATTAAAAGATTATTTATCAAACAATGCATGTTTAATGTCATGGTGTTTCAATGTTTTTCATTGTTTTTCTTAATGTTTATAGAGTTCTAGTTACTTTTAAAAATAAAGGGTTTAAATTATGATTTTTAATGACCAAACTATATAACTTTTCAAATAAAAGGAAAGGATCACTAATTTGATGTTTTCTTTGTTGCCTAGAAAACGTAAAAACCCATAATTGTACAAGTATTTGATTAATGATTTGACATTAAAATTGTTTTAATAACATTTAAATTTATCTTTCGATCCAAAATGTAATATTAAATTAAATAAACGCACTAAAAATGTTATATATAAAAAACATTTAAACTAATATTTCACATTAAAGTTTTTTATTTTGAAGCATCTTTATTACTCATTGATATTTATTTATTTATTTATTTTCTATTGCATATAAAAATAAATATCATATAATATATATGTAATAATTTTTAAACAAATTCTTGTATGAGACGATCTCACTGTGAGACATGCCTCATACTTGTTTTAAATAGCTCAATAATAGAAATTACAACCACAATGATGTTATAATCAGTTTATTTCGAGTATAACATTTTATTGGATAATGATAGTATTTGCATTATCTCTAAAAATTATATTTATATACTAGTATTAATATATCAATATTAATATATTTATAATTTTATATACTGTTATGTGTGTGCATAAAATTAATTATATGACCTCAAAGAAAATAAAAACTGTTGTCCATAACAAAATAATTTTTCCAAAAGATTAACAATACAATAATTTCTACAATATATTCTAAAAATAGTTTCAAAAATATTCCCTTTACGTGAAAAAAAATGTTTATAATATGACAGAAAGTTTAAGGTAAATAATAATTTAGCAAATTTTTTATTATTTTAAGCCCGTCTAGCTCAGTTGGTAGAGTGCAAGGCTCTTATCTTTGTGGTCGTGGGTTCGAGCCCCACGGTGGGCGTTTACATTTCTTTTATTAAGTGTTTAAGTATTAATATTTTATGTCTTTTTTGCACCTAAAAATCAGTATTTTTATAAAATTTTATAGTTTGAATGTAGAATTATGTTTAATATTTTTATGTCTTTTTTACACCTAGTATTTTTATAAAATTTTATAGTTTGTATGTAGAATTATGTTTTATGAATTCTCCTCCATCAATGACATAATTACATAAGGTATAGACACAAATTATAAGCCATTGGCTACCCCGTATATGCCATGAAACGTCCATAATTACATAAGGTATAGATACAAATTATAAGCCATTGGCTACTCCGTATATGCCATGAAATGGTCTTGCTAACCGCAATCCTAATAATTGCCCTAATTTTGATACTGTAAGTAAATAGTTTTGTTGAAGTAATTGGTGACTTGAGTGCACCAAATAAATTTTATGCATTAGTGAGTGCGTGCGTAGAGAGGGAATCCCATGAATGAATAAAATGGGTGAGTTAAGTATGTAACTTAATGTGTGATTGATGATATGTTTAAGTGCTAGAATTAATTCATGAAGTTATAGAGGGATTAAGGAGTGACTTAAACATAAGAATTATGGCATGATGAATGATAGTTGCATGATGAATGATAGTTAATGAGAAGACTAAAAGGGTGAAGATTCTTGTACAAGGCATCCAAGTTATGAAGCATTGCCTTGATCGAGCATTGGATTCGGTTTTTGACTCTTGATGTTCCTTAAAGTTGTTTATTATGCATTAATCCTTAACCTTAATTATGTAATACTCATTAATGTACAAACTTCTATAAATAGAGGTCTCATATGCCATTGTAACACATCCACAAAATACACCCCAAGCCAAACACTTACATAATTTCTTCTCTATTGTAATTGTCCACATTTGAGAGTTCTTTGAACTCCTTTGATAATATAAGAGATACTACACACCGGAGGACGTAGTCTTAATTGGGTGAACCTCGTTAAATTTTTGTGTCATTTTATTGCATTGTTATCTCCTACAAAATCGATATCATTGATAGTGTAATTTGTTTGTCACAAGATTTCATACATTCGATCTTGGTGACATTAGAGATTGAAACGTTGTTTGATCTCTAATATAGCATTGTTTTCAAGTTTGATATATTCTCTCTGTTCCTTTAATTTATATTATAAAATTTAAATATATAAGTTTTTTTTAAGTTATATGGTACAAAATCAAAGGGGTAGACGGATCGGATAAAGTATTTTTCTTCATCAACGAAGCAATCACATACAATATAAATATACGAGGTAAAAAAATATTCACCTCAAATCTTATTTTAAAATTTTTTTGAATTCAATTATAGATTTATTAGTGACTCGAATTATATTTTAAAAATTAATCAACAAAATAAATGAATGGAGTAATTACATTTAGTGACCTTGATCATATTTTCTTATGAGCGGAATATACTGGTTAGGATGATGATGACATTTTGTTTTATCAAGTTTTGTGAAACACTAATTTATTTTAAAATTTCTGTATAAAATAAAATTATTGTACACCAATTACTATTTTAACTCAAGTCAAATTAAATAACTCATTAAAAATTATCTTAAAAAATAACTTCATACGCCGACATTTTTTAGACTTTGAAGTTTCAAATTTAATTTATGAAATTGTAGCTCCTTTTTAATTTATTTTTTTTAATTATTTTCCATTCTTGATTTCTAAGAATTGCATGTTACCAAAGAAACAAAATGGCATGGAAGATTGAGCGACCTGATTCAGATACTCCTAGAAGAAAATAAACAAACATTACACACAAAGCAAGCAATTTGTTGACCAAAAAAACAAAAAAAAAAAAAAAGATTGAATTAATTAGATGTTCTAATAATGTTTTTTCTTGTCTGTTTGAGGTGAGTATGGCCAAGCAAAGAGTCTTCCAACACAATCTAAGGTTCTTGTCATTTGCAATTACTAGTAAATAGTAATTGGCAAACTAAATACAAATAATGGTTGAAAATTATGGGTTTTTCTAGAGGTGTTCAAAATATATATGACGATTTAATATTTATCCGACCTTGTAAATGAACCCCTTTGACCCGACTTTAAAATAATTTTAAATTTGTATAAAAATCAATGTGAACACAAGACTCGATTTTTAAACCGATCCGAAATACCTAACCTGCAACCGACCTGACAACCCAAATGAACACCTCTAGGTTGACCTAATAAATGAAAATTATTTTTCATTCTTGTAAAAAGTAAATTTGATTCTCAACACTAACATGTATTTAGAAGTCTAAAGAAAAAATTAAAACAAATAATTTAAAATTTACAATAAGGTTATCTTTGGGAAAAATGATAAAAATTAAATATTAAATTTGAAATAGAACAAACATATGACACTACATTTGAAAAAGCTAGACAAATAAATAGAAGCAAAAGAAGTGTAAAATAAGATATGATTAAGTTTGAATTTTGCTTATTTGCATAAGTGAAAGCATAGGGTTTTAAGATTGACACTTATATGAATATATTTTGACTATACGTTTAAATTTCTCTGATATAGTAGTTACAATATATAAAATATATTATAAAATTATAATAGATTCAAAAGTCGATTTGAGTGAAGTAAAAAGGACAGAGAAAATATATTTTTATTTTTTTTTACACAACTTACGTTTTAAACAATAAATGAAAATACTGGTAACTAGAAATCTAGAATGGCGGTCAACAACTTTTTGAGTTTCTGATGAAGAGTAGTAATTAGTAAATAAAGACTAAGAGCCGTATTCCACAAACAGTTTGTTTGATAATCAATATTAAATGGTAGAAATTAAAATAAGTTATATTGTAAATTTTCATGATACATATCATAATATTTCCATCATAATGTAAGTTTGATCGTAAAAGCTTTTTGTCACAATTTTTATTATCACCTAATATCAAATATTCAAATGGTAATGCATTAGATATAATTTTATGAAAAAAAATGAGATTGTTGAAAATAATAAGTATGACCATTAAACTTGTTAAGAGATATTCCTACTATTGTAGTACTAACTTATCATTATCATTTCTATCATTTAGTACCGATTACCAATCGGACACTAAAGATCAAAGACCCTACATGTGAATATGAATTTAGTTTATATTATTTTTATCATGTAATTTTTTTAATAATTTATTTACAAGGTCATAATTTTTATTCTCTGCTTCATTAAATTAACCATTGACTTCCTAACTCACCCCGCTTAAATTTAATTTGTGTAGAATAAGTTTATATAAGATCTATTTCTTTTACAATTTACCTATTTTCAAATTTTATTGTTAAACAAACTATATATTAATTTTAATGATCGCATTTTCTCCATCCTTAAATTCATACTTATATAAATAAAAAATATGACTATATCAGTTAAAGCAAAAAAAAAAAAATAACTTAAATTAGCTTGAAATCATTTTCTTTTGAAATACAAGATTAGTTGAAAGAAATAAAAAATTAGATGAGAATCAAACTCAAAATCTTATCTAATAAAAATAATACTTGTTAAGTTGCATCACTACTTAGACATTAGAATTATATGTTATTCCTTCATATAATTTAATTTATTATAAAAAAATACTAAAATTATTTATTAATTTTTATATCACTTTACAAAAATTATTTTTTGAAAATATATTCGGTTTTGCCGGAATGAAGAACGTAGAAAGAGAGAGACCACAATTATCCTCTTAAAAATTAAAATCACCCAAAAAAATACTTATTCTGTTTCAATTTATTTACAAGGTTTGCTTTTTCACGCAGTTCAATGCGTTAATTCAATTTTTAATTTCTCAAATGATATATATAAAGTTATAAAAATTTGATACTAATAATCTTTACAATGAGACGAATCAAATAAAATTTCAATTAATTATATTTTAATTTATAAATTAAACACTAATTTTAAATTAAGAGTAATAAATAAATAGTGTAATTTTTTAAAATGTTGCAACCAATTTGAAATGGAGGAGCATAAAATAATAAGCTTCCTATTTTATCTCATTCAATTTAATTACTCCGGCCACCCTCCTAATTTCTGACACACCCACACGCACGTTATAACTGAATATTTTCACCCAACATAATGTTTCTATCTTCTCTTCTTCATCTCTCTCATATATCATTTATCCTCTGTTTTTTCTCCATCTTCATCATTAATGGCGATTTCATCCTTCCTCCATGAAAAGAAGTATCCCTTCATCTTCATCCTCTCTTTCCTTTTCCTTTCCTTTACTCTCCTCCTCGTCTCCAACTCTCATTCATCTTTCTCTCTCTTCTCCTTCCCTCAACCTCTGCTTCATACCGAGGTTCTCAAACCTTCACAATCGCCGAATACCTCAATTGACGTCACTCAAGATACACAGAAAATGTCCAATGATGTCACTCCGCAATCGCTGAAGGTTCACGATGACATCACTCAAAATCCGGTGAATATTGCTGATGGAGGTACTCCAGAACCTTCGAAAATATCTGATGATGTCACTGAACGTTCGCCGAAGCTTTCTAAAGATGTAACACAAGATTTTGCGACAATTGCTCAAGGCGGTGCTCCAGAACCTCTGAAAATCTCAGATGATGGTGTTCCACCGCCGGAATTGGCTGTACCGTCTCCACCGATTATTACGGCAGGGGTTATACAATTTGATAGGGATCTGTTGAATTTGAAATGGGAGATTTGTATGGTGAAGGGATCGTCGTCGGTGGATTATATACCTTGTCTTGATAATTGGACAGCAATAAAAGCGCTTCAATCGAGGAAGCATATGGAGCATAGAGAGAGGCATTGTCCTATTCCTAACCCTCGGTGTTTGGTTCCATTGCCGAGAGGTTATAAGATTCCTATCCTTTGGCCTAAGAGTAGGGACATGGTGAGATTGTTAGTTGCTTATTGGTAAGATTTAGTTTTAAAATTGCTAGAGTTAAGTAGATTTTCAACTATTATTAGTTATGCCATTATCTGATGATGATCTGATATGATATGTCTTTTTTCATTTAGTATGATGATTAATGATATAAATAATGCTGAATTTTGGTCAAAGTGCAGGTTTATTGTATTATAAGTGTGATTTGAGTTTGACCGAGGTATTAATTTATTATAAATTGGGGTTTTGGTGTAGAAATATCATTTTTTTAGTATTTCATAGTTTGGTGAAGTGCAATGTGTATGAATTGTAGTCATGTAATGTAGGTGTGCTGCATAAGACGGGAATTTTAGTTGTAGTTTTGGATGTATTTGGTTTGATTTGTAATTGTAAATAAGGATGATTCATGATTGTTATTGTTGCTTAAACTTGAAGGCAAATCCCATTTACCATTTTCATTGAGGATGTGATTGGGAAGTTGACATTGTTAACGGAAGGGTTATACTAAGCTATTGTATTTTTGTTAGAAAGTGAAACTTTGAGATTATGTAGGTCAATGAATATCAGGACACATGAATGATAGGTTTCTAAATTTGGTTGTAGACTTATCTTTGACGTGAGTACTATCCAAATGCCGGAGGTGCATATTCAAGTCATCAAGTGTCTATAGCGATGTTGGATATTGACGTTCCAACACTGGTCTTGAGAGAAATGAAATTCAAGTATTCAACTAACACATATCATGTGCATTAATCATTAATTATGGCATTTACATGGTTCAATAATCTTATTCAACGTCATTGTTAGGTTGGCGGAACATATGCATGATATATTGATGATTTGCAGTTCTGAATTGTATAGGTCTTACTTCTTCTGCCACTGTTACATGTATGTCTTGTTAGACATTGAATAAACTCTAATAGGCAATTGCAATGCAACATTTATATTTTATACCTTTTCAAATGGTCCCCCATAATTTGGCTTCAGGATGTTCTTTGTAATCAAACATCTTATTAACGTCATTGTCTCATTGAGATAATGTTGCTTCTTTTCATGTCCCGCCACTGCACTATCACCTTTCAGCTTTTTCTTGGACTCTTTCATTCCATCTCTCGTTCTAGTGATGTCACGTAGAGCACTTCTATATGATATCTTAGTTTAATTTGTATAAAAAAAAATTTCAACACAGATCTGGTATAATAATGTCCCTTATCCCAAGCTAGTGGACTACAAGAAAGAGCAGCATTGGGTAATCAGATCAGGTGCTCATTTTATTTTTCCTGGAGGTGGAACTCAGTTCAAGGATGGTGTCGGACAATACATTCAATTTATTGAGAAGGTACATCTTTTATTTTGGCATTTGAAGGTATCACTTGGATTTGTGAATTGTAATGATCTTCTAGATGAGATGAAATTTGTATATAGATAGTGTATCTGGTTTCTGATTGGCTTAATTTGGGGTACATTCAGGATCTGTTCACGAGGACTAATCATAACCTAAGTTCAGTTCACCACCTCATTTTTACTCGTTTGTCACTAGATTGAGTTCGTTTCAATCAGTTGTATTGGGTTCAGTTCGGTACAATTGTTAGTAGCTGCAGAGAACAGGCTTTAAATCTGCCTTTTTAAAATAATAGGAGTAACAGTGGTGCAGTAAAGCACTTTATTATAGAGATTCGTCATCTACTTGCTACTATGTATGCATTAGGGTTGGAATTGGATGGTTGATACAAAATTACAGTATGATTAGAAGTAGTGGAAACTGACAACCCATTAACAGAACTTTTACATATTTATTCGTCTCCTTGTAGATCAATGCGGTTTTAAAGAACTTCTTGATGAATCTTCTTTTATTTTTGTCTGTAGGCTATACCTGCAATTAATTGGGGCCAGAACATTAGGGTTGTTCTGGATGTTGGTTGTGGTGTCGCCAGCTTTGGCGGACATTTGTTGGATAGAAATGTTCTCACAATGTCATTAGCTCCCAAGGACGAGCATGAAGCTCAAATACAATTTGCTCTCGAACGTGGAATCCCTGCATTTCTTTCAGTTATTGGAACTCAACAGCTTACATTTCCAGATAATGTTTATGATCTCGTTCATTGTGCAAGGTGCAGGGTTCATTGGGATGCAAATGGTACTTCCTGATCACCACCCTACTTTTTTTTTTTATTTTAAGTTCTGCTCTGTCTTTCACTGTTGTGTTTTCCATGTAGAAAATCATAATGCGGAAATAAAAACAAGTAATAAGGACTAAAATAAGGAAACAAAATATTTTGGTTTTTGAATACTTGTTTTGTATTAAATAATAATGAGAGGTACTACCTTTGTTTATACAAGTAATAAGGATTAAAATGAAGAAAAAAAATATTACGAAATATTAAACTTAAGGAAACTAAATCACAATAATATAAATTATAAAATATAAAATATAATATTATACTAATATTCCACTTTCCTACATTCCATTCTTCACAACATCACAAAAACTAGAGTCTTGTTTAGCTGGAAAACAGAGGGATTATATCAAAGCACATGCTTCCTGTGGTGACAGCATTGCTGGGTATTTACATAGAGTCTAGTTTATCTATCTGCGTCTTAAGGATGGAAGTCTTTTGACAGACAAATATGAGTTGATGCGAATACAAAGAAGAATGGGGCATTGTATTCTAGTGCAGTCACTGTTTTACTTGATTCATCTTTCCATTATTCCACTGACACTCCTAGAGTAATCTTTTATGGATCTATCCACAGAAAATTTAAACAATTTTGTACAAGTCAATGCTAATATTGCTGTATTGCAATTTGGTGGTCACAAGCGTAGTTATGTTAATACCAGTGCATATGCTGTTATAATTGAATCTTTAGACATTTATTTGTCCGTTAGATCTTGTTTGCTTTTCCTTCATATTACATTTTTACATTAATTTGCTTTATTTGATTAGGCTGATACTATTATCAAAGGACTTCGTTAATTCACTCATTTTCTTATTCCTTCCTCACAGACCAGCTAGTATTATTCAAACCCAAGGGAAGCACGATATGGGGATTTTTTTAATTTTTCCTAATTTTGTTCCTTTAATTGGTTCCTTGATTATAAATTGGAAATCTAAATGAAGAGTTTTTGTTCCGTTTCTCTTTTTCTTCCCTTAGAAACAGTATTTGTTGGCAAATTTCTTACAAGAATTATGTTGAGTTCGTGCTGAATCGACAAAATTTGTGAGTAGAGTTTGCAGTTAAGTCAAATGGAGTGGAAAGATTAGTTGGTTCTGCATTATTCTTTGTCATTTTACTGTTGGACTTGTTTGTCCAGCTTGTGTAACTTTTTACCTTACTGGATTTTGTGTGATGAATTAATTACATTTCTTTGTTTAGCTTCCTAATCAAAGACTCTGTTTGGATCGGCCTTGTAATTACTTTTTACTTATTCATTTCAGGTGGTAAACCTTTGCTGGAGCTCAACAGGATTCTCAGGCCGGGAGGATTCTTCATCTGGTCTGCTACACCAGTCTACCGCAAGGAGGAGAAGGAAGTGGACATATGGAACTGTATGTCAAGTTGTCAACTCCCTATGAAAGAGTTTTGATGTGTAGAAATGTTGACCAATTCAGTCCTGTGATTTCTTTGTATGATTTTTCTGCAGCCATGGTAGCCTTAACAAAATCAATGTGCTGGAAAGTAGTGTCTAAAACCATGGTATCGAGAGGAGTTGGACTTGTGGTGTATCAAAAGCCTGTCTCGCCATCCTGCTACAAAGAACTCAGAAAGAATGCTCCGCCAATGTGTGATGTTGAGAGAAAGATGTCATGGTACTGTTTGTAGTGGTTAATGATCCTAGAACAGTGTCACATGATTCGCTAATTTTCTTGCAATCTTTGATCGAAAAAAACCGAATGATGATTTTTTTGGGCTATTTTGAGGTCATTTCAAGCTAATCCCAAATTCAATAAGAAAATTATTTGGCAAATCATCTTGCATTGTCCTAAAAACTAATAATCATCAGTAATTTAATCAATATGAGAATTGTTCTTTTCGTTTATTGAACAGGTACACACCTCTTCAAAGATGTCTCTCACAGCTTCCACCTGAAGCCTCAAGTTGGCCTCCTCTTTGGCCCCAAAGGCTTACGACGAAACCTCTAAGCCTCCCTTCCGCGCTACCTGTGGAGCTAATGTTTCATAATGACACTCGTGATTGGCATGCTTTGGTAACAAACGTTTATATACGTAGCCTTGGAGTTGACTGGTCAAAAGTGCGTAACATAATGGACATGACTGCTGGTCACGGAGGGTGAGAACTTTTTACCAAGTCAGATTGCCTTTTGCGCCCCATCTCCTTTTCTATCAACTCTTATTTATCATGTTTTAACAGCAGATGGCCCTTCCTATCGTCTGCTTTTCTATATTTTGCCTACGACTATTAGCTATAATGTACTGGGTTCTTAGCTGCAATCTTTATTTGGTTATTGCTTACACCAATTGTATCTGTGTTAATCTAGCATTCGACAATCTTTTACTGTTTTGAAAGATTAATCTCGCCTTCAACAGTTTTGCTGCAGCACTTGTTGATATGCCGGTGTGGGTGATGAACGTTGTTCCAGTCCAAGACCCAGATACACTCCCCATAATTTTTGATCGAGGGTTGATTGGAGTATATCATGACTGGTGTGAATCCTTCAACACTTATCCGAGAACATATGATCTCCTGCATTCAACTTTCCTCTTCAGCAATCTCCCAAACAAGTAAAACTTGCTAGTTTTCAATTTCATAGAAACGTCTGTTTTTCTTCCGATTGAAGTGATTTACTGAATTCAGTGAGTCAGTTCAGTCACACTTTTCCTTCAGCCATTAATGACCTGAAAATTCGTATTATTCAGGTGTGACATTATTGATTTGGCTGTGGAGATTGACCGTATTGTTAGACCTGGAGGGTGGATACTGATTCAAGAAAACAAAAAGATGATCAACAGTTTAGGAGCAATTTTTCGTTCTCTTCACTGGTCGTTAAATTTGTACAATGATAAGTACCTTGTTGGCCAAAAGAGTTTTTGGCGCCCAGATGATGAAAAGGTGCAAAGATGAACTACACAACGGAAAGAGCAAATGACGCGATTCAAAATAAGTATAATTTTTAATGCATCTATATTACTATTCTTTTGATTCCACGGCACAAAATGAGTGTATAGGGATGTTCTTGAATGTTCTGATGGCATTCGTAATTTAAGAGTGAAATTGCCGATTTATTTGTAAGATGAGAAAAACAATGAAAAAGGAAATTTTGTCTTTCAAGGAAAGACATTTTCATGACGTAATGTTATTGGGGATCATCCGATCATCTCTATTTGATTCGTAGGTCTTGCCAAAAGAGTTGTACTTAAGAATCAAGGCTTTGAATAAGTGTCAATTTAATATCTAAAATGACATATTAAATATTGAACAATTAAAAGTAAGTATTTTAAATAAGAAAGTTGGTGATTTAATTGAAAGGGATACTTCACCCAGTTTAAAATTGTCTTATAAAGAGATTGTCCTAAATGAGAATTTATGAAAAAAGTTTAGCTTGTTTTACATGCTTAATATGAAAAGGTTTAGGCTTTTTATACGAGCCACATTGGTCAATTAGATTTGAGATTTTAAACTATTCATTTTAAGTTGAGCTCAATTGTGATACAGCTTTCTAGATTAAACTTTAGAATTATAGTAGTTATAATAGTTTATGATAAAATGATTTGTCGCATTATGTACACTTTTTGTTTACGTAAACCTACAAATGTCTATTATTAAAGCTCAATCAAAAATATTTTAGTTTTTATAAGGTAAGGTAATGTAAATTCAACACCTCTAAATTTCGCCTAAATCAAAGATTATGTAGTAGCCACTTAATAATATCGTAGTAATAAAATATTGTAAATTTAAAATTTAAATTCTTTCTATAAGAAGAATGATGAGATGACCTAGTGATCGGAATGTTTTACTTCTGACCCTGAAGCTTCAATAATCACCACTTACAACAAATATTAGTTTCTTCGAGATTCTCGAGCTTTACCCAAATACGAGACATGTGTTCATCAGAAAAAGTGAGGAGTTCAGCAGTATATAGAGCAAAGTATTGTCACAACATAAAAACAAATGGTGACAACTAACAAATAAAACACTTATTGTTTCATCCCTCAACTCCACAAAATTTAAATTATTACATAACAAAAACAATTTCGAATAAAGTTCTACATGCTAACAAATCATTGATTAGCTTTCCACCATTTTACAAAAGAACCTTTGATATGTTCCATTCATAAGCAAAATCACACCTCACAAGTACAGTTGGTTTACAAAGCACTCAACATCTTCTCATGGTTATTGTTAAACCGAGACGAGCAAACAGAGCTTGAATCGACAAGTAGCTTTCCACCATTTGCTTCTGCAGTCCTCGAAAAGCAGCCAGACGGACCCTTATACTTCAGTTTCTGACGAGTTTGAGCCGTACCAGAAACAACCGAGTTATCTTTTACAATCATCGAACCACTCGACTCTTGAACATTCTCAAGCGACGTCTCCGAGTTCCCACCATACGATTTCTCCTTCAACTCGAGCTTTATGTTTGTACTCATCACACTTATATCATTTTCCAATCCAGGAACTGTCAAAATCTCGACATTAAGTGGATACTCGCCTTCGAAAGTTCTTAACGACACCAATAACCCTGCATCGGATACCACCCTAACTTCGGTTTTCACCTTCACTTCTTGCTCGACAGTCTTCTGTGATCCATTTTGTTCAAATTTAATCGAGTTCTTATATTTCAATTCTCGATCAACATTCGTAGTGAAATTGCCTAAACTAGAACTAACCCATCCCGAAGAATGACACATTCTCTCCATCTCAATCTCAAATGATCCATCTAATTGCTTAAACTTGTACTTTCGCTCGATTTCAAATTCAGGCGCCTTGCTAACACCAATACCCGCCTCGACTTTGATCGATTCCTTATCCAAATAAAGATGCAAATTTGCATCAACCAACCAAAAATCGATGGCATCCGTAACCCCAAACTCGAAACTATGACTTTCACCATCCAAAAGAAGACTTAAAAATGGAGTCAATTCATAATCATAAGAAGGCAAATCAAATGCCCCAATTCCAACAATGGGATCCCATGAAAATGGATTAATCGCTCTGGTAGAGATGATCGGAAATGGAACCTCATAACCCACTAATTGTCCATCAATTTTTACATAAACTTTCCTAGATGCACCATTTCTTCTAGTTATGTTCAAATGGTTCATTTCAATGTATTCATTTGGTGGATTTGTATACCAAATCTCATCATTTCCATGAAATGAAACATATAATTCAAGCACAATTCTCTTAGTATTGATTGGAATCTGAATTCTTTTCAAACCCACTTCAGATTCCTCCTCAATCCGAAACCAATACCCATTATTCCCTTCATTGGCAATCGGAATCACCAAATCAGCTGGTTCATCATAAACCCCATCACCAACACCCAATTTCTGAAACCCTAACCCTAATTTCCGATTCCCAAAATTTTGACCATCCCCATTTTTATAAAACAAAATACTCAAACTAACATTAATAATCCCATTGAATTCAGCATCAACAACATTCTCAAGCATCATCGAAAGAGAAATATCAGACTGTTGAAGAAGAGAAGAATACCTGGTAATATCCTTACTAAAACTCCAGAAACTGCCATTTAATCCCGATTCAGGGGTATTCGTACGAAGAATTTCAACCCCAGATAGCCAAACTCCGGCAATTCGACTGGATTGTTTCCCAGAAACCTCGCCGGAAAACTGAAGAACAGCATGATTCCATGGAGGAGAACAATTCAACAGGGGAGAGTAAATGAGGGTCAAAGGAGGTTGTGAAAAAGTATTGGCAAATGAATGGTTGAAGAGATGAAGAATACATTGTGGAGATGGAATTGGGAGACTTGTTGTTGGAATTGGTGGAGTTATTTCAATGGCTTCCTTTGGAGAAAGAGGGGGTAGTGGTGGAGGTGGTGGTAATGGTGGTGATGATGGGGGTTTAAGGAGATGATGATTAGGTTGAGAAAAAGCGGGAGAAATTGAAGTTAAGATGATGATCAAGAGGAAGGAAGAGTAATTAAGAAGTTTGTTCATATTTTTCTTTTGTTTGATTTGAATCAAAAAGGGCTTTTTTTGGTTGTGGGACCAAAAGAGGGTGTTATAAAGAGGTGTATAATGAGGAATGTAGATTAGGGTTGACAATTCTTTGGATTGGTAATTAGATTTGGATTTAGATTTAGTCATTTAGATTTAAATAATGATAAATTCATCATTTTTAAGATCGTAATTGTTTTAGTATATTAAATCAGCTTAATAGATATTATCTCATTATAAAACTATTTTATTTGAGAATTTGTTATTTTTTTCCTTGTCTTAATTAATTTTTTTGAAAAATATTTTAATATTAATATTTTAATATTAGATTTGGATTTAGATTTAGTCATTTAGATTTAAATAATGATAAATTCATCATTTTTAAGATAGTAATCGTTCTAGTATATTAAATCAGCTTAATAGATATTATCTCATTATAAAACTATTTTATTTGAGAATTTGTTATTTTTTTCCTTGTCTTAATTAATTTTTTTGAAAAATATTTTAATATTAATATTTTAATATTAGATTTGGATTTAGATTTAGTCATTTAGATTTAAATAATGATAAATTCATCATTTTTAAGATCGTAATCGTTTTAGTATATTAAATCAGCTTAATAGATATTATCTCATTGTAAAACTATTTTATTTGAGAATTTGTTTTTTTTTTCCTTGTCTTAATTAATTTTTTTGAAAAATATTTTAATATATTTTTCATGACTAAATATTAGAAAGTTGAATTATTATATTGAATAAAACTAAATGAATAGGGAGAATTTTTTTAAAAAAAATGAATATTGAGAAAATGATAAATAAGAAATGATTCCTGGGTTTTACATTAATCATTATGAAGTACTTTATAGAGTTGCATTAATATGAAATAAAGCTTTTGAGAATTGATCTTTTAGAGGTAAGAAATTAACTTTGAGTGTGTGATTTTAATGATAATTTCTAAAGGGTAGCCCATTACTTTCTCTTGAATTACTCAAAATTTAGTTCGATAATTGTTCAAATATTTATCAATAAATAAATAAAATAATGATTTTAAAAATGACTTTGTAATTACTAGAAGGCAAAACCAAACTTTGGCAAATTAGTATTGGATGAGGTAAATGAAGCCACTATTTGAATTCGTTTGACAACAAGTCAACAACTTTTGCTAGAATTCTAATTTGTAGTTTTTAGGAAATTAGGAATATATATATATATATTTTTTTTCATTTACTAGTCTACCTACTTCTTTAATATCTACCACTTTTTCATAAATATTATATACCTTCTTTTCTTAATTTTCTGCCAATGGGGCAAAATTAATGAGTAGTATTTTCAAAGAAGATGGTATCTGCGTTTGTATACTATAGATGTTGTAATACGTGTCAAAATCATGTGGATGAGTGATGAATTAATGACCTTTTAAAAAAACTTGAATGTTGACTAGTATTATTAAATACTTCTATTAACGAGAAAATGTCAGTATAATAAAATGGATGTTGCATGTTATTTCTAGTGTGTGTATTTCGTGTAGTTGTCACTTGTCAAATGCGAAAGATAAACTTTAGCTGTTACTCTCTCCGTTCCACCGTATTCGTCTCAATGGCAATTCTTGAAAAAAAATAAATAAATTAGTATTTTACGAAAAGTAAGAGAAATGCATAAATAACATAAAAATATAAGTTTAATATATAAAAAAAAATCAAAAAAGTTTAAATTATAACTAATAATAAAAATGCGACAAATTTAAAGAGACATACTAATAAAAAAAAGTGATACAAATTTAGAGTAATTATTTATGCATGTTGATTCTTTCAAGTCTCAAGAATAAACAGATATAATTTGTTGGCTTACTAGTAATTGCC
Source organism: Amaranthus tricolor (assembly GCF_026212465.1). NCBI lineage: Eukaryota > Viridiplantae > Streptophyta > Magnoliopsida > Caryophyllales > Amaranthaceae > Amaranthus > Amaranthus tricolor. The sequence continues at coordinate 5,150,894 of NC_080062.1, read as the reverse complement.
GGCATTCCTTGGTCTCTTTCTCTTAAGGCTACCCAAACGTGAGAGTTTACCCTTTTGAATCTAGTATTATGATGATTATAATTGTACAGAAATATTGAGTTGATTACTATAACTTATTAGGACATGTTGATTGTTATTAGGTTTACCCATATGTGCCTACTAGGCAATAAAACTAGGAGTACTTAATCTATGCAAAACGAGAGTACTTCTATAGTTCTATTGCTAGTTTTGCTACATTACCGATTCAGGCAAAAGGGGCAAACTCACAAAAATAAGCAGAGCGAATCAATAAGACAAAAGGGGCAAATTGATATCCGTTTTCATAAAAAATTCGAAATCGTGTCCAATCAATTTTAATAAAGGCAACAACGAAGACAAAACAAGGGTACCAAAATCAACCAAACCAAAACAATTGGCATTCTCGTCATCCAAATGATCCACAACCAAAAAACTTTTTGAAATTTTTAAAATAAATATATAAAAGATTAATGCAATTAGGACAACCAACAAAAACAAAAAGTCTCCACAAAAGTCTCTTACTCTCTGCCACGTTCCTTTGCCAAACAGCTAACAAAATAATAGAAAGTGTATCATGCTTTTGGAGACTAGTGCAGTGAGCAACAAACTTTTTTTAAAAAAAATCTTATTCTTGGAATTTTTATTCACGAAATCGGTGTTCTATACTTTGGGAGCCAATCTGCTCGTCCCTTTGAGATCGCAAGACTTGACTTAAATACGTGAGTTTTTTGGAGGAGAATTGCAAACTCAGAGGGGTAGAGACTACAATTAACATCGACACGCACATTCCAAGAACTTCAGTTGCCAATCTTACAGTATATGATTGGCATTTTTTTCTTTGATCATGATCCATCCATGTTGGCCTTTTGCTCGTCCTTGTAAAAGCCAAAATTCTGAAATAACCCCTGAAGGGTAATTTTGAGTGGGCAAACTAGTCAGATTTTTAGATAGCACAGAATAGAGTAACAGTCAATTCTCGAAGTGTAGTATTTTTGCAGGTATTTTAGAAAAAAAATGCAGGTGTATCGGAAATTTTTTGGAGAAAGAAATAATCTGACGAGAATGGGTGATGCTATCGACTATCCTCATGTACATTCATTTTTCAGGTTCTACAACTATGAGAAAACGATCTTTGAAAGCCGACAATTTTCATGGTTTTGTTTAAATACGCTATGTAATGGCATAATCCATTAATATTAATTTGTTAATAACAGAAATCCAAATTAGTACTAGGGAATCGGAGTGGATGTAACATATTCAACTGATAACAGATAATATAATCAGGAGATAGGTGATGCAAACACATACCAAAGCATCATTGATAGCAAGAGCGACACAATAGTGTTCCTGCAGTGCACGAAAAATAATGTTATTGGAAATTTCTATACATAAGGACTCGGCAACAGAAAAAATAGCAAATTCAGGGATTTGCTTGATACAGACTGCTGAATATATATTCAGACTTCAATATTCTACTGTGAATTCATAACCAAGTAGATGATGGAGATGGTTTTCATTTTATCAAAATAATAGCATAATACGCGGAACAGCCTTTCATTTTCTACAAACAAACTAATACCTTCACTTTGACCTTAACCATCACATACTTTTCAAGATCAACAGGACAAACATAAATGGGGTATATTTAAGCGTAATTAACAGGCCAAACTCTTCAATCCATTTCAGAGATATCGGGATGAGATGGTGCTAATTGCTAAATAAGGTAGAAATAATATGACATATGACTATACGAGGAGGAATAGGGGAAGGGAAACTAATACCCCATTATAGGGGCTAATAGTTACCACATTTCACTAGGGTAAGTGGGTAACCCTTATTTGTAAGACCATAATCCTTCCCTCCTTTCTCAGCACATCAACACCACCCATAGTGTCAAATTGCGATTTTGGTCACAATTGATATGAAGGTCATGGACTCATGATAATGTGGTAATGGTAGTGATGTAGTCTCGCACTGATAAACGTCAACTGAAACAATGAGATATTCTTTAAACATGCCTGAAACATGTTTTTACAGCTTTACGATGTGGATATGTAATGCTTCGATATTTTTGAAATCTTTTACAACTCAGTCGATACGACACGACCTTGATTTTGCATTATGCCATCAACCCATTTCCTTAGCTACCACTACCCACTTATATTTCCCTTACAGCAGCTACTAACCTTCATCTTCTTTCAATCCACTTTTATCATCCCTTAAATACATCACCCCCCAATCCAAGCATGTCCCAACAATAGGATCGCTCCAATTTTTTTTTCCACTCTGTTTAATAATTGAGTATATAAGACAACATCACAAGATAGATATTACATAAGCTTCTAGTGTAATCAAAATTCACGCCACTGAAATTCCATCCAGTTTGAGAAGAACCCAAGCCAAGGAGGCTACCAATTAAAAGGGTTCAATACTAGTCCATCTCAATAAATTGCATTACATCAAGACCTATAAGAAATTCAATCATATCATACCCCAACACCATTTCTCCTACCCTAACACAAAGACATCATGACTCCTCTCTGAACCCCAACACAGTACCCCTCACAAAAATAATGCTGTCTCACCATCTAGATCAGTTTGCAACTCCAAAGATCACCACACATTTGTTCCTAGAACTACCCATTACAGCACCCTTCACCGCCATGAAAACAGTCAACATCATGAGTCATGCCAATGTGTCATTATCACTACCACAAGCTGCACAAAGTAGTGGCTATTAGAAGCCAAGGCATGACCATGAAAAAAGTGAGGGTGGATGAGAAGTGGTCGTTGATGAGCTACATATATTCACAGGATCATAATAGTGAAAGCCAAAGCTGAGGCAGTAGTCATTGGCTTGTTTGTTACTTCTATTTGAAAAGTTAATGACTTGTACTCCTTAACAAGTTGTGAGCTATGGTAAAACTCAGGTAAAACTCAGTGAGTACTACGTTATGCAAGCCCTACCGCTGGCATGAGTTTGTTTAATATTGGCACCTGGTGGGAGTTGGTGTAAGTGAAACAGCCAGTAATACTGTAATAGTATTTCCAATGCTAGGACAAAGGGATGGCATGACAAAGGAGGTATTCAATAAGGGAGATTGGTTCCACGGTTGTACCTAGAGTCTATGTTTAATACTTTAATCCAGACCTGTCATAATTTAATGCTCAAACAAGAACTTGCCTGCATCATGTGCCACTCCTCAAACTCATCAAACAGCTCCAGCCGCTCAATCCTGATTACATTTTAGTGAAAGAACTTTTAGAGGATATACCAGAGAAGAGCGACAAGGAAATCAAAGAAAAAAATTTCTAATGAAAAAGGCATAATGAGCAGCACATGGATAATCTGATGGGTTTTAAGAGAAGTTCATTTAGTAAATAAGATGTATTTACATTTCATAAAAAATGTCCATTATTTTGATAGGGCACAAGCTCCATAGTTCTTTGGTTTCGGATTATAATGGACCAAATAAAATGACTCATTACACCACGTGCACTTCTTATTTATGTTAAGTTGCACATAACATCTGCTACGAAACAACCTCTTTGTTAGTTTTATCATTAACATGGGTGAGGTTGCATACACATGATCCTCCCAAACACCCTACCCAAGGTGGGAGCCACTTAATGGCATTGGGGTAATGGAATTTTATTGTTGTTTTTACATATCATAATGAAGGAACAATAATGAGATGCATAACACATGAAACACACAATGTAAAAAATTGCATAATAAAAGAACACATGTATGCACACACTAACAACCAAGAGGTTCTAGAATATAAGAATGTTGCATTAACGAAAAACAGTAAGTTTGATCATGACTCTATAGCAGGGCCTCTAATCAAACACATATCAAGGGAGAATTATATAATACCAAGGCCTCAAATCAGACACCTACCAATAGGGAGAGTCATAGATCAAGGCTTCTAAACAAACACCTATCTATGGGGAGAATTATATAGTGTCAGCCACTACAATTACAAATATAAAATGTTGTATCATTCTAAAATGAAAGTTAAACTTGTTTTTCTGATTAGAAATATTATGTACAAAGTAAATAATAATAGCAAATGACATCAAAGATAGTGTTATATTTGCAAGAAATAAAAGATTGCATAAAAGTCAGTTGTAATACTGTTATGCTTAATTATAATATTTTTCATTAATTTTATAACACTGATTACAAAAACAACCCAATAAAGAATTTTCCACTGGTGAGTTGAGGTTGAAAACTCAAAAATTAACACCCTTACCCATACAATTGCAAAGAAAAAATTTTGTTAGATACATCGAACTTAGAACCTAAATTCAAAAGGATAAACTATGCACTATAATTTGCACAACAATAATTTCCTTTAATCCGAATAGCATCACTAACAAAACCTAGAACTAAGAAAACCAACTCTAGCAATCATCCACAAATATTATCCGCCTTTATTCATTCATGAATATTGTCATATGGTCCTATAAATTTCAATTCTTCACCTCTTTTTTCACTCTTGTGCTACCCATGTCATTTTCGGTCTTTCCTCTATTAAGCTCCTCAAATTTCATTTTTTATCTCATTTAAACATGACATAACTACGTTAGCATTTTTTATCACATTTTGTCTTCAATATTTGTGACGCCAAGAACCTATCATCTTATGTCTTCATTTTAAAAATATCTTTAAGATATGTAATATGTCGAATCATTCATCCTAACAGATGCTTCTCGTCTATTTTATCTTTCTACGATGATCTTTTCTGAAAGAAACATTCTAATTTATGACTCATAGTAGCGTGAACTTTACATAATATTCTGAATTTCTAATAGGAGCTCTCCATTTACTTGTAACACTCACTTGAAAAAGAGATCTTTCATATATAATCTAATTGAACAAGTCTTAGAATAGATCCTTGATTAAGACTAGTCGTGATTGGAAAATCTTTAGGTGCTCCTCCATAAATTCTTACGTTGGTTTGTCCTTCTCCATAACCTTGAAATATGTTGATATACTTATGTGGCATTCTATCTTTAACCATAACTAGCAAAATGTTCCCCTTTGTACTTTATCATAAGCCTTCTCCGGATCGAAATCATGTGAAAATTCTTTTACTTGAACTAATAGTTTCCATTTGTTATCCTATAAGATGAATACCATTGATTGGTTGCAAAAAATACAAAAGATGAATAACTTCCAACGTAGATGACTATATTATTATTTCACAATAACTAGTATTAAATTCTCTTCCAATTACCTAATAATCTTTATTGCGAACAAAAACACACGTTTAAGAGTAAGGTAAGAGAATTGTTAAATGTAGTTGTAGATTATTAGTTTAGATATGGGTTTAGAACACAGGACAGAGCAATCAATGTCTTTTAATGTAACGGAAGAGAACTAAGTGTTAATCTCATAATCACCATACCAACCAAATCATCAAGCTCTGCAACTGCACACATGAGAAAATCTTCACAAAATTAACTTTGCATCTATCATTAGAAATTACCAATAAGCCAAGGAAGATAAGAAATGGTTAAGATCATTTCCCATCCTAAAATACAGAAGAAACATATGCTTTCCTCCTCCTCTATCTTCCACCCAACGGTAATCTAAACCCATAATAACTTCCCAATACGAAACATAAACGACACTATCCATCGTTTTTATTTAATAGCTACACTTCACTAAAAAAGCTCTCACATAAAAGAGTGAAGTGTAGCTATTAAAAACAAAGCTACTATAACACAACATTGAGCTTTCAATAACTTGCATTAACCCTCATGAGTCATGAATGCTCTAAGCATATCGACAACTTTCGTCCCATCATTTGCTGCTCTTAAATCAAGATAAAAAAAGCCTTAATCCCATCTAGTTGGGGTTGACAGCAAAAAGCCATGAACTATAAATCTATCTCACTTATTCATCCACAAAAATCTTGTTCCTTATTTTGATCCATTTATCACAACCAAAGCCATTTGCTTCATATCATTTTTAAACATTGCATCCAAGTCATGTTTAGCCTCCCTCAAGCGCCTTTGAGATCCCAATATTCCTAATTCTCCACCTTCCTTATATGGAAGCTGCCTAAATAGAATAGCTTACTCGTTCTCTCAACCATAAAAACCTGAAAGCCATCTTTGACACTGGAAGAAAGCAAAACAATGAACCAATGATTAGGAACCCAAGACATGATCACAATATGTCATGATAAAAAGAGGATCCAGGCACAAGACATGCCAATAAAACTCGGCACATGCCAATCTTTCCTAGAAAAAGATGCTTAATAAAAACCACAAGGGTGTACTAAGTGAAATAGTGGATAGGATTGCAAATGAACTAGTTCCAACCCAAACAAATTTTATTTGCGTTCAAAATGTTTTTACCACTAGTGTGTGTTTACCCTTCTAACTCTAAGTGCATTTGGGAAGACCTACCTCCAATCAAGATTTTTAATAATTTGCAACACTGCAATATTTCACTTCATTTTTTTATGTTATACCTCAAAGAACTTCCTTTCTTTATCCCCTTACTCAATAAATAACACATTTACAAACATGTAAAGAGACATAAAGAAATGGTCAGTGCAGATTCAAAAGCATTCATTTTTCTTCTATCTAACATGGGCTTCGGAGCTTCAAGAACTTTTTTTAACATATTAGATTATCATCAGTAGAAGGCTAAAAATCTTTCTAAATGTGGCAAAAATACAAGTTTATTTTACATAAACCTATATCAAACCTACACAGATTCAACATGCAACTCCAGAGAACCTCCTATAACAATGAATATAAAGGGGCAAACTAGGGTAAATTTTGAAATTTAAATCATGTAATGCAAGGAAAGAAATTGTTCCATCTTCATTGTATCAAAATTTCTGAAATTTCATAAACTATAATTCATAAAGTGGTAAACAGTTCTTTGCATCATAGTAATATCAAACAATCTACTCCACCCATTGTACCTTCTGATCTGTGAAGTCAGTAAAAAAAAACCACGTCCCCAGTTGTGTGTACATGCCAAGATGCATGCACGTAAAACAGAAGAATGAGTACTAAGTTACCAACAGTATATTACAAACATATCAAGCATAATTTATATATGAATACCGAATAATATCTTCTGAACCACCCAGCTTAACAATAACCACCACCAGAAAAATTCAGAAACTTTAGCTAACAAAACATCTACCTGCGTCTTTCTTGAGAATCAATAAATTCACTGTAAACTCTGAGCATGTTCCAAGCAACAGCTCTCTGAAACCTCGCACAATTTTTTGCATGTACAAAATAGAGTTCAAAATGAGATGAAAGGAATATAATACACCAAAAACCTTAAAAGCAGAGTGCTAACATATATGGATCATGTAATTCATATATGATCAACCAGAAATTGAGAGTAAAAACAATAATGGCTTCACATAGTCCATTAACAACCAAAATTTTGAAATAAAGAGGAAAGAAAGCAACTTATAGATAACTTATAGATAAAAACCAAAACTCATGAGTCAAGATAACTGCCCCAAATTAAGGAGTAAAAACGCCAAATAGTTAAGTACTTATAGATAAAATACAATATTACAGTACCTGCCATCCCTGATCAAGGAAAAGCCTTTCTTTAGCCTCCAGAGTTGGAGTAGCATGAATACCTAAGAGCCCACAGCCACGGAACTAAGTAGAAAAAAGGAGATAGAGTATTAATATGTAGAAGAGATAAGCTAGGGTATAAACAAGAGTCTAAAGGATTTCCAACTTATCCAAAAATCAATCCCAAATTAGATAACATGCAGATAAACAGACATAAAATGAAAGATGAATTATACTATAGACCTTGTAATAAAACAAATAAACACACAAGAAAGTTTTTCATTTTCCACAAAAATTACAGTGAAAAAATACACAAAAATCACACAAGAATAAGTGTTTTTGCTTCAATATGTACCCTCTGCTTAAATTCTTAATTAAACAAGTTATCCATACACCAGGCCTCGGGCCGTTATAGAGACATTATAATTCCAAATAGATGTAACAGTAAATTATAATTATATCGGAAGCTTCAGAATTTTAAACTTTGTAAAATTTGCAAAATAATGACAAAAAATTCCTAATATAGATTTTAGCCAGTCGTGAATGAATAATATTATATGATTTACAATTTTGACCAACTAGCTATAGAGAACACACATGGGGAAGTTTATTATTGCAATCCCATCTGTAGAATAGAAAGACTCCAAGTGATTTAGTAATATAAACAAGAAAAGTAAAACACGCACCTCCAAGTTACGAACCATTTGCTCCCCAAAAGCATCATCTGGATGAATCTGTAAAGAGAAATGCATAACTAAGTGTGCAGTACAAGGGGCAAGTTCCTGAAAACAAAGATGTGCACCATAAAGGATTTACAACCTGCTCATATAAGAAAAAGACAGCTGTAGAAAATGTTCTCGCAGCCCAACCAACTATAGAACGGCTTGACTCTGGATCCAAGTATATCAAAACGCACTCTGCAATAACAAATGTTGGCAGGCTGATGATGTCATCAGAATAAAGCATTAATAAACCTGTCACATCCTTGCATCAAACAGTTAATATAAGCAGTGAAATCGATACTAACTATGGTTTTAATGGTTACTAGTTGCATACTTGCATTTGTTTAGTAGCCACTATTCATAAGGCAATATTTTTTTTTTTTTTTTTTTGCCTGAGTTACTAGTTTGTATTACTAAATGTAGTTTGCATACTAAATGTAGTGCTAATGTAGTTTGAGTTACTAAATAAAGTTTTTAATCAATATTTTTTTCTTCTAGTCGCATACTTGCATTTGTTAATGGTCTATTTTGCCTGAGTTAGTTGTGCTAAAAGAAAAATTGTCTTATATAATGCTTCTTATGTGTAAAAAAACAGACAAGTGAATCTTGTTTGAATTGTCTCAATGCACATTTTCATATACCAACCTTTTATAATTTTTAATTATGCACAACCAAAGATATTAATCATGTACACTTTCGGTCTATGTGAAGTTGCACATAACGTTTGCTATCAAAGGTCAATCGGAAACAACTTATTTGTCAATTGTATCATTAACAAGGGTAAAGTTGCGTACATCTGATCCATAGTACAAAAATGAAGATCCAAAAAGGGATTCCATGGGAAGTTAGACTTAGAAGTCGGAAAGGCAGGCAAAAATAGACAAGTTGTTTGCAACATGGAATGAGAACTAATCAATAGGAAAACATATAACATAAACACATATTTCTTTGTTTTTATATTCTTTTTTTCTTTACTTTTTTTTGTTTGTTTTCTTGCAAACCATTACTGTGATTCCAGTGTTCCTGATTTGGGGTACGTCGAATGGGAACCCAGTACAGGAATACAATTAGCTAACTTGAAACAGAAATTACATGCATACCTGGGATCAAGGTTTGCTAAAGTTATCATATTATTTAACTCTGGAATGTCCCTCAAATCAACAGGGAGCAATTTGTAATGATCTCCAAGCACCACCCCATTTTCTGCACAGACCATAAAGTTTCATGTTAACTGCAAGTCAAGTGAAGCAGTCAGGCCATGATACAGTAAGCCAATAACAGAAAAATCAAACTAGCAATAGCAACACTAATTTATTGATGCCATTCTACAATCAGTAGATTGAACATTAATACATCAAGGCAGTTTATCTTCACAATGACACTGATTTTAACAATAAATCAGACCTATTACCTTACTGCAGAAACAAAGCAAACACTTGGAAAAAAATGCTCGATAGACATTCATCCTTCCCAACATAGAAAGCGCATGAGGGAAAAACCTATAGCTACATTACGATTGGTAAATGGAAAAGAAACGTTGAATGCACAGAGTGTGTATTTAAAAAATTATAGTCTAAAATAGACAAAAGGACATAGTGTAAAGTGTTTTTGACCGAAAACCGTCCCCAAAAGTTGTTAGAGAAGTTAGACCTTCAGGTTCCGAAAATGTAGTTTCATTAGCACTAGTGTTGATTACAAATTTTCTTTTAGCACAACTAACTCAGGCAAAATAGACCAAATGCTGTTTCTTGTTTTTTTAGTAAATTCCAGTGTGTAGTTTCAGTTTGCTTCGACATATTCCTCCCATTCCAAAATAGGGTCACATTTCTCTAGGGTACAAAGACCAAGTGTATAAGATGAGGCAATTATAGATAAGGCTCATAAAAATATAATTTTTCAATAAGGTTTGTGTGTTACATATGTATCTAAAGTGGGCTCCAGAAATGGGATGATTAATACTTTGTTCTTTGTCAATGGAACATGCCTAAAAATGGAATATGGGGCACTTGATTTAGGATGAAAATAGTAACCCACCTTTACTCAAACTACATAAAATTATCTCAAAATCATGTGGGAGTTTTAGGGAAAAGCCATTTAATTACAAGCAATAAAAGCAAAAATCTCATCCAAAAATAAATACTCATTATGACTAAGAGAAGCATTCCGAATCAAACGATTTAAGTATTAAGGCATCTTGACATAATCAAAACTAACAGTTATAGAAGTTTTACCTCGTGAAATAGAAGCAGTTGCACCAATTTTTTCCCTCAACTCATTGTGTACATCGATTAATGCAGCCTTCTTACTAGTCACCTACAGCCAAAATACAATATGATTTCACATTGACTCCAAAATTAGGTAAAGAGAAAATAAAATTTTAACAAAGGATACTTCAACAGTTCATTGTACATGAGTCCTAAAGATGTGACATGGTCCATCAACTAAGTTGTTCCCACCAATTTAAAAACTCCATAAATTCCAGTGACCTTCATAATCTTACTGATCTGCAGAAATAGCATGCACATACCAACTGCCAACAATTACATGCAAAAGCAAAGCACTAAATTATTTAACTGTACCTCCTTAAAATCCAGCTCCACATACAAATATGGTGCTTTTCCCTCACCCTGTCAAAGAAAACCATCACAATTCTATTAATAAACATTGCCTACATGAAACCAAATTCATAAGCAATTTAGCATAACACATAATAAGGAAACATCTTCGAAAATATTATTCATAAGGTGTAAATAAGTTTTTTCCATTCTAAATAGGTCCAAAGGTTTACAGTTTTTAGTTTGGATTAAAATGGACCATAGTAAAATGACTCAGGTCCCTTTTACTCATAGGACCAAAGATTTATAGTTTTTTGGTTTCTGATTATAACGAACAATATAAAAAATAGCTCATTAAATCATGTGATCTACTTGTTCATGTGAATCGGTTCCACCTTGGCAATAAAAAAAAAATTTTGTTATCACTAACAAGCGTAAGGTTGCGTACATTTGACCCTCCCAAACCTCGCCTAGGTGGAAGCCACTCAAATGGCATTAGGGTATGGATTGTAGTTGTTGTAAATCATACACACTTATTTATGTTAAGTTGATGATGATTACTATCAAAGGACAATCATAAACAACCTCTTAATTATTACAAGGATAAGGTTGTGTACATCAAACCCCCAAACTCCTAAGTGGAAGCCACTTAATAATAACAACACAGGTATGGAATGTTCCTGCACAAGGTGTAGATAAGTAATAATCCCACTATAAATTATGCTTACATTGTACCAACTAACAACTAAAAGCAACGCATCAAATGTTCAAAGTTAATGTCACAAAAGAGTCGTATGTTGAGTTTGGAAGGTAGAGACATATGTGAGACCTTTGAATCATGAGGGGTTTTCATCCGTAAACAATAAATTCAGATTGTTAGAAATCAATTAATACATGAAATGGAAGTCTTTAGGACTTTAACAAGTAAACAAGAAAAAACAAGAAAAACAAAGCACAATCTAAGGAGGCAATAAAAACACACACAATGAGATTAATGAGCTATCTTAGATACCTGAACCTCCCCCTCAAATACATTAATAATTCAACCCTCACACACCTTTAGAACAATCTCTCAAGCACAAAGTTTCCAACTTTAATAAAAACTCTCTAATACAAAGAAGAAACTCTAATGGCACTCAACCCCTAGTTGTTATCTATGTATAAGCCTCCCCCTGACATTCCAATGATTTAGGCCCTTATGTAGGCCTTCTAAATCAGTGGAACAAACCTTAGGAAAAATTAACTATTTGCCCCAAGTATCGACCAAAACAAAAAGACGGATTTGGCCTTGCGACAGGGTGCTTGGATGAGCACTATATGGCTCAAACGAGCACCACATCAGTGAAACTTCTTGATCACTTGTGCCTCGTTCAAGGCACCTTACTTCAACATCCTTGCCTCGTTTAAGGCATGAACCAAGGCTCTCTTTGAGCACCTTCTAGCCTTGTTCAAGGCATCTCCATTTCCTCTCCCTTGATCACTTCATGGAATGATCCAAACCTCAACCACTCATGTCCCATTGCACACCCAACTTCATTCTCTAGTGTGCAAGCCATGGAGTGGGCAATGAGATGATCAAAGTCATCCCTCACACTAGGAGAATTGGCAGTTGCTCCAACAATACAGAAATGGTAACTTTAAATAGCATATGCATTTACATTTATATTGTCAATTCTTTCGAATTTCCAGCAATGAGTCAATGGCCAATTAGATTTACAAGAAACAAAACCAACAAGTTCATATGGGAACAGTAAAAAATTTTAACTTTAGAAAGGGCCATCTTTCTCAAAGAACATATCTGCGACAATTAAATATGTGCAACCCAAAATGTTTGAACTTCTGATAAGAGAAACTATAAAGAGGAAATTTTTCTAATTAGTGTTCATGTAATATTGTCATAACAAGGTTAACCTGCAACTGAAAATATGTTGTATCAAAGCCTGCTCCAAGTGACAATACTTGCTTCTTAGTATGATCATCAGAATGGAGAAACTGAGAAAGAAGCTTTCGAAGAGCAGCAAAACGAGCAAAATAACCTTTAAGAAAGGAAACACATATCAAATAGATAAGTTCGGAAAACACACTATTAAATATAAAATACAAAAGCTTATGACAGCTGGCCTACCACGATTAATTATTGGAGATCTCCTTACAGGCTTTCTCACGAAAAAATGGATGTAATCATCTTTCATATATCCTTTTTTCACACAGGACCTATAATAATCAGCAGAGATTGGAGGAATCAGGTTTTTATAAAGGCATGTTAACAATCCATAATTTAAAAAGTCCAATTTCATAGATCATTTCTGGATGCAAACACAAACAGCAAAAAAATTAATTAAAAAAAAAATGGCAACAATTTTCAAGCAAGAATGTGGATTAGAAAGTATGTTTTACCATAGATGAAATTTATAAAGACTGATGCCACCTTTAGGAAAATTAAGATCATGTTGCTGAAGGACTTTCAAAAAAAAAAAAAAAAACAATACAGTATTTGTATGTGAATTTTCTAGAAAAATTTCAATTACTTCATCTTAGCCTTATCTAACAACCGAGAGCATATCATAGTACTTAAGCCTCGCAGGTAATCAATCCAATAAGACACTACAACTAATCTGGTCTTTTATTCCACCCTCCCCCTTCATTGATAGGCAATCTATCCAATCCAAAAACTGACCATTTCAAAGCAACTAATCTCATAATACTCTTTTAATTATTCACGTGATAACAGTAAATCATTGTCCTATCCTTCTTTATTCTAGTAATTCAAACCACGGTGCCACTATCAAAAAAAAAATATTTTTCTCACCCGTAAGGGAGTATCAAACATAGAATTAGGAACCCCCATCTTCCAATGACGATAAATCATGTCTCAAAAATAAGGTGAAGATCATAAAAAGGGCTTCCACATGTGTGGCTTTGGGTAATTATCTTCAATCAGTAATTAGATAAGGAAAAGGCTGAGTTAAGAACCATTATGACCTATTGTTTGCTTTGCGTCAAATCGTAACAATCTCGAATTTTCCAACGAATTGAAAGCCTATATGCTACTGTTAATTAGCTTCACATTGAAGAACTCCCCATAGCTTCTCTTTTCACTCTTCTCTTTTTCTTCTCCTTACAATTTGCACTAAAATGACATCTACAACCATCAATGACAAACTAAAAAATTTGACAAGCATTAGTGAATGTATGTGGGTCGTCACACTCACTCACAAGTCACAACCAATATTGATCTCAAAAATGCACATTATGCAATTTGCACTCCCCCAAATATGTTATATAATCAAACCCTATATGTGAAGTTCCACAATGATTTAGTTAGTCCATAATTTTGAAAATTTAAAAGAAGAACTTCGCAATTAGAGGCTTAGAGTTTGATTAAATAGCATATCCGCCTATTTGGGGGGAGTAGACATTGTGTAATGCATTTTAGTGTTCAAACCAACGACATGATCACTCCAAGGCTCCAACGTGGTCTTCCTATTTTTGATTTTCCCACCCAAACAATCCCCTACTCTTCAATAGGAAATTTCAGTCATCATATCAACGCTCACAATTGTCTTCTTTTATTTCATTTTCCAAATCCCTCCTACTAACCAAAATATCAACCCCTTAAAAGTGTATTCGTTATGAAAAAAGTTTCAACGGACTTTTCCTCATTTTCCAATGTACAATTTGAACAAAACCTTTCTAAACTACAAAAATTTATATAAAACATATCATGGGCTACAACGATGAGCATAAGCTTTTGATTAAGTTGGTTCTTTGACATGGCATCATAAACTAATATGACACAATGGTCACAGGTTTGAATCACGCTCATTATTTCAAGTGGAATATTTAGGACCATTTATGAGAAGAGCATGTGTTGCCAAAGGCTCTTGTGTAAGGGATCGTAATAAAGTATAAAACATATAATGAGGCTACAACCCCCAGCTTACTATTTAATTGAGTTGGAACCTTGTCATTTTCCCATGTACCAAACATATCCCAAATCAAAAATAGAAAAAGTGTAGTTTTGTAAACATATGAAGAAAAACCTAGTTGGGTATTTTCGATTCCATCATGCACAAAAAAACCTAGAATTATAAGGAATACAAACGGTAATTGAAAAATATTGTTAGTGTTTTGGTGACTCGAACTAAGTCTTAGGCATTACGAAGATGAATCAAAGATAGGTGTGTTCAAAGGTCAAACTTCGAGTCGGCATTTGTGGGGGAAGGACTCAAGACGAGTCGGCTGCTGGATTGAAGGCATTTTTCCTGAGCCCAACTCTGAGTCGGCTTTACTGGCAATAGGAAAACAGCTCACTCGGCTTTATGTGCTAACCTTGAGATGTTTGTTCCAGAATGTAACGTGGAATCGGCTTTACTGGCAATACGGGAAAAGCCGACTCGGCTTTATGTGCTAATCTTGAGATGTTTGTTCCAGAATGTAACGCCGAGTCGGCGTATTCTGTTGAGGAAGAAAACCTGACTCGGCTTATTGTGCGCATAAATGTTTATTGATTGCTTGTGTGCTGGTTTTCGTTTTAATGTAACCTAATTTCTTTTCAAGAGAGGCTTACTATATAAACCCTCTCTAATTAGGGTTAGAGTTCATAGAAACATAAGAGACAAAAGTGAGCTGCCACTAGAGTTTTTTAAGATTCATCTTTGAAATCTTCCTGTTTAATAGTGAATTAAAAGTTTTCGGTCCCATTGAATGTGGCATTAATAGTGAACCACGTTAATTCTTAGTGTGTTATCTTTATGTTCTTGATTTGTTCTTTGCTACTTTTAATGTTTTGGTAATTGTTTCTGCTGTCCGCACAACAAATACTCCCACAAATTTTACATGGTGAACGAGATGCGTAAACAATTGTTTCAGTAATCAAATAGCTCAAATTAAAACATGAAGAAGTGCTTAATCAATAATTCGTTTTCAACATCTTGTTTTCTGAAGAATATTGGAGAGTAATACAAACAAAAAACATAAAGGCGAATCATAGAGAAAAAGATAGGCGGAAATAACTTACAATTTGCTCGCAGAAGCGTCATCGTTGGTAGCTTGAACAGCTACCGTATTACTGGATGCATCTGGTGCGTTTTTCGCCATTTATGTGATCTTCAAACTTCGAATTGAAATATGCGGAAGATTGCGAACTAATAGCAATAATCTCTAAAACTCTTTTCCGACGATTTTCTCAATTTGTGGCCTTCGGGTGTTGCTAACGTATGTATCTTACTTTTGAATTTTGACAAATTTTGGTTTATATCTTGTTAGTTTGTCAAATAGATGAAAAGAAATTATTTGATAAATAATTTTGGAAAATATCATGTGGTAATAAGAAATTTTGGCTTTTTTACATGGTAAATAAATATTTTTTTTAATCTATGTAGTGATATTGATCTTTTAATTTTTTTACGTGATAGACAAAAGAAAAGTATTTTTTGTTAACTTTACGCAACTTTTACCCAATATAATACCATTTTTTTCTAAAAAACAAATGTTTTGATCACCCTAATTAATTAGTTATTTTGAAATTTGAAAACTCGAGGTTACCACACGAATTTAAAAGCATATGTGGAAAAGCAAAAAATATAAGATTATCATGTGAAATTTCACAACAATTTTTTAATTCGTTGAAAAGCATACCCAACTTGATATTAACTCAATGTCAAATCAAACTTTAAGATTATTTAAATCTAATCCAACTAGGGCTAAGCAACCTAAATGGTTGAACCAACATGAAACACAATGGAGTAACCAAAGCTATATAGCTACAATTTACAAGTTACAACGAATAAAAGTTAAATTGACTCATACATGGTCTAACATCGATTAGCACACAACCCAGAGGTTGACTCAAGGTGTGGCAACACGTAACCAACTCGAGTCTACTCATGAGTCATGACCTAATAAATATTCAATTATTCTTGAGTTTGGATTGTTCTTGACCTGAGAATTATATTCTAATCAATACAAATATGTGGATGATTGAACTCAACCTACACCAAACATTTTATTGATCCAACTCCGATTTTAACTGGATACGAAATTGACAAAATCATTTTATAGTGATCAAAGATCTAATTTGACATAATTTTATAATTGACTCAAGAAAATTAATTTGCTATAAAACGCCACAATTAATTTTACTTGATGTGGAATAATCTTTAACTAATTACGTCTCGAAAAATTTTCAAAACGCACACTCAGTATGGAATGAGATTCAAAAAGATTGACATTACTCTTCTAATCTTGGCTATCCTTTTTATCTCTCACCTCTATTTCATATATATATATATATATATATATATGAAGACATGCTTGAAAATACTTAAAATTTTCATTTTAGAAAAAAATTATATTTTTTTCAAGTTTATTTCGTAATGGTGCAAACCTAATAAAAAGAAAATATTTATTGTTACAATAAGCTATTTTATGATTCTTACTTTGGTTAATGCAACAACAATTCTTGTCATTATAGTCAAAAAATTTTAAAAATATCCAAACAATTAATGATGATCCTCTATTTATTATCTAACAGTATATTTGTTTTAAAACAAAGGTAAAGAACACCTAATCATTCAACTTATTTTTCGTGAATGGAATTTTAGTGCATAAAAAAAATAATATTAGTCCGTAAAAGTATAGCTTAGTAAAATTAAGTTTATTCGAGTTATATGTTATTTTTTATGTACTAAATCATTTTTATTATATTTTGTGTGTGTCTCAAATCCTAATAGTTTTTTTTTGCTACATTTTTCAAATATATTTATCATGAATTTGCTATAATTTTGTATTTGAATATTATCACATCTGCAAATTTATTTTTCTATTTATCACATTCAAACTTTTTTTTACTCACTTTTTTATGTTAGTAAGGTGCGGTTTGAGGTTTGATTCTTCAAGTTGCAATTATATTTATTTAGAGTGTAATTAAATTTTTTTTTGAAATTTAATTTGCAAATTAAAACAATGCAAAACTTGCCCCATAAAAGTTTAGTACTAATAATAAAATAATAATAATAATAATAATAATAATAATAATCAGAATATTGTCCACTACAAAAACTATAGCTTGCCTTTGGCGGGCATTCTGTTACATAACCAATTCTGACAATCTCCCCCTTCAAACACACACGAACAACACTCCTCTCTATAAGTATAATCTCACTCTCTTCCTTCTTTCTCTTCTCCGCCATTGTTACACTTTATTTGAGCTCTTCTGAAACTGCTATTTCTTCAAGTCCTCTTTCTCTCTGGAATTCGAAGTTCAGCTGAAATTCTGCAACAATGTTCTACTCTCACCAGCTTCTTGCTAGGAAAGCTCCGCTAGGTCAAATATGGTAACTATTTCTTTTCTCTGTAACTTCATTTAGCTTTTGATTTCCTTTCTGTTTCATCGGTTTTGTTTTCGTTGCTTAGTTGAAGTTTACATTTCCTGCATGTTAAAATAGTTAATCCTCTGTTTTTTAGTATCTGCATTAAATCGATTTCTCACTTGCAGTAGTAATTGATCTTCAAGTTTAGTGCAACTTTTTGTTTAATTGCAAGATATTTTGAATTTTTACACTCTCAGTATGCAAAATTTGGAAAATGAGTGATGTAATGAGATACACTTCTTCCGATTAAACTTACAAAATTCTCAACCTCTGTTATGTGAGATTTTCCCGGTTTTGTTATTAATTTTCATTTTTTGAAATAATATTCAGTTCATCTTTTCTATGGAGCTTATATCTGCATTGTTTATGATCTATATTCCATTATCACTGCGGGCTGATTTGTTCAATCCTCTGCTTCAAAATTTCTTTAGAGTTTTCAATTTCGGCTTAGAAACGGTTTCCTTACTAAATTTAATTTTTCACCTTCAACTAAGATTGCAGTGACTCTGTTTAGTAATTTGTATTCTTTTGATATTTTACATTATGAAGTTGAGTGTGCCAATTACTTGGCTTAGGTATGGAATTTAAAAAATTAATGTGTCGACCGTTTTTGTGTGCTGTCAGTTCAGCCAATTGAACTTAAATTCTCTCAATTTTTTTTGAGTCAGAGTTTTCCAGTAATAATTGATTAATTTCTATTTCTGAATTGTTTTAGTTTTTGAGTTTGTTTCTACGGCTTATTGTGCGAAACTAAAACCTGCATTTGGTTAAAATGATCATATTCGAATAGCGTGAAACTTAATGTGTGGTCAATTAATGGAGATTATTGCGCATTTTACAAACTTTTCTTTCCGTATGCAAGGATGGCAGCTACAATGCACGCCAAAATGAATCGGAGAAAGCTCGATCAAATCAACCTCATTCGAATTTGGTTATCTCTCTTACTCTCTTCTTTTTTAGCTTTAGGTAAATTTCAATTTTATTGATATTGAATATTTGTGCCTATGACAGTGAAGAAATTTTGAATCCATCAGTACCAATGGCGCTCAGACTTTCTGGAATTCTTATGGGTATTACATTATTGTATAGCATACTTTGGCAATAAATAACCTCCTGCTTTCGTTCTACTTCCAATGCAAGTTAATTTTTGTGTTGTATTTTTTTTTTTTTTAAATTAATTAGGTGGTGTTGTAATCGTTTATGAGCGCAAAGTTAGACTCCTATATGGTGAGATTTTATGATCTTGTGTCTTGAATATGGTTTTTTAATCTGAACATATTTAGAGGATTTCTAATTGTAAATTTTGTATATCAATTATCAACAGATGATGTAAATCGTCTTCTGGTATGTAATTTTACTTAAGTCTAAGACCCTTCAAAAATTTGTTTCCGATGGTTTAAAATTGGTTACGATTGGGATCGATTTTCCAGGTTGAAATCAACACTGCATGGAAGGTGAAACCTGCTGTGGACCCTACAGTTCTCCCAAAGAGGAAAAATAAAGCCAAGTCGGTCCATTGCTAGCACCACTTCTCTTTTTTTTTTTTGATTGAACATTTAATAGGCGTTTTGGTTGAATGTGGATGCTTGTGTTTTTCAGGTTTGAATCTGTGACAATACCTGAGAACCAAGAAGTAAATTTTGGAGATGTTGAGCCGTCAATTGACTACTCTAACAGATACACCAGCAGTGCAACTTTTCAGCGAACAGCTTATGTTGCCATGGTAAATTCAAGAACTACACTTGTAGCTGAAACTTTTTGTGATTAGTTTGTGATGGCAGTGTTTTATCTGCTATATGACTATTATCCCTTAGTTCTGTGACCTACTTTTTCAAATGCAGTTAATTAAAACTTCTCATTGGTTACCACTTACCCAACTATCTGTGTCATTAGTTGAGTGAATCATTCAATATTCATTGGAAATGGTCAGTTGCAATTCATTGAATAATTTGATATCAATATCAACAAGGATAATGAAAAGATTGTTGGAATTGTGCAAAATTATAATTCCATGAGTATGCAATATGACTTATGTAACTAAGCTATAGAACTACATATTCTATGTAATCTTGAAATTATCTCTGGTGTTTGTGAAATTCTTACATTTCTTGCCATTTTGCTGATAAACAAAAGTGTATGTGAACATCCAGAGACTTGATACTATAGATGATTTTAACGAGAATTTCAGGGAAGCAGACTTAAATGGACACCAGCATCAAGGTTCTACTACAAACACTAGTATCTTGAGTTTTATTGCCAATCTATAGTCAAGTGTGTAGAATGATTTTTATATTTCCATCTTTACTGGTTATGACTTAATATTCTGCTTATTTTTCCCTCAGCGGATCCTGCTAATATTACCTTAAATGACCCCTTTGATTCACTTCGTGCTGAACCAAGTTTTTATAATCGTTATGAACGGTAAATTCAAAAGTGCTGCTGGAACTAAATCCTTTTTGCATCAAATGATTTATCTCCTAGCTGAACCTTCTATGAGTTCTATGTTGATCAATACACAATCTTGTCCATGCAGGTTCGATATCGAAGGAGATGAAGAAACGCAAAATAACTTCCCTTCTCAAGGCCACACAGAAATGCCGCCTCCTACTGTACACTCTCCACCTCAAGAAATGGAGATAGAGAGAGGTTAATACAACTAATGCAAGTGATTTTTTTGTGTTGTAAGAATGTTGCATGTCTTGCCAAAGATCTTATTAGTCTCCATTCATAATTACAACTTGTTGTAACAATGATGAATGCACAAGAAACAAGGAACATTCTCATGAAAATTAACACATTTGAATGGAAAAAAAAAGGTCTACATGCTTGTGCTCAAGCACAATCATGTATAATAGCTGGAGTTTGTTCTAGATTGTAAGGATAATTTTACATGTTTGTTATGTTGTGAGTTGACAAAAGGGTGCTGAAAATCTATGCTGAATGCAGAAGATAATATGCGAACTTTTTTCATGGAGGATGGCATTCCTGAACAAAATCCAGTGGACCAGGCTAATTCATCTACACCTAAACTCAGGGAGGTTTGGCAGGTAACTTGTATGAACTGTCTTTTGTCTGTTGTCCTTTGTAGGATTTTCTAGGAAAGGATTGCTAATCATTTGTAAACTAGAACATACAGAAGCAAAGGCCAACAAGAAAGAAGGCAAGGCAATCTCCTGTGAAGATGGATATCGAAAATACCATGATTCCGAGCAATATGTACCAAACTTGGCTCCAAGATTCAACTGACATTGTGATCAAAAGGCCAGAAATTGTCAAGGTTTCTCTTTTTTGTTCTCCAGTTAATCTAGCCTTCCTACACACAGATGATAATGATATTTGATAGTGCAAACAACATATCTTGGGGTCTCAACCATCCGCTTAAACAAATGGTTAACACCCTAAGATATGTTATATTCTTAACCAGATACAACACAAGAACCAGATACAACATATCCTGGGGTCTCAAACATCTGCTTAAACACTTTGTAATTATGTGTTCTGCAGGTAGTCAAAGAGAAATCAACTTTGAAGTTAGCCAAACTACTAGATTTGCCGCCAGTAGCACTATCTTGTGGGTTAGTAGGAAAGTACAATGATGTTCATTATCCACAAGCGCTACTAGACTTATGGATGACAACTATGCAGCGTATGAATGATTCACCTTCTGGTTAGTGTTGACTCACCCTCAAACCAGAGGTTTATTGGATATAAAAAATGTCACCATAATATGAATCTTTTTTTACAGCAACAACTTCTTCACCCCGTCCACCAGAACGATCATCATCGTCACTTCCCAATGGACAAGATTATCGAATTCCACCAGAAGTTGTAAGATTTTTTCATCTGGCCTTTCGTGAACATCATGCTTGGGTGTTCAAACTGACTTGGTGTTTTTGAAGCCTATTGGAGGTATTAGCCGTGGAACTACATCTGAGAGATTAGCCGCAGAAGAAATAAGAGGAATTCTACGGAATCTTGGAACAGGAACCGAGGTTCCTATACAAGACTTCAACCTCATGTCCAATAGTGTGGGCAAAACAAATCCAAATGCTTCAGCCCCGAACTCTGGTAAACAAGTGCTGCTACTTAAGTTCTAAAGATGATGTTACCTGTTTTTACAAGAGAATCAAATGGAAACTTTTTGAGATTTATGTGTGAATGTGTCATTACAGGAGCATCTGTTAGATCAATGTCAGTTCCAAGCCCAGGTCCTGGACTTGATTTCTTATCAAACACTTCAGACAGCTATTCTAATCGGTTAGTATACAGTTCAACATTCAGCTGAATTATTTTATGGAATTTGACCTGTTTAATATCAGTTAAGAACCAGATTGATACCTTCATATTTATGAGTGCCTCTAAAAGTAACAACATTCCAGGTTAAGAAGGAAAAGATCTTCTAGTCAATTGAACAATGTTGGTTTGGAATCACTGGATGAAGAGAACCAATGGATGCATGAAATGGGAGAACAAAATATTCCAGAATTCAGTGAATTACTTCAATCACGCTTTAAATTGCCTAGACGCTCTAGACAAGGTCTAACCCCCCCTGATCAAGGTAATTACACGTCATATTGGACTTGAATTCCCTTGTTCATGCAGTAGTGGTACACCCCTCTTTGTTGCTCATACTCTTCAATTCACCTCAAGTACCAGTATCTGTGTCTGACCCTTTATACTGTCATGGGTAGGGCACTTCATTTTGGGTTCAATCTTGCATTTTTTTCATAAATTAACAACGTTGGATACTTCAGTATGGTTCAAATTCGTGGCATTTTTTGATAAAATAACCAAGTTGGCACTTACACATGTATTCGTGTTGGATATGGACATAGAATCCGTGTAATATAGTGTTTGTGTGAGGAAAACATCTAACAGTCTTATTGTTCCTTAACATGCAGAATTGCTGGTTGAAACAGGACCTACACAAAATCGGCTTCCTGCAATAGATGAGGAGGCTGACAGGATGGCTTACAATATCTCAATGTAATGTTTAACCTTGATCATTTCATATTCTTTAGTACACAATACAAATCAAAATATATTTGGGCATTATTCTACATCTAATTAATCCTTGATCTGAAAACTGTTCAGGCATCTGAAGACATATTTTGAAGTTCTAGGTGCACCTCAGTCAGAATCATTGAACCAGCTAGCGTATGGGATGAACAGAAAACAAGCTGCACAGCTTTTCTATCAGACCTGTGGTAAAAATCAATCAGCTTAGTAACTACATTTGATCAGTTTGAGTTTTGTTGGATTTATGTATCATTAATAGACAATTTAATTAAAGATTTACGAAAATTATCTCAAAATGAAAAAATGATTTTAAGTATCACCGGTGGACCCATGAGATCCTCAAAATTCATCGTAAATGGATAGACTATGATACTTTTTAAGATTTTTTACAAGTTTTCTTAAGAAATTAGTTGTAACTTATAATTTATGGTGAGGCTTCGGAACTCTCAATTTTCAAGTCCCTTCATGTGTTCATCACTATGAGTTATAATAGTATTCATTCGAGCAAATTAGCACATAACATTGGCACGACCATATAAAAGCATTGTGCTCGTGTGAGCACAAGTTTGCTCATTTGAGTCACCCTAGCTCGTTCAAGCACGTGGAAGATGCTAAATTTCAAGTTTTACCAATAATAATTTTGTTATAAAACTATTAACATACAAAAAATTGTTTCCAGTTCTAGCAACGCGTGACATCCTCAAAGTGCAGCAGATATCAGCATATGGAGACATTACAATTTCTAGAGGAGCTAAGATGTGAAAACGGTATGTAATAGAGGACAGACTTCCTAACTTCACACAGAGATCATTAATTCACTCACCATACAACAACAATGCATAATCTTTAGTATACACAACTTTCAAGAAATCATTTAAGCTTTAATAGGAGATAATTTTATTTTTATTGCTTAATCTATT
The DNA here is from genome assembly GCF_026212465.1 of Amaranthus tricolor. NCBI lineage: Eukaryota > Viridiplantae > Streptophyta > Magnoliopsida > Caryophyllales > Amaranthaceae > Amaranthus > Amaranthus tricolor. The sequence continues at coordinate 5,126,712 of NC_080062.1, read as the reverse complement.
ATGAATATTATCTTATAGAATATAAAAAATAGAACATAGAAAAATAATTGTGATCTGAACTCAGGTTGGAAAGGTTACATAATGACAAATTCTTCCTTAATGATTATTGTCAATACCATTGTATAATGAAATGTTTGTCATAGACTCCAAGTATATCTTTAATTTTCTCCCTATTTTTGTTGCATCATATAGGGAGACTTGGGATGACAATTTTTTCTTATATACTTTGTATGTTTGTCCTAATGTATTTTTGGTGGTTTCACTTATTTTGTTTATTGCCTATTGCCTTATAATTTTACTTTTATACATATATATATATATATATATATATATATATATATATATATATATATATATATATATATATATATATATATATATATATATATATATATATATATATATATCCTACTAAATTAACCTCAAATTCCACATTTCTATTAAAGTCTGATTCACATAATAATGCAAATTTATAGAAATAAAGGGAGTATATGTTCTTATGGAGATATCAAACTAAAAATTATGTTTGAATTGAAAGAATTAGAGGAATAAAAAGAAAGGCAATTGCAGGAATTTAGTTTTTTAATTTTGTTAATGTACAAATCTCTGTAAAAGTGGAATTGATTCAGAAGAAAATTGAGGTTTCTCTTCCTCTTCCTTTCTTTCCTCTTAAACAAACAAGAGAATTTTCTTCATCAAACTCTTGCCTTTCTTCCCCTTCCATTCTTTTACTTTTATGCTCATATTATTATTATTCAAATAAAGTGTTAAAATCTAAAACTAATGTAATTTATAGGGTAATATTACCTTTAAATACATGATTATCTCGTGGAGAACGTGTTATAATGATGATTCCTACCATTGGTATAGTTTCTGATTTCTGAAGTATTACAAAAATTCTACTCCTAAAATATTCCTTTTTTTCACACAAAATCTTGGGTTTAACAATTTTAACTTTATAGGATTATTAGCGGTTTTATATTGAGTTTTTTAATTCAATTAACTTAATCGAGTTGATTGAGTACTTTCACGTCTTCACCTATAATATTTATTTAACAAAATAAATGGCTTTGGGTAATATTCAAAGTTTCAACCTAAATATCACCAACTTATTATACTCATCCATGTGAAAAAACGTTCAAATTAAAATTAATTTTGATAAAATTTAAAATTGAAAAAAAATTTATAAATTCTATAAAAATAAAAAATAAACAAAAGATATGTTACGTATAAAGCGGTTGTGTACAACTACGTGAAAGCTCTCTTATATATCCACATTAACAAGTAATCTAATGTTCGGTCATCATCTGATAAAAGTCAATTCTAAAAAAAATAACTTTAAAATTTATTTTAACAGATATAATATTTCAAATTAAATTTAATAAATTATTTTAACCATAGTAAAATCTTACTACAATTCTTTCAATTTATATTGGTATTTTGAACCTTAACCGGAATACGAGCGCGATCCAATCCAATTTGTTTGCCAACCTTACAAAAATGGGATACGCTGAATTGGAAATAAAAGTAAAAGATACGGGTGTAGCTAACACAATTTTGAACAACTCATACTGCCTAACTTGTTGCAACATATTATGGCCACCTGTTTTAGTTGTCTGCACAATCTCCATTTCTTCCTGTTTTTAAATTCAGTTTGTGAGCTTGATATTTAATGTCTTCACATTTTATTTTTTAGAAAAATATTTTCACATTCACACAATCACACCTACATTGCGGGATGTGAAAGAGGATATTCAGAATTGTCAGATTTCATATATAATAATCGTAGTTTTGTTAATTTTAAATTATCTTTGGTTAAAGTTGTTATGTACTTGCTAATTTTTATCTCTGATGTAGATATCGTATAACTTTTTATTAATGAATAAGGTATTATTTTTTAAAAAAAAATCACACCTACATTGCGTTTTTAATGGCTTAAATATTACTCATTATGTTACCATTTGATATTCCGGCAAGATATATTCTATTTAAAAGAAGAGAAATTCATGCATGAATTTTCATGGATATCATTATCATCTTCGTAATTAGTGTATTCTTCTTAAATGAAATTATGATCAGGGTCTGGAGAGAGAAGGAAGACGACAAACCATACACTAACTAAAAGTTAAAATATATTTATGTAAGATAATTAAATTTATTCAAAGTCAATGCCCTAATAATTGATAGTTTAATGTATTTTGAGTGGATGACGAATAATTGAGTTTATAAATTCAAGATTTTCTATTGGATACGGTCCTATTAAAGCCTTGACTTGATTCGAATGAATTGTACATTTATTCTAAATTTCATGTCGGTATTTAAAATTTTAAGAGTAATCAGAGTATATAATAAATTATGGGTTGCAATTATAAATTTTAGCTTTTGATCAGATTAAATTTTTTAAAATTGTATTAAAAGTCAATATGGCAGAAAGTTAGAGGTTCGAATTTAACTCTCTTTATTTCAAGTGTTACATTCCAACTACAGTGAAGATGTGATAGAGTATAAAACATATCAAAGACAGCAACTATCAATTTAAACTTTTAATTTAATTAGTAACTTAACATCATCATTCTGTTATAGTCAGTAGGAAATTGAATTTGTATAGATGAGTAGTCAATCAACTAAGTGGCGAAATTTAGATAGGGTGAGAAGAGGCTTTGCATTAAATTTTGGAAAATAGAAATTATTTTGAGTATAAATGAAAAGGTAAAGTATTAATCAAAAGTTGCATTTCTAGAGTTAGATTTATAATGATTAAAAAATTTAATTAATATCAGTTTAAGGTTCAATATTTATAATTTTGAAAATACGCATTAAAGTTAATCTATGTAAAAATATTAATTACGATGACATATTTTTCATGTACGATTTTTCAAACTTATAGACCAGGTACATAAGTTTAGTTTACAAAATTATTTAAATTGTTAAAATATAATTTATAGTATTTAGTTTACAAAATTATTTAAATTGTTAAAATATAATTTATAGTATTCTCTAAAATGGACAACTTTTAGCAAAATGACCATGTTGTTATAATAAATGAGATACGAGAAATTGAACGATAAGAATTAGTTAAATTATACTAATAAATTTGAGAGAAAAAGGGAGTGGAGAAAGAATAAAAACACCTAGTGTTAAATAACACATGGTGTTTTTTAAATTGTCTAAATGTATTATTATAATATCATTAAATATTAGGAGTATATTATTATAATATTTAATGATACCAACTTTTTTGGACATTGTTAACAAGGTTGTTATATCTTCTTTTTCCCTGTTTTTTTAAATATAATTTTGAATAAAAAGTAAGTTATTAATATGGTTATGTTATTCTAGATAGCAATATTTTTTTTTTTTGGTAAATAATCAGCTTTCTAATTTTATCATATAAACCTTGATCTTTAGCTTAATTATCAATTCACTATTTTATTCATTTTTCATTAGTAAGGCTCTCTCATTTAGAGTCTACATACTATTTACTCTATTGGTTATTAGAAGTATACAGCTAAATCTCACATAACGGCTAGCAAATTATCATATTCTTCCTAAAATATTAATTTAAAAAAATAATATTTGTATCGAATAAAAATTTTAATGAAACAACTATTCAAAATGTACCAAAAAAGTCAACATAATGATCAAAACGATACTCCTAATAATCCGGTATACTATCTACATTCTATAAATTTTGCTACATTATTTATTTTTAATCCGTTCAATTAAGTTATATTTTTGTTGCATCCTTCTTTTGATGCATATTTCGAGGCTAGTAATCAAATAGAAGTAGGACAATTAAGTGATGTTCATTGTACCCATACGACAAAATATAATCGGAAAAAACTTAGTTAATCAGGTGGATATATTATTTATTATCAAATAATCAAATAAATAATAAAATATACTTCTATTTCTTATTGATGAGTAGGATTCCATTGTATATTAATGCCTATTAGTAATAGATTATCTATCCCGCGAGTAGATAAAGTAATAATCAATAGGGTAAATTGTTAATAATAAATCAACTTTTGCTTGATCTATTGAAAATAAACTAGCCTATTATTTATTTTTAAATAAATTCATCTACTAGTTATATTTGCTAGAAACAAACCGACATATTTTTTATAATAATCTTCAAAACTTTTTTTTTTAATTAGGAATAAACAAAGTTAAATTTATTTTTAGTGTTTATATCAAATAGGTGAATTTATTTAAAAATAAATAATAATTGAATTTATTTTCATGAGATTGAATCAATACTAATATTTTTTTGCTTTACCTTATTCAATATAGTCAATGTGAATGAACACATGAGTCGCATACTCCTGTCTCCTATGGCGCAATCTTTCCCGCTAACCTAAGTACTTTCACAGTAAATTGCAACAAAAAATATAATAATTTAGTAGTTAGTACATATATTTATCAAAAAATAACAGAAGCAGAGTGGTGACAAAGTCACGAGGAAAGCCAAGAATACTCAAATCAGAAAAAACAAGAATTGGCCCTTGCCTCAATGACACACTTATTTCGCTAATGAAACGAAAAAGTGCAAAAGAAATTTAAAACATGGTGTAATCAGATACAACTGTCAATATGCTGAAAGTGGTTACAATTCTTTCGCTGATGAGACCTCAAATCCTGCAATACAACGTTAGCCTTGTCGGGAGTGGTTTCCCGGAAAGCCCCTCCGACGCTCAAGTCAGATTGGGAAACAAAAAGTAATGAATATATGATAATTAATGAATGCAAGTTAACGGATTATAGAATGAGTTCAGATCAATTGAAGGATATTTGATTAAAGTATAGATTGTAAGTAGAAGGGCGGTGTATTTTTATAGAGTAACGATAGGAAGATAAAAACTTAGTCCAGGGCCAATGATGTATTTATAATGGTAGAATGGAGGTTTGATGGTGAATTAATGTGATAATCATGGGTATGATAGATGAGTGGTAGGTTATAGTGAGTTGTTGGTAGTTATTTTAAAAAGTTATTGGACCGAGGTGGGTGGTTTGGGGTTTGACTAAATACATTACGAGTTTATTTATTTGACCCATAACAACACTAAATATGTTATTTTCTATAGGAAATTTGAATTTTGATTTTTTTCTCAACTAACTCTATAAATTAAAAACATAGAAAAGACAATCCAATATTTTTGGGTTATGATATATAAATATATTCCATTCGACTATTCCATTTTAATGATATTTAAAAAAATATTTCTATGTATTTTTCTCTTTCTTTTTGTTTGTCCACTATAAATTTTTCACTATAGGCTAGAGAAATTTAGATTTGATTTTTGAAATATATATTGAAGACAAAATATACTCATGTACGATTTTGTTTAATTTGTCTTGATGCAAAGAATTTTTAATATTACAATTTTTTATACAAAATTTGTTTTGAATTAAATGCGTGCAAAAGGTAAAGTGGACAAACAAAAAGAACAAAAGGAGTAATATTTATTAAGTGTAGTGAAAAAAAAGGAGAAAAATTGATGAAAAATAAATATATGGATATGATAAAAATAATTGAGTTTGTTAGTGAAATAAGATAGTCAACACAAAAATAACCAAAAATAAATATATATATCATTCTCCGTTAAATAAATCAAATATGTATATAGTATACGCACATTGTAACAAATTTATCACAGATGAATTTTTAATAACGGAGTCCTTTCAATTTATTTTATTTTTTATTTTAAATTATTCTGCTCATCTTACATTATCTTTATTTTTATATTTGAAAATAAATAGTACATCATTTATTCTAATTTTATTCAATTTTAAAAATTTACACTCCATAATTTTTATGCTATTTCCCATATTGCATTTAATTAAAATCAAATGAATTATTATCTTCCCCATTTTTCAAAAAGTAAAAAACCATTCCAATTCCTTCTGTTAATTAATTATTTAATTTACTCCTATTACCATCTTACCTTATATACTTTTTCTGTTTCATTATACTTGCTACATTTAACCTTTTACTCAATTCGATGTATTATTTTTCTCATTTATATATTAAATTATATACGTCTAAAAATTATTCAAAATTAATATTATGAAAGTACGTGATTAGACGATCCAAACAAGATCTCCCTTGACTATATTTTTACTTGCACATTAGCTGCAATATATTAATTAGGAAAAATTATTTAGAATAATCCAACTTTTTCATCATTTTCTTATAATAATCTCACATATTAATTAGCCATAGATAATCTCAACTTCAGAATTATGACCCGATGACCTGCTATAGTTGGTAATTCACAAAAAAAAGTCTAAAAATTAATGTAAAATTAGAGAAAAATTTTGAAAATAAAAACAAGTAAGAATTTTTTTTTTCAACATTTTTTAACATTTTTTTACAAAAATTTATTTTAATTTATTTTTTTAAAAATAAAATTTGCTATAGCAAGCCCTCAAATTATTGGGTTTACTCTAAAAAAATACTCTTTAAAGTTAAATTTATTCATAGTTAATCAATAAATAGAATTATTATAAAAAAATCATAAATAAAATATATTATTCTATGTAATTTTTCCAATTAATTAAGCTTAAACAACGAATATCCATCAAATAAATGTAGGAAGTGTTTTACAATAGGAGAAATCATATTTCTATCAACCTTTTGCCTCCCTCTATAAATACCTAGATCCACCCTTTCACTCTCTCTCTAAAACCCATTTTTCACAACTCAAATTTCCATCCTCTCTCTCTTCAATATTCTGGAAACCAAATCAAAGTTCATGTGGGTTCCATGGAGGAAGAAATCCTCTACACACACCCACACCAATATTAAATCATCCTCTTTTTCTTTTGATGATCACCCTCCATTATCACCCATTCACCATCAACATTCACCTTCATTAAAAGACATTGAAACCCTTTTCAACCATCCTTCTCCTTTCACTCCTCTTCACAAATATTCCCTTTCAACCCCAGCCCGAAGCCCGACCCATCAATCCGTCTCCTTCAAAGACATTGAATCTCTCCTCTATGATGAAACCCAGACCCGAACCCGAACAAACTCTATTTTCCATCGAGTTAAAACTTGGGCTACCCGACATCAAGCCCAACCCAATCCACCACCCGACTCAGACAACAAAGTAGTGGTTTACTTCACTAGTCTTCACGTAATAAGGAGGACTTATGAAGATTGTAGAGCCGTTAGATCGATTTTGAAAGGGTACCGTGTGAAAATGGACGAACGAGATTTATCCATGGATGGGAAGTATGTGGATGAGTTGCAGAGAATTATGCCAAGTGTGAAGAAAGAAAATTGGGGTTTACCGAGGGTGTATGTTAATGGGAAATATTTAGGTGGGGTCGAGGAGATCAAACGGTTGCACGAGAATGGTGAATTGAAAAGGTTGATCCAAGGGCTACCATTGGCTGATGGAGGAGTATGTGTTAATTGTGGTGGGTTTAGATTTTATGTTTGTGAATGGTGTGATGGAAGTCATCGTGTGTTTGTCGATAAAATTGGGGAGTTTAAGAATTGTAAAGTTTGTAATGTCAATGGGTTGATTCAATGCAATTTTTGTACTTCCGTTGTATTTTAAGCGTTGGGTGGTGGGAGTCATTGGAACGATGATATAAGATGATATTGTGTTTTGATGGGCGATTAAAATCCAATTTATTAGACTCTGTTCTGGACGAGAATCATTGGGATGATGATGATATTGTGTTTTTAAGTTCTAATGGGTGATTAAAATTCAGACTATCTGTCTTTTTTAATTTGCTATATTTTTTAATTTTGAAAGGGGAAGGAGTATAATTGGTAGTTTTAGTAGTGAAATTGTAGAAGAGGAAGAAATTAAGGAGAGGATATGGAGATTATAGAGAATTTAGAAGTAATAGATTATCATGGAGTTTGATTTTAGTCATTAGTCAAATAGTAATACATTTTCATGTTTGTGACAAATAGTGGCAAATTTTGTAAGTAAAAATTGTGAACATGAAATCTAAATCTAAATACAATTGTCTTTTTTTAAAAAAAATTGATTGGGTTATTTTTTTTATTTGATTTTTGATTATGTTGATATAGATTATTACTATGTTGTGGATGTTGGAATTGAGTGCTTCATGTTACATTTGAATTGGTGTTAGTTTCACATGAGTAGTATATATAAAAATGATTTGATTTTGTGATTTAATCATAAACTATATTAAATTATTGCTTTTCTATCCTACTAATATTGTGATATCATGTAAATTTATGTAAAAGTTTTTAAGCTAAAGTATTGTAATTTCAATGAGAAGTAATAGTGTAAATTTAAGTCTATGTTGTCCGTAATTAATTGATAATAATTATTTGTGATTTGTCGTTTCACGTAACATTAATATCATTTCCTTGAATATTAAATAAAATAATTATTTCCATAATAATGCACCCTCAGTTTAAATTGCAATAAAGGAACTTTGCATAAAGATTAAGAAATAAGAGTAGTAATACTATTTAAATTGTATGAATAATCTTAAAAGAAAAGTTATAAGGTTGTTTTCAATAAATAAAATTAAAGCAAAATAAAAAATAGACTAATTAAAAGAAAAGTGTTAGAAAGTGATTTAGCTAGTAAAATACACAATAGGTAAAGTTTTTTGATAGGTTGTGTACAACTCGTGAGTGATGAGTTGGTGACACCCGATAAACCTTTTCGAAAATACACATCTTGTTATTTGTTTTAGTCACAAACATTTTTGGGTTTTGATTTTACCCAAATAATTATACGAAACGGTGCCAAAAACGTGCTTTATATATGGACTATATATAAGAATAAATATTAATTTTTTGAGATCGTTTAATTAAGAGACGATCTTTCACTAGAGTAACTCTTAAATTTATACTTCCGTCGTTCCATATTAGTTGCAACATTGACAAAAATAACACTATTCATTTATCACTCTTAATTTGCGATTAGTTTTTAATCTATAGGTTAAAATATAGTTAGTGAGATTTTGTTTGATTCGTCTCATTGTAAAGATTATTAATATTAAATTTTTTTAAATTTTTATTATACGTAATTAGAGATAATAAGAATTAAATTAGTGCATTGAATTACGTAAAAAAATAAATATTGAAATTAAATTGAAAGAGAGGAAGTATTTTGTCATGTAAAATTGAAAGAATGGTTGAGTGTATCATATTACACAATATCTATATCCAAATATTAAATTTCAAAAATATATTGGCATAGATACTAAATAAAATTAATTGTTTCCATAATAATAAGTATGCACTATTATCAAGGTTTTGATTAATTGAGTACAACTCGTGATGAGTTGGTGACACACTTAGTTCTTATCTTTAAATAATCATATTTTAGAAAATAAAATACTTCTATTATTTTATAAATTATTTTATAAATAAGTAATTGACCTAATATCATAAAACACACTTATGCGTCTTAAAATTTTTTTTATATGTATTAATTATGAAAACTAACGAGATGATTCATCATTAATTTTTTGTAGTAGAAACATTATCATATTAATTTTCTAAAAAAAATAGAAGTGATAATACTTTTAATATTGTTTTGGGTTCAAAACCTTAATATTAATCGATCCTTAGAGTCAAAGAAAGTCCGTAGCATGGTAAAGCCAAAGTCAATGAATAGTCCAATCTCCAATCAAATATCAGTCTGTTTCAACAAACTCTAGATATAAATGATTCAACAAATATATTAAATTGCGTAAAAATATAGTACTCTAATTAGTCTTTTACTATATTTAATTTAATAACCTAATTGTAGCAGGGGACATAAAAAGTAAGAGCGCAGGTCCGTGGGCAGTAAAAATGAGTTCTTCTTTTCTTAATTACTCATTAAGTCATTACTCGGGCACTAATCACGTGATGATGTCAGCTAAATTCTCTAACACAACTACATCGCATTTATTTCATCCAACATTTTCTATAAAATGGATGAATGAGTTTATAATACTTTAATGTAGACATAAGAAATCATCTCTTAATAAAACAACCCAAACAAATAACTCATTACATTATATATTTTTTTTCTTTAAACAAGTTTTTATAAAAGATATTTATGAGAATTAAGAAAAATTAAATATTTTAGATGGTGAACATATTATTTTATTGAATAAAAAAGAAAAAGTGAGGACTTTAAACATTAAAAAAATATTAAAAAAATTTATTGGACACATATAGGGACCACAACAACTAAAAAAATATTTTTTTTAAAATTAATGGAAAACATGTGAAGACTATAAGCAATATAAAAACACAAAAACTTGGGTGAGACTGTCTCACTTGTGAAACGTGTCCTCTTGTGCCGGCCCAATTATATTTTTTTTTTACCAATTTCACAAATTAAAATGTAAATTTCAAGAGTTAAAAGAAGAATTTAAAGTCTTAAAAGACCAATTTCAAGGATTTGAAATTGAAATTTTAAGTCATAGTATTTGACAGTTTTAAGACTTAAAAGGTCGATTTCAATACTTAAAAAACCAATTTTAAGACTTAAAAGACCAATACAAAACATTAAATTCTCATCTCAACTTTAAAATAGGATGACCCAAACATTAAAGTAGATATTAAAAACTGTAAAATTGACCTTTTAAGTTTTAAAATTGGATTTTTAAGTCTTGAAATTGTCCTTTTAAATCTTAAAATTAATATGTCAGAATATTTTTTAAAAATTATTTGGGCCAAGGCCAGGACCAGTTGCACGGCTAAGGCCATCTCACAAGAGAGTAATTATAGATATAAAAATTATTAGAATAAAGTTAGTAAAAGATATATAAAGGCTATAAACATTATAAATATTAAACGAGGATGTATATGATTAATTTTGTTCATAATTTCATGATATAATTACAAAGATTTTTAAGAAAATAACAAATAAAATAAATCTAACATAACAAGTGAAAACTACTTTGAAAAAACAATAAAAGAGTAATATATTAACTAGTTGGGCTTTCAAATCATTCTTCACAATATCAATATGGATGTTGAAAACATCAGAAAATTTGAATAAAATAAGATGTTTTAACAACTTAATTTTAAAAATAAGCTTCGTGAAAACTTAATTTCCAAAATAAGCGTCCGTACATCCAAACCTAGCTTGGAGTAAGTCGCTGTTATTAACAGCGACTTAAAAAAAAAATTTCTTTTTTTTTTAAGTCGCTATTAGTAACAGCGACTTAATGAATTTTAAGTTTTTAGTTTTCAGTTACTTCCTCATTCCAACCTAAGAAATTAAGGAGTTGATCAGTTAACCTTAAAGTCGCTATTACTAACAGCGTCTTATGACTTTTAATTTTTTTTTCTGTCGTTGTTAGTAACAGCGACTTACTCCAAGGCTAGGTTTGGATGTACGGACGCTTATTTTGGGAATTAAGTTTTCACGAAGCTTATTTTTGATATTAAATTGTTAAATAATCTTATTTTATTTAAATTATCTAAACATCATGACCATGCATCCACCGAACATCCGGTCTACATATTGCTTGTTGGGCCCAAATTAGAAGTTGGAAGAGCTCAGATCATCTCACGGTTATACCATTTTTTTTGGATGATTTAATATATATTTACTACTTTAAAGTGATTATTTACAGTTTTGAACTGATAACTTTTATGGTTTTAGAGTGATCACTTATATCGCTACTCTTGTGAGATATCGTCTCTCGTTGAGACACAACATCAACATAAGGAGTTTATATTCTTATAATATGTAAAAGTTGGGCTATTTGTCCCATGCATAATACGCGTCTCACAGTGAAACCGTCTCATACAATAATTAATGTCACTTGTAACCTTAAATTGACCACTAACAAGCTTAGAACTACTTTTGTGAGAAACTGTCTCTCGGTAAGACGATTTCGAAACAGAAAACTCATATGCTAATAATTGTGTTAGTAGATCTATTCAATTCATGTATGAGAAGCATTTCACAGTGAGACCGTCTCACACGAAAATTTGTGACAAGCTTAAAGTGATCAATTAGCTAAATGAGCTAATTATATGGGCCTATTTCATGAATATACAGTCTTATACATGACTTGTTTGACTTGTTTGAGACTCATTGTAGTGACTTGTGAACTTTTACTATTTGTGATCAACACAAATACTCCCTCAATCTCTACAAGATTGCACACCATCTATTTTACTTCGCTACGATTTCTTTTATAGACAAGTTTCTATCACCTTTTTTATTTTTATCTACAAATTTAAACAATCTTTAAATATTATCCATATAATTTAAATAATTATACTATTGTTACAATTTATTAGCAAGGGAGGGAGTATTCAAGAAGTTGAGTATAATTTCAATATTGATTATAAAATCATACATGAATTGATATAAATATTTTGTATTTCTCTGTATTTTTTTTATTAAAATGAAGAGTAGATATGATTCATATAAAGTTGTCATCATTTTTAGAGCACAATAATTAAAGTTTTCAATTTTAAGAGATTACACTTAAGTATAATATTAATATGGTATGGACTAAGATTATTATTAAATTGGGCTTAGTTAAAGACTCCTTATTTCTAACGTTATATTCAGTCTCTTATAAAATTTAGATTTTTTATTTGTATTTGTGGAATTAATTTAGTATACGGGGATTTATTAGAGGGATTTCAATTGAAGTCCTAATTGATAATATGTGAAGGAATCGTCAGACCGAATGATATTTTAAAATATCTATCCCTATCGATAAGTCAAATAACGTGTCCAAAATTGTAATTTAATTACTACTCATATAAAAGTAATTTGTATTATTATTATTATGCTTGTTTGTTATTGTGTTAGATAATTATTATTCAAAATTCTACTTATCGCACCAAATATAATCCTCCTAACAAATTCTACTTGAAATATAAAAATAATAGAAAATGACTCGCATTTCAATCGTATGTGAATGATATATTGAGAAAAATAACAAATAACTATAAAATGATATTAAGAAAATCATGGGATAACAACTTCAAAGACCAAATTGTGATGAGATGTCAGTCAACATTTGAAATTATGGTGTCTTACTTTCTTTTACCCCCGTCTTTGGCTCTATATAATTTCGGTAGGACTGTTCACATTATTTATTTTTATATACTAGTGTAGGTCTTTTTAAAGAACTGTTTATCTGAGAGACGTTTTTTAGAAACAACTTATTAAAGTTTAATTAAACAAAAGATGATAATAAACTAACCTAATTAGGGTTAGTCTTTTAAATAGATTGTCTCTTACGAGAATTGTTTATATACCATTATATTTATTTTGTATTTATTTTATTTTGAAAGTAATTCACTAATTTTTAATATGATTCATAATGTTAGATCTCTTTTGATTTCATCTATATAATTTACTTTCTTCATTCCTTACCAAATACTCCCTATGTCGTCTGTTTGAAGACATTGGATAAAAAAAATACTACATATGTCCATTTGAATTTATACTATAGGACTAAAAAACTCTCACATATTTAAATGAAATGGACTTATAATGCAAAATTAAAGAAATAACGACAGTATTCATTTTTTTTAAATATAATTTATTTTTGTTTGCAGTTAATCCAGGGAGTATCACTATCTCAAGTAATTCCAATTTGGGCACACTTGTCTCCTTTCTCCATTAGAAAATTGCAAGTGCAACTTCCTTTAACCATTACTCCTTGTTTGTTTTACCACAATTTCAATTTTGAAGTCAACTTCTCCTGTTCAAGAGTCTTCCCTTAGCGCCATTTCATTTGATTATACAATCTACTATCTACCAAGTACCTACATTCTATCACCAAACACACCTTTATCACTCTGCTTCCTAAACCTTTTTGGGTTTAGTTTATTAGCTCAAATTAAGCCTAAATTTTGAATCTTTTACACCTGAGTTTTCTAAATTCTTCTTCACTGAACATTAATTTTTGTTGGGTTTTTAAAATTTATGCAATTGGAGCTCATATAAAAAATGGGTAAAAACCCAAAATCAAACCCCAGTTCTTAATGTTTTCTGGGTAGTTTGGTGTTTGATGAATGACAAAAAAGATGAACAATTTTTGGTGCACAAATGGGTTTTTTCCTAGGATAATTCTGGTTTGGATAGGGGTAATTCAGATAAATTTTATATTGTGCTCGTCTCTCAACCATGAAGGTACTAAATTATTTCAAATTCTTTTATGTTATGTTTGTGAATAATGATTTCATTTGAAAATTTGAAATTGGTTTAAATCTATTGTTTGGCGAATTAAAAATTTTCAAATTTGAATTTGAATCAAATTCTATAATTACTTTCAAAGTAGTTAAAATTGAGGATTTGAAAATGACTACCCAAACCTTATCATTCTCAAATTCTTCATTTATAATTTTATAATTAAAATTCATAATTTGAAATGAAATACTTGTTTCCAAACACTACATTAATTTTTTTCTTTTTATGTTGCATTTTATAGTTCTATATGTTCATAACTAAAAGATATACAAATTGTTGTAAAAGACAATTTTACCGAAAGACACCTTTATATATGGGTTAAATCATCATTAATAATTCAATATCCTGCTCGAAAATAAAGTTTGAGCGAGAGTGTTAGAAGAATGCCGTCAATTCTACCCAAAAGGTAGAGCCCTGCCTAGAAGAGAAAAATGAGCGACAATGTAGCTTAAAAAGCAAAGCAATTAAAAAAATAATATTAGCCAAAACCAGGACCGAAATAGTATATGGGTTAACTAGCCCATTAAATACATATGAGAATTTAGACTCTAAAAGTCGTCTTAACAAAAGACGGTCTCTCACAAGAGTAATTTAGAAAGATATTGCTATTTTTGGAATTTAATTATCAAACAAATTGATTTTTTGTGCAAAATTAGAATAAAATAGGATAATCCTTTAGAAATGTTGATTAATGTGGAAATTTTTTTGGGGGTAATAAACAGGAAAGGCTTTGTTGAAGTTTAGAGATGGAGTAGTGAATGATCCATTTGGAGCTTTGTCAAGCTGGAACAAGCAAAATGGTGAAGATAATCCCTGTTCATGGTTTGGAATTGGGTGTTCTGATGGGCTTGTAATTTCCCTGTGAGTCATTCATAATTTCTTGGTTCCTTTTTTCACTCATCATTATTTTCTGCATATGTTACTCAATATTGTAAAATTTTGCTGTCAATATAGTTATCTTCAGTTTCTAGGAAAATAATTTATGAACATATATTTTTTGACAAAAATGAAATAGAGTCCTATATATGTCACTTTGAAATTGCACGTTGAAATTGCTATATTTGAGGTTTTGACAGAGTTTTTAAGATTAGCTGCAACAATTTGATTGGGACTAGAGCTGTGAAATGGGCCGGAGTCCACTTGGGGCCCGGAACTAGCTCTTTATTATGCGGGCTTAAAATGAGTATGTGTTTAGACAAACCCTTTTAAAACATAAAACAAGCTCTATACGAGTCTTAAATGGGCCTTTATTGTTATTTTTTTTGCTTGAATTATGATACAATACTATATAGATCTATAATCATCAATAGTCTATTTATAATTGACATAATTAAGTAATTAAGTTAAAAGACATTTTACTCAATTTGATATGCTTATTTCAATGGAAATTTTTAAGAAGAAATTTATAAATGGGTCAAGCGGGCTGGAAGGACGGAGATAGCCCGACCCATTTGAGCCCATTCTATTTTTATTTGCATTCAGCTCGACCCACTTTTATTTGAGCCCGACCTGATTTGACCTCTATTCGACCCATTGCATAAGTCTAATTGGAACGTTGGAGCAAGTACAAGAACAAAAGCATCTATATGATTCAAACACTCTTTAGTTTCTAGATATTGCACTATATCTCTATTTTGAATCATCCCAAAATAATAGCTAACATTCTATAAGTTGGAAGCTAAACTTCTAAAATTTTTTGGTTAGAGTTTTTTACGCAAATTAAAGTGAATATTTTTAACTGTAGTGTAGTAAATTTAAAACGACGGAGATGTATACGGTAATGGAAGTGTTTGTCCAAATATGTTATATTAAATGTCATTATTTTATGATTATTTTTGTCAATATCTCCAAATTCTCTCAAGTCATGAGTCATGCTCACCAATAACCATTTTTTGGTGACAAAATATTGATTTCTTTGCTTGTATTCACTTTCTCGTCTTTACCTTTTTTGAATTGTGATTATTATGTCAAAAAAGTGATGTTTAGTAATCAATTGTGACATTAATCTTTATACAAAACTTTTCAGGAACTTGACTAACCTTTGTCTTGAGGGAACACTAGCATCAGAACTTCATCATTTATTGCACATAAAGTCCATGTAAGAATAATTAGTCTATATTATTATACTTACTACATTTTACTTTTTACGCAATTTAATGTGTAATTTTAATTATTTATATCTTAACTATGTTTAACTAAAAATTATAAAAATTTGATATTATGAACGTATGCATTTAGACGATTCAAATAAGATTTTACTTGACTATAATTCTTTTATACATTAGCCGTAATATATAAAATAATCTTGAAAGATGAATAGTACCACTAAATCTAATATAGCGAGTATTTACGAACGAAGGAAGTGTATTAGAACATGTCAAGGGAAACTTTATTTTCGAATTAGTTTGTGTAATTACTTGTAATTTCATTGTCTCTTTTCTGTTCCTCCTGCTATTTGTGTCATTCTCAAGTCGAAAGTCTTTTGCAGCGTACTTCGAAACAATTCCTTTTCCGGAACTATTCCCGAAGAGCTTAGAAACTTGAAAGAATTGGAGTTTCTGGACTTGGGTTACAATCATTTTTACGAACCGATCCCACTTGAATCCGAATCTAACATTACAATTATGTAAGTCGCTAAAACTTTTATGAATATATATTGTTAAATACTATATAACATATCTTCGGGCCTAAACTATCGTCTTATACTTTTGGTTGAGTTAGTTATTTGACTTGTATCAGAAGCCAACTTGAAAGCCTTACAGAAATTCTACGGTTTTAAACTTATCCACCCCTCATTTAAAGTAGAATATCTAGCATTAGGTATGAGGAGGGTCTGTACCACATCCGCACTTCTAACCTAAAGAGCTCTCGTATGAGGGGGTGTGATAAGGTATATAATATATTCTGGGGCTACAATCATAACCTTAAACTTTTGGTTAAGTTCATTGCTCGACATATTGTAGGTTATTTCATTAGTTTAGTGTTCTTTATCCCTAGTCATGATGTTCTTTCCTTGTATAATTTGCAGATTATTAGACAACAATGGACTATCCTGCCACATATCTCATGAAGTTGAACTGACTAGTTCTGTGAAAATATTACCATATGCCAGGTAATGTTGAACAATCTACCAGACTGTAACAAAAAAATATTGAAGAATGTCTCAAAAAGATTAATGAGTTAGTATTGAAATGTCTCACTAAATCATGTGCGCTTTTATTATAATGTTGCGAATGATATTTGCCATAAGAGTTATCGAAAACAACCCCTATGTTATCAGTAACAAGGGTAAGTTGAGTACATCCGACCCCTTAAACCCCGCCTGGGTGGGAGCCAGTTAATGGCATCGAGGTAATGGAATACTGTGAATGTCTCGAGTTCAAATATTGTTCCAACCCTCAAATCCCACCTAGGAAGGAGTCACTTAATGGCATCCGGGTAATGGAATGTCATGAATGTCTCAAGTTCAAATATTGTTTTGTTTGGCACATATAGCTAATGATAAGGTTATCTACAACTTAGGCATAGTGACCATGGACAAGATGTAGGACAAAGGAGGATGTTACTTGATTGGCACAAACCTACCACAAAACGTTTTTCGAAACAACCCTCTTTACCGAACACCAAAGACCACCTGAAACAACCCTTTACACCGAGCAAGACACATAAAAAAAAACGTTTTCATGATAATGATGTTTTTAAACATTCATTTGAAAAGCCAAGTGGCCCCCAACCACCACCACCACCACCACCAAAACACATAATCCCGAATGATTCAATTCCATCTCCCCTGTTCAATCCACCCCAAATATCACGACCCCTTTCTCCTCCAAATACTCGGGATTCTACACCACCAATGCCACGATCTTCTAATGTTTTATTGTCTTCTCCATCTTCGAAGTCTACCTCCTCTCCGTCTCCCTCAGCATCACAAATAAAAACAATTGGAATTGTGGTTGGAGCCATGGGTGGATTCATTGGTTTGGTTTTAGTCAGTTTATTACTATACCTCTTGAGGGGAAACAAGATCCGAAAGCCAACAGGATTAAGCGGACAACTTCAGAGAGCATTTGTGATGGGTAATGCCTTTTATAGTAACTCTTTGTTTTTCTTTTCTTTCGGAGCTTGATGATGTTTCGAAGAATCATAGTTGTGCTCACATTTTGGAATCGGAACAAATGTTAGGAGATGAGAGATCAGATGGACTCAACAGCGATAAACCAAGCTTTGTCGAAGGTTAGAAATATTTGTTACCTTACCTTTTATACTCCCACACCATTTTTCCCAACTTGGATCATGAATTTTATATTAACTTGTTGATCACTTTACTTGAAAGAAATAATCACAAGAACAAAAATTTTCTACTTCTGTTCTTCTTCCTAGTCTAGAATGGCCAAAGATAAGGCTATATTTGTATCGTCTGATCAAAAATATCTCAGGGCTTCAATTATCAACCGAAGCTTTTGGTTGAAGTTTCGGGATAAGTTATACTGCTATCATGTAAAAGAATCAACTTGACCAAGAACTTAGCTGATAGTTAAAGTCCATTGATATGTAATATACTTTATCATAACCCTCACACGAAAAGTTTTTGGGCTAGAAAGTGTGGATATAGCACATGTTCTTCTGATACATGGCGTTAAATATACCACTTTGAAATAAGGGGTGGATGAGATTCGAACCCATGACTCTCTGTCATGTGACATCTGATATCGTGTCAAGGAATGAACTCAATTAAAAACTTAAGTTTAAGTTGAAGCCCCATAATATGTTATATACTTTATCAAACCCTTCTATCAATACTTCAACATGGTCTATTTTAAGTAGTCATTGTTGCTCCTTTTGTGGCAGTGTATTTGAGCTGTTAAAAGCAATTCAGATGATGCTTTTAATTTAGGTCTCTGCATCTATTTTAATACAAAACCAAGTCAATACAATTCTAAGTCCTAACATATTTTTTGATTAATTAAGAACCTTTTCTTTCTTTTTGTTTTTCCTTTTGTTCAATGTATATTTTCTCATGTTTACCTCATACGTCACGCGATAAAGGGCCGCCTTTGATCGTGACCTCCTCTTGATGAGGGTATTGGTCTGCCTTCTTTCCTATCCTCCCCAGACCCTGCCTTGGGCGGGATCCATTGTGATGATGATGATAATATTTTAACATGTTCCATGTACAAAAGCATGATCAGTAAGAATGTGTAATGTCTGCAGGGCTACCAAATCTAAAGAGGTCTGAACTTGTAACGGCTTGTGAAGATTTCAGCAACGTCATTGGAACGTCATTTATCGGTACCATATACAAAGGGACACTTTCAAACGGCGTTGAAATAGCCGTTATATCTTTGGCTATAACTACGGCTAAGGACTGGTCAAGAAATTTGGAGACTCAGTTCAGGAAGAAGGTACATTGATTGTAAAAGTGACAAGTTTCTATCTTGTATCAGTGTCATATGATTCGCTAATCTCTTCAAGAATCGCAAATCGGAAAAAGTGAACTATGGTCGATTTTTGGCAAATTTGAGTGAATCGCGAATTCAAAAAGTGAATTAGCTAGCGAATTATGTTACATTGCCTATATCAAAAGTGAATTTTCGATGATAATTTTTCATACATTTTTAGCTTCTTTTTTTGTGCTTTTCAGGTCGAGATTTTATCCAAGGTGAACCACAAAAACTTTGTAAACCTTATAGGTTATTGCGAGGAAGAACAACCGTTCACCAGATTGATGGTTTTTGAATATGCCCCAAATGGCTCGCTCTTTGAGCATTTGCACAGTGAGTACCTTCTAGACTTTCTCTCGTCATTATGTACTTCACCATGAAATAAGTTCCGAAAGAGAGATCAAAGCGACACTTTATTCGTACTTTCATTTTCTTTTACGTGAAGATATACAAACTCGAGAGTCGAGATTGTGCATTATATGTGTCGTTGAATGCATTTAAATCTCGAATACTTTAAATGTTACAAAAGATTCGATTCATCCTTTTAAGATGTCTATTTTTTGAAGGGGCGCTATTAACTTGTCAAGAAACGGGATTGAACAAAAGGAGGAACGAAAAAGATTGATAAATGTTCATTTAGAAAAAAAAGGTCACTATTCAGTAAAAGTAGTTAGCGTTTACATGTAGATGTTTTCAAAATGTTATAACTTGTAACGTTTCAAAACTAAAAGTAAAGGTTTAAGATTTTCTAAACTTCACAACAAATTATATTTCAATAACTACCATAACCGCTACTTTTACCGAACAATATTAATCTACAGTCTACGCACCTAATTAGACAACTAAATATCTAACCTACAGTTGTACAACTACAACCATCCACAATTGCAACTACTTAAACAATTAATAGCTACCCACACAACTACCTTATGCCGAATAAACCTATAATCTAGTAATGCACGTTAAATCTATTTCTTCTCTTGTTTAAGAATTTAGAGAAATAGAATATGTTTTCCATCTTTTGTAAATGTAAAGGAAACACTAGGATAAATGTAGGGAAACAAAGAACGATTATACATTTATAGTTATGTAATATCGATTATTGTTCTTCGAGGGTAGTTATGTGTAACACAATATGATCCTGGTGACTTTGCAGTAAAAGAAGCCGAGCATTTAGATTGGCGTATGAGACTAAGGGTTGCAATGGGATTGGCATACTGTCTCGAGTATATGCACCAATTAACACCACCCGTAACTCATCCAAATCTAAATTCATCGGCTGTGAGCCTCTCCGAAGATTATGCTGCACAACTGTCCGATTTCTGTATCTGGAATGAAGTGGCTGCTCCACGTCTTCAGCCTATGACTAATTGCGTAAGCACTTTAAGTACGACATCAATCAGCCCCGAGAGCAATGTTTACAACTTTGGCTTGGTTCTTCTCGAGATGATGACAGGGCGCATTCCTCAGTTGTTAGATAAGAACTCACTCGATGATTGGGTGTCGGAGTACATGAGTGGGGAGAAATCTCTTCAAGAATTGGTTGATCCTATGTTACATTTTAATGCCGAACAGCTCGATAAACTTAGTGACATTATCCGAAAGTGTCTTCATTCAGAACAAAATCAACTAACAATGAGAGATATTACGGTAAAAATGAAGGAAGTAACCGGGATTGATCAAGATAAAGCCGCCCCACGATTTTCTTCTCTTTGGTGGGCCGAGCTTGATGTTCGTTCGTTGAACGGAACCTAGATGATACAATTCAAGATTTTTAAGCCTGGCTTGGGAATGTACTAATGTTTTTGCTTGCTTGTTTGTACCTCAAAATGTAAAGTGGTAAAAAAAAATTTTCTTACCTTGTTATCGTACAAATTCAGCATTTTAAAGTTTGCAAGGTTCGTAAATCTCGATTGCGTACATTTGGTGGTTCAAAAAAGAATTGTACTTCCTCCGTTCCATAATACCCGCTACATTTTCTATTTTTGACAATTTTATATTACTTGCTATATTTCCATTTTTAGTAATAAAACAATCATTTAAAGTTTTATCTACCCCTATTTTTATCCTACTCTATACTCTATACTCTATAATAAAATACTATACTATACTCTATAAAGTAACCTAACAACCTATTTTTTCTTTTTCTTTTTCAATTAACAATAATAAAATACTATACTCTATAAAGTAAACAATCAGCTACAGTGTAGGTCAATCACTCTTCTTAATTCCCGTGCCCATGCAAATGTAGTGATTAAAACGGAACAGAGGAAGTATAGTTGAAGCCTGGTCGGGGAGATTTAGGTTTGGGTCTGCTTAGGTAATAGAAGTTATTTGATTAAAAACCATATTGATATTAAATTATGTAGCATATAACCAACAGAGTTGGTTTTATACATATGTAGGGATGAGTATCATTGACCTACCTTATACTAGTATTCAAGATTCGTCCATAGCTGATGATCTCATGTTGCTCTTATGAAGAGCTCTTGTTCTTTATAGACCAACATCTCAAGATAAGACCACTCTAGAAGTAGCTTCATTAAACAAGTAAAAATCCACATTCCAAGTAGAAAGATAAAAAGGTAAATGAGTAATGATTAATTTAGTACTGTCTAATTATTAATATGTAATTTTTTCAGTTAAAATTAACAAATTAGCTTTTCATATATAATATAGCTTTGCACGTTATAATTATAAAGTATTAACTTAAATAATAATAATAATAATAATAATAATGATAATAATTGGCAAAAAAGTAAATGACTATAACTTAAAAATACTGATTCAAAAATTAAAATTCACTATTTTTTTTGAAAATTAGCTCGGATCGTTTAGATATTGATTAGATGAAATTCAATCAAGTTTTCAACCAATCAAAATTAGTATTTCATATATATTGCCCCAAAATAACTTTACACATTATAATTGTGAAGTATTCACTTACAAAAAAAATAATTGACGAAAAAATAAATGACTATAACTTGAAAATATTGATTCAGAAATTAAAATTCACTAATTTTTTTTGAAAATTGGCTCAGAATAATTAGGTATTGATTAGGTTAAATTCAATCAAGGTTTCAAGTCGAATCAAAATTTAACAAGTGTAAGATCTATTATTACATAAATTTTTTAGTTGATCTTCTTCTCTCTTACAGTCCTGCTGCCGGCTAACTGCAGTAGTTGCCTGCATGTCCACAATCCCTTTTCAAATTTCAATAACACAGTTGACTTTCATCTTTGTGACACCCACGTATATTCTTACAAAAACAATTCCAATTCATCCAATATAAATACCCCTAAATAATCCTCTTAATAAAAAAAAACCCCACCAAATTTACCAAAATCCAGCCAAAAAAAACAACAAAAAAAAGCACAAAATGAAAAGAGCTCAAAATTTGTTTCTATTATCAGTTCTTCTGGTAGCTATATCCATTCCTTATTCAACTGCAAATGAATACGAATCACCAACAAAACCATATCCTAAACAACACAATACACCACCAAAAATGACAGCAAATGTTGTGGTTGAAGGGATAGTTTACTGTCAAAGCTGCAAGTACTCAGGAACGTGGTCGCTCGATGAGGCTAAACCCATCAAGGGTGCTAAAATCGGAGTCATTTGCAGGAACTATAAGGATAGAATCAGCTACTACAAGACTTACAGTACTGACAGTGGCGGCTACTTTTACGCGAAACTTGATGGATTCACGATGAGACATCAGCTTCTTGATCATCCCCTGCAAGCTTGTGTTGTGAAGCTGGTTTCTTCTCCTATTGATGAATGTGATGTTTTTACTAATATTAACTATGGTTTTAATGGAGCTGCACTTCGGTATGAGAAGAAGAAGATTATGAACAAGGGTTATGAGGCTGTGATCTATGCTGCTGGTCCCTTGGCTTTCCGCCCTGAGTACTGTATGCCAAACCAATACTGAGTGTAATAAGAGGCGGAGCGAAAATTGACAAATAATTTAAGACCCTTCTCATACCAAAACATTCTAACACCTACTGTATTGTAATACTCAAGTATATTATGTGTGTTTAACATTTGAGGCTGCTTTTTTGATGCGGTCGAGCATGTTTCAAATGCTCAGAACCTTCCAAAGTGTAACTTGTCGCAGAATGAAATTTGTCTTTGCGTATTCATGTATTTAACTTGTGGGTTCTTGTGAAATATGAGAACCATTTTTCTGCTCTTCAATGAACTCAACTAATGAACTATTTTTTGTCTTCTTTAGTTTTCTGATGCTCTGAAAAAAAAAACAGGAGAAAGCTGTAATTTGGTCAAAGGATGCATATAAATACAACATTTCACTGTCCCAAATCCCAATGCCATTAAATGGCTTCACCTATGGGCGGTTTAAGGGTCGGATGCACGCAACCTTATCCTTGTTAGTGATAACTGAGAGTTTATTGCTGATTGATCCTTGATAGAAAAAATCATCCGCAATAACTCAAGATAAATAAGTCACATATAGAGTATACACAAAGTGAATAATTGATTTCAGATTGACAGTTTGTGGAGATCAACCACATACAATTTATTTGATCTTGTATAATCTAAAAATCAAGAGGTATCTTGAAGATATTTGTTAACATATCATCCATTGCTTCGTATGTAATTCATATAAGTCTTAATTTTCTTATATAAATAAGATTTTTTTTAATGATGTATTTTGAGACGTTTATGGGATCTTCCAGAGTAAAGAAGATGGGTGAAGGTGAAAACTTTTGCATTCCACAATATGATGGAAAAATGAACTTTTTGGTATGGAGAAGTTCAGTTGAAGACTTGTTAGTCAAGGAATTGATCAATTGATAGAGCTCTTGAGATGACCAAGCCAACAAGCTTAGAAGTTGGAGGAAGACAAGTCGGCTTCCAAAAATAAGAAGGTGGCAAGCACAGATTGGTTAACCATTACTCCCAAAATTAAGCATGCAACTATTTGAAGGAGATATCCCCAAGGAAGTTATTGAAGAAGCTTCAAGTAGTATATGATTTAGAGTCTTTGACAAAAACACAGTTTATAGTGAATGTTGTATCAACTCTAAAGGAGGATGATACAAACAAGCAAGATCACATTAAAACATTCAATTAATTGGTGTGTCCATTGGTGAATGTTGATTAGAGGTTGTCGGCTCAAGAGCAAATTGTGTTACTATTGGCTTCTCTTGCCAAAAACTTTAGAAAAATAGTGAAAAAAACATTGCTGAAAATTTGATCCCTCTTTATTAAGCATTGGTAGCATTGAGAGAAATTAATAGGTTCATCATCATCATCCTACCCAGTATATCCCACTCTTAGAAAACAAAGGCCAGGATCTAGGGAGGGAAAGACGACGACAACTCATACCCATAAAGGAGAGCGCGACCAAAGGAGTCTCCCGGCTCGAGGAAGATAACGGGACGTGATTACATGTGAAAGATAACATAGAGGCCTATAAAAGGTAGAACCACTACAAAAGGAAAACAAAGAACTAATAGAAAAGAAATGATACAAGTAAGAGGTTAAGGAGACTAAAAGCTAGAGTGAGAGGACATCAATAATCTAAGACATGGATATGGTGTCTTCAACTGCTCCTATCCCTAATCAGGTCCGCAGAGAGGCTTAACTCATACAAATCAACTTTTATTTGCTCATCTCATGTTTTCCTGGGTCCGCAGAGAAATTAATAGGTTCATAGTGGGAATTGAAGGGGAAGAAAAAAGTTGAATTTAGGTTGATTGAAGAGAAGTCTCATAGAGGTAGAGTTCAAGATAGAAGGGATGTAGGTCCTCATAGGTAGCCAAATGATATTGGAACTTGGCAGAGTGTTATTGTTGCAAGAAGAAGAGAAGCATACACGTTATGTGCAGAAGATGAAGAAAGACTTCAAGAAGATAAGGATGTTGATAGATGAAGGAAGAAAATAAGTTCAAGAGAATGGACTAGATGTACTAGGATATATGATAATGAAGATGATGATGAAGCATTCCTTATTTATGGGATAGATGGTTATGATAAGGAAAGGGTAATAGATTATGGTTGTTCTAACAACATTTGTTGTAAAAAAGAGAAGTTCACTTCACAAGGTTTGAAATTTGTGAAAAAGGCCTTATAGCCTTGTCAAATGATGAAGGGGTGAAGGTTGAAAGCATGGAGAAGTTGTTGTAACTTGTAACACATGATGATGATAAGAGGAACTGAGGAAGTTCAAAGATGTAAGGTGTGTCCCCATGTTTGGAAGGAACCTGATATCTCTTAAAAGAGTAGTGGCAAAGGGTGTTCTTCTAAAGCTAATGGTGGAACTTTGAAGACCGTTAGAGAGCTCAAAAGAAGTAAGAGAAGTAAAGGCAAGAGTTGGGCTTGTGCTTCGATGAGTGGGATGGTCGAGTAGCTTCATAAAGTGCACAAGCTTGTTTTTGGCACGAGAAAAGGTAGAAAACCTTGAAGAAGGTTGCTCGGACAAGAAGCATTGTGCTCGGATGAACACAGTGCATCAAAGTTTGTGTTGAGCACCAAGTCCAAAAGAAGTTCATTACTTCTGAGGTTTGATTCCTCGGACTATTAAGGACTATAAGAAGGGCCGCCCTAACACTTATGTTTTGATTAAGGGAAAGAAAATGGAGGAAATTAAAAGGATGCAATTTCCATTGTTTGAACAACTTTGGAGGGGAGAATTTTGAAGGGATGTATTTTTCTTTGTCTGAATAATAATTTTGAAGGTGAAGGATATAGAAGGAAGGAATTTAAAGGAATTTAGTTCCTTAATTT
The DNA here is from genome assembly GCF_026212465.1 of Amaranthus tricolor. NCBI lineage: Eukaryota > Viridiplantae > Streptophyta > Magnoliopsida > Caryophyllales > Amaranthaceae > Amaranthus > Amaranthus tricolor. The sequence continues at coordinate 5,100,337 of NC_080062.1, read as the reverse complement.
TGTTAATAGTCAAAACTCTCCAAAAGTGGAAAGATTGGAAGGTGTTTTCTCTTCCTCTCCCTTCCCTTCCCTTCCCTCCGAAACAAACAAGAAAAACTTTCTTTTATGGAAAAATTACCCAGAATAATCCAATATTTCCTCGATTTTCCTACAATAATCTCAACTATTGATTAACCATGAATAATCAGAACTTTGAAGGATATTTTCCAAAAGTATACTATAGTGACCGATAACCTTTACAATAGGTCATTTTTACAAAAAAATTAAATTAAAATAAAATAGAATATAAAAAATTTAATTAAAAAAACTAAAAATATGAAAAAATTAATTACCCATATCGATGCTTCTCCACCACTCTTCCCATCTCCTTGCCCTTCTCAACCTGCCACCACTCCCTCCCTTACAGCCACCAACCCAACAACCTTACTCACCAGCCACCACCGCCACCAATCTTGTTGTGCCATCCACAACCAATCATCTACATTCTACACCGACCTTTGTTTAGTTGGCTTTTGAGGTGATGAAGATGAGGAGGTGTTATTGAGTGGGGAGGAACAATGGCATGGCAAATTCAATGTGTTAGAGAGGAAGGGTATTTTAATATTTTTTTTAAATATTTTTGTTATCATATTTTAATTTTCTTTTTTTTTGATTAATTTACCTATAATAACAAGTCATAATATGCACAACAATATTCTTGGGTAAGTGACGAAATAGTTTAAATTATTCATGGTTAATTAATAGTTGAGATTATTGTAGGAAAATCGACTAAAGGTTGGATTATTCTAGGTAATTTTTCCTTCTTTTATTCTCTCCCCTTTCTTTACCTTTCCCTTCTCTTCCTTTCCTTTCACTCTTACATTGTTGTCCAAACAAAGTGTAAAACTCATGAAAGCGCGAGGAAGAGTATTAGAGCTTCATGCTACGATTCATGTAACCAAAAGAGAATAAGAGCAATGTGTGAACAAACACCATTTAAGGTGTTTAAGTTTGTGAGTAAATGCTTTGAGTGTTTGTAAGTGATTGTATTGAGTTGTAACTTGTTAACATAACATAATACAAAGCAATTTGTTCATCAAAAATACACTAAACAATTGTGTTGTGTGTGTTTATGTTTGTTTGTCTCTGTTCTTGTTTGGTTTGTTCTTATGTGCATTTCTTCTTCTCTTCTTTGTTCACTGAGCTCCATTTCACAACATAAGGGATGATTGTCCAAGATGATTTCCCTCGTCTTTTGGGATTATGGTTTTTTATGTTACCATTTTTGATGCTTCGTCATAAGCTTATTTATCAAAAATTAGTAAATCAAGTAAGCAATTCTTAAGCTAAAATTAGCATCTAGTATATACAACAAATTTATTCTATATTTATCAATTGAGATTGCATAAGTTTAAATTATGGTGTTGCTTACTTTTGATCCTCAAACGATACATTTTATCAAAAGCTTATGACGTCTTAATCTTCTCACACAAAAGGGCATAAGCTTAGTAAAACAAACTTCTCTTCATGTTGTGCGACAGCGGAAGCAAGGCCGATGAACAATAATGAAACAATAAGAAATTCAATGCAAACAATAAGAAAATGACACTAGAGATTTAACGTGGTTCACTATCAATGTGATAGCTACGTCTACCGACACCGAGATCAAATAATTTCACTATGATCGCAAAGAATTTACAAGATGAATTCCAATCACACTCACAAATTATAATGACTCTCTTGTGATCTCTCTCAATTTGTGAATCATTTTCCTTAGTATCATAAAAGGAAGTATTTATAATAAAACCTATAAATGCAAGACACTTGGGTACCAAGTATCACAAAATAACCGGCCAAAGGAAGTTGAAAACTGCTCCTCGCACAAAATGCAACTGCAGCCGACTCGACTTTTCTCTATCCCATACTGCCGCCGAGTCGGCTTTTTCTTTTGGAATAAAATGCATTTTGGCAGCCATCAAAGCCGAGTCGGTTGTCCTCTAAACACCATGAACGTCGAGTCGGCGTTAGTCTCTGGAAAATTGCTTCAAGCACAACATACCATTCCAAGTCGTCTTCAACCTTGGCCACCACAACGCCGATTCGGCGTTGCCTACTTGATTCCTACTTGAACCCAGCCCGTGATTCACCTAAACACCAAGACAAGACTCGAGTCGAGTCACCAACTTCAACAATCTCCACCTTGACGAAAAACTCGTAGTAAGCAAACGATCTCATCAACACATAGTGGGCATATCTCAAGCCAAAACCCGATGCAAATCTCATGCATAAGCCGTACATCCCGTTAAGTCTTCAACCAAGACTCATCCCGACAAGTCTCCCACCAAGACCCATCACATACTCGTCACCAAGTATAACAACTCATAATGCTCCACCTGCATCACAAGCCCCGGGCAAGCTCCACCTTAAGGTCAACATGCCTACAACAGGAGCTCCCCAACACCGCCCCTAAGGGCCTACTACATCACATAATAATCAATATTTAGCAAGTCTAAGCAATGTTTAAACTTACTAAATATAACATAATTAGTAAGGAAATCAGCTGGGTTGTCAGCGGTCCTGATCTTCTTTACCTTTACCCTCTTGTTAGTACGCAAGAAATGATACCTGAAGTCAATATGCTTGGTCCGATCATGGTGTACTTGGTCTTTAGCTAAGCAAATGGCACTTAGACTATCACAATACACCGTAGCAAAATCTTGTTCAATACCCAGTTCACCTACAAGGCCTTTGAGCCATATAGACTCCTTAGCTGCAAAAGTTAAAGTCATGTACTCAGCTTCAATAGTAGACAACATAACCAAAGATTGCAATGTAGACTTCCAACTAACCACAGAACCACCCAAAGTAAACGCATACCCGGTCACCGAGCTCCTGGTATCCACATCAGCTGCCTAATCAGAATCACTATACCAAGTTACCAAACACTCCTTACCATTCCCATACACAAGACCAATATCAGTTGTCCCCCTCAAATAGCGAAAAATCCTTTTCACCCCCTGCCAGTGATCTCTCCCTGGTTGAGCCATAAACCTTCTCACAACACTAACAGCGTGCACAATATCCGGCCTAGTACAGACCATAGCATACATCAAACAACCAACTGCGTTAGCATAAGGGACCCTAGACATATACGCCAACTCCTCCTCAGTGTGAGGTGACATAGACAAAGACAATTTGCAGCTTATAGATGTTGGTGTACTTATAGGCTTAGATTTCTCCATCCTAAAACGAGACAAAATCTTTTCGATGTAACTTTTCTGAGTCAAGAAAAGCTTACCCCCTAGCCCGATCCCTATAGATCTCCATACCCAAAATCTTCTTAGCTGGACCCAAATCTTTCATGCTAAATTCCGAGCTAAGCAACTCTTTAAGTCTAGCAACATCAGATTTATTCTTTGTGGCAACAAGCATGTTATTAACGTATAACAACAGATAAATCATGGAACCATTATCTAACTTACTATGATATACACAACAATCATTCGAGTTCTTATCAAAACCATGCGAAACCATAAAAGAATCAAACCTCTTGTACCACTGCCGAGGGGATTGCTTAAGTCCATACAATGACTTTATCAATCTGCATGCATAGTGCTCTTTTCCTGGAATCTCGAATTCTTCGGGCTGCTTCATCAAAATCTCCTCCTCCAAATCAACATGGAGGAAAGCCGTCTTAACATCCAGCTGCTCCAGCTCAAGGTCATAATGTGCTACGATTGATAATAACACACGAATAGAAGTATGTCGAACCACCGGTGAGAATATCTCCACAAATTCAACCCCTTCTACCTGATTGAACCCCTTTGCAACTTGCCTAGCCTTAAAACGAACTTTCTCATATTCAGATGACCCTTCTTTCTTCTTAAAAATTCACTTACACCCTACAAGCTTCCTCCCCCCTGGTACCTTCAAAAGTTCCCACACTATGTTCTTGTAAAAAGACTGCATCTCTTCACCCATTGCAGCAAGCCATTACGCCAACTCACTACAACTAATTGCTTGTTTATATGTGGCAGGTTCATATGACTCTACATCAACCTAACAGGCTTCTTGATAACTCGTCTAGGTTTCTTAAGAATAGTGTTAGATTGACTAGATGACCCCTGATTAGACTGCTTCACCTCCTCCCCAAAGTTAGGAGAAGATGGAACAACCTCAGGTTCAGGAGTACTCGGCACTGGAACCTCAGCATCATCATCAATAAATTGCACTCGAGGTAAATCAGCAATGGATGACTGATGTACCTCAAGTACTCCATCTGCCTATAGCAAGTTCTCCCCTTCCTTTCCCAAATCAGAAGACTCCGAGCTCTTCGTGGAATACATGATGCTTTCATCCAAAGTGACATCCCTACTAAGAATGACCCGACCCTCCGGAGGTGAATAGATCCTAAACCCCTTCACACCATCACCGTACCCAACAAAACACCCCATCTTGGCTCGTAGTGTAGTACCCCAGATTTAACTTGAAAAGGGATTGATAGACTACACATAACAACAAGGTGCATCTTCTTTTATAGGGAGCCCATTTGCTAAGAACTCCACAGTTAAGCGTGCTTGGTGGAGAGCAATCTTAGGATGGGTGACCTCCTGGGAAGTTTTCCCAGAAGCGCACGAGTGAGGCCAAAGTGCGCTGGAAAGACTTGTGTTGGTTTGTGGGGCTAGTCTACAGTCTCCAAGAGTAGTCACCAGCGGTCCGAGGGGCCAGGGTGTTACAAATTAAAGAAACTAGGCAACTTACCACTCCAGATCTCAAACGAGATTTTGAAGTCAATTCCCGAATGAGGACCCCTATTGGTGATATAACAAGCTGTCATCACAGCTTCACTCCAATACCTCCTCTCCAGCCCTGCATTAGAGAGCATGCATCGAACTCTCTCAAGCAGTGTCTGATTAACCCGCTCTGCAACACCGTTCTGCTGTGGTGTCATCCTAACGGTATGAATCGACCGATACCCTCATCTGTACAGAACTGATTAAACTCCTCTTTGCAAAACTCAAGCCCATTGTTTGTTCGTAGCTTCTTGATCTTCCTGTTGATTCTCCACCAAAGCTTTTCATTACTTGAAAACTTTGAAGGCCTCATCCTTTGACTTAAGAAGCTTAAGCCATATGTATCGGGACTTGTTATCTACAAATGACACAAAATAGTGGAAACCTTCCATACCTTCAACCCTATATGGACCCCAGCAATCTGAATGGATATAATCGAGCACGTCATCAGTAATGTGAGCACCCTTGCTGAACTTTGACCTATGTTTCTTCCCAAACACACAATGCTCACAAAACTCAAGGTTGGCAACCTTGATCCCAGATAGTAGACCCCTCTTAGACAATAGCTGCATCCCTTTCTCCCCCATATGACCAAGCCACATATGCCAAATCTTGGTCATCTCTTGGTGAGACACCGATGCGTAAATCGCCGGAACTAGACAGTATGACACCCTCAAAGACATAGAGGATTTTTCCATATGACCAACCCTTAAGTACCAACTCCGAACCTCGATAAATGGACAGCTCCCCATGCGAAAACACTCCATTGTACCCCAAATCATCCAAGGTACCTAAGGAAATCAGATTCTTCCCCAAAGCAGGGACATGTCGCACCCTAATCAAAGTCAACTTTCGCCCATCATTAGTCCTCAATCTCATGGACCCAATACCCGTAATCTTACAAGGTGCATTATTACCTACAATAACTTTACCCCAATTGCAAGACTCATATGTGTCAAACCAGTCTCGACGCGGACTCATATGGAATGAACACCTCGAATCTAGAATCCAATCATTAGAAGGATCCCCAGAGTTAGCAGAACTCACTAATGCCAAGTCTTCCTTCGAATTATAGTTCTCTTTCGGTTTTTCCTCAACTACGGCAGCTTGGGACTTGCCCTTCCTCATCGGACAATTATCCCTAAAGTGATCCGGTTTCTTACAGTAATAACAGGACTTCCCCGCAGTCCTACCTGATCCCTCATTGCCGTTTCCAACACCCGACCCAGTATTGTTGCCCTTGTTAACCCCCTTCTTCCTTTTAGATTTCCCGGATTTAACAAACAACCCACTGCCACTCTCCTTGTTATCACCTATAGCTTTCTGACGAAGTTCCCTAGTATGAAGTGTTGCCTTCACTTCTTCTAGGGTCAGAGAGTCTTTACCAACAACAAAAGACTCAACAAAATTTTCATAGCTAGACGGTAGAGACATAAGTACAATCAACACAACATCCTCATCATCTATTTTAACATTTAAGTTACGCAAATCCAGTAAAATAGAGTTAAGTTTTTCAAGATGTTCCCGTAAGGGAGTACCTGATTGCATTCAGAGGCTGAATAACCGCTGCTTCAACAATAATTTATTGGCCGGCGACTTAGTCATATACAATGACTCCAATTTCATCCATAGTTCCGCCGCTGTAGCCTGATCAACGACCTCCATGATGATATGATCATCTAAACTTAGCAAAATGGTAGAATAAGCCTTTTCCTCCATTACAGCTAATTGCCCGTTAGTTAATCAGTCTTCCGACCCAGCAGTAGTACTCTTTAGAGCCAATGGACGTCATATTTGTTGTTGTTTCAATAGAGCCTTCATCTTTATTTGCTATAGCCCGAAGCTATTTTTCCCGATAAATTTCTCGATTCTTATTGTAGAATCTCCATCCAATGTTTCACTCAAAAACTCTCCAAGGACTTAAACCTGAGCTTTAATACCAATTGTTGTGCGACAGCGAAAGCAAGGTCGATGAACAATAATGAAACAATAAGAAATTCAATGCAAACAATAAGAAAATGACACTAGAGATTTAACGTGGTTCACTATTAATGTGATAGCTACGTCCACCGGCACTGAGATCAGATAATTTCACTTTGATCGCAAAGAATTTACAAGATGAATTCCAATCACACTCACAAATTATAATGGCTCTCTTGTGATCTCTCTCAATTTGTGAATTATTTTCCCTAGTACTCACAAAAGGAAGTATTTATAATAAAACCTAAATGCAAGACACTTAGGTACCAAGTATCACAAAATAACCGGCCAAAGGAAGTTGAAAACTGCTCCTCGCACAAAATGCAACCGCAGCCGACTCGGCTTTTCTCTATCCCATACTGCCGCCGAGTCGGCTTTTTCTTTTGGAATAAAATGCATTTTGGTAGCCATCACAGCCGATTCGGCTGTCCTCCAAACATCACGAACGCCGAGTCGGCGTTAGTCTCTGGAAAATTGCTTCAAGCACAGCATACCACTCCAAGTCGTCTTTAACCTTGGCCACCACAACGCCGAGTCAGCGTTGCCTACTGGATTCCTATTTGAACCTAGCCCGTGATTCACCTAAACACCAAGACAAGACTCGAGTCGAGTCACCAACTTCAACACTTCAAGAATTCAATTTAAATTTTTCATCTCCAAATTCCGCAACAAAGCCCTCGAGTTCCATCTGCTCAACAAAAAAACCCTAAAATCAATTAAAATCGAAAAGCAAACAGATAAGAAAGTGAGAAAGCTATAAAAATCACCAATTGCAACCAGATGCGAATGTATCAATTATCATAGCAGGAACGACGATCAGACTCGATTAAAGGCTCAAGGAAGCTTGTGTATGAGGAGATTTGTTTCTCGCATTGTTAAAACTTCACTGAAATTAGAGGAAGTGAACAAGATGACGAAAGGGAGAGGGAGTGACTGAGTGAGAGTAACAAAATGAAGTACCGTTCCATATTCATCCGGTGTACAAATGTTTCTATTTTCTAATTGTTCCACCTATAGTAGACAAAAAGTCGGAAGTTTTTGTTTCTTACCTTTTCGGTTGGATTTTGAGTTGGTTTTTGGTTTTTGGTTTATTGGTTTGTTAAACAACCAAAAAAAGTGTATGGTAAATGATTTTTAAAGCAGCTGAAAAGCTGTCTTTTAAGTCAAAATAAAAATGCTACTCCAGCTAGCTTTTTTAGTTGACTTTTGGCTTGTTGGCCCACTTTTTATCTAATAGACGACTGAACCAATACTCAAATTTACCAAACATCCCCACATATAATTAACTTAAAAGCTAAGAAAAACAGCTAACATTTCCAGCTGGTCAAACAAACCAACTAAAAAAGCCAACAGCCAACAACCAACTTTTATTCATAAAAATAAACCTTCAAATATTTTTATGGGCATGCTTTTTGAAAGTCTGTTCGAAATGAATAAGAATTTAACATTTTGTTCACTATATAAAAAAATTAAAAGTTCAGGTCATCATGTAGATTGAGAAAACTATTTATCTACCACATGGAAAAGTTGAAAACTCACGTGAATTTTCCTAACGGCCCGTTCGATTAACAGTACTAATAATTGGTAATGGGAATGATTTATTGTATAAATTTTCATGATATATATCATGTCATTCCCATGGTAATGAAAGTTTGATCATAAAAAAGTTTATTTGTTCACAATTTTTCATTACCACCTAATACTACATGTTTAGATGGTAATGCATTGAATTTTGTGAAGAAAATGAGATTGTTGAAGGAGAATAAGCATGATCATCAAATTTGTCCAAAGATATTTCTACCAAAATTACACTAACTTTTCATTGTCATTCCCATTATTTAGAACCCATTACCAAACGGGTTGTAAATATTTTAACCAAATGACCATTGTTGTTAGCTTTTTTAGTCGACTTGTTTGACCTCACGAGTTCAAAGTGTCTGTTGTGTATATAAATTTTATTTGAATTAGGTAGATAAGTTAGGTAATTATGAAAATGTTTTGTAAAATTAGGTACTTCATAATTATAATTATTAAATAAAAAATGAGTTAACAAGCGAAAAAGCCAATAAAATTAATCAACCGTAATATCATTTCATTTGAAAAGCTAATTAGTAAATATAGGTTTTTAGCTTTTTGACAAAATAATATGCTAATAGCTAAAAAAAATTATTCACGGAACATCCTAAACACAAATTTCATATATCTGTCTATCTATCATAATATAAAGATCAAGTCTAATCTTTATTATGCACTAATTTTAATCTCCACTTAACATATTAGAAATAATGTAAATAAAACAAACTAGAGACCGGTTTAACATGAAACAAATCAATATAATTAGCTCATTTCTCTAATTAATACTTTAATATTGTAAATTCTTTAAGGTTATAAGTAATTACTCAAAAGTATAAAAAATCATCATCTTAAAACTGGAAGTGATCACTTATCGGTTCTAAGCAATCATATTAATGAAATTTAACTCATGACTTTAATTATACACGAGCCCATATAATTAATTCTTGGGAAATTTCACATGGTAGCATCCAGTTTTCATGGTAGCATTTTTTTAAGAAAATTCCACATTGAAGCATCCACATCATGCACAAACTAATTGTCGTAGCATTTTCCGCTAAGTTCTTGTTAAATTTCATTTAATTCATTATTTTGTAAGTTTTTTCCACATGGTAGCATCCAGTTTTTGTATAATTTACCATTTTAACGTTTAATTCACCAATTTAACGTTTAATTCACCGTTTAATTCATTAATGCCCATAAAGGTCGTAATAATTTTGTTTTCATTCAAATTATTGGCATTATAAAGTTCAAAAGGTAAGTAGCCAAACACTAATAAATAATTCAAACGGTGTATTTCATAAGTTCAAAAGGTGTCTTCCAAGCACTAATACATATTTACTTAATTAGCATTATAAAGTTCAAAAAGTGCATTTCAAGCACTAGTACATATGTTCAAAGTTCAAAAACTATTATTATCAAAGTACAAAGTTGCATTTTCAGCACTAAGACGTATTTACATAACTATATTTAGGATGCTTTTGAAGATGACGGTGTAAAAGTCGTCCTTTACCATTCTTTTGCTTAGCTGTCAATCCTCCCTTGCAAGTCTTCACATTGCGTCCGAACTCCTTGCATCTACACTACACCTTCCCCTTTCTTTCTTCGTATGCATTTCTCTTTCTATTCTTTACAGGTCTTCCAATTGTTCTCTTCATCATTGGTGGCTTAATTGGTGGGAATTGCATTTCTGGCCCATGCTCAGGGTCTGGAATAGATCTAATAATGCTTGCATACGCTTGCTTGTACATTTTGCAACTGTACCAATCATTGCAAAACCTTATGGGACCTTGGCTTGAATGTAGAATGACCCTCACAGTATGCTTGCAAGGGATCTCAGTGAGTTGCTATGCGTTACACATGCATGTTCTGTCATTCAAGCTCATAGAAAAGGTGGACTTACCATCTTTAATCTCATAAAATTCATCACCAGAATTGAAAGCCTTACATGTTCTTGAGTTTGAAACCAGTGAGTTGCACAGAAGGTTGAGAAGGCTGTGAAGGTTGTGAAGATTGTGAGCTTGCTTTCACCAAAATGGACTTCCTAATAGCAGTGATCGTTGGAATTTTTTTAGTGGAAGCTTTTGAGGACTTAAAAGAAATAGTCAAAGGTATTTGGCTAGGGGTTTTACTTGTTTGCAATGGTGAATCATTAATGGGAGTATTTTCAAAAGTTTTCAATGATGACTCCACTTCCATGTCATGCCACTTACGCAGGTGCATAGCATTCATCACAATAATGTCATGTTGAACCTCATTGTAGTCATTCAAGGGGAACATTATCTCAAACTCTTGCGAATCCCTTCTCCTAATTAGAAATTTCTCTCTTGCGGGAATGATTTTAAGTGGTACTGGGTTTTGTGACGCTTGTATGTCCCTAAGACTCCTAACCGATTTCATGAGACTACTTTCCTCCTCAAGTGCACCAACCCAAATAAAAATCATTTCATTGTCATTGAACCTCTTAAACATGGTCATTAGGTCTTGATCACAATTAAGTTTAACATGATTCATCTTCAAAACATACGCAAATGAGGGATTTTTAGGTATAAGGTTGTTAGTTTTAATGCACTCATTTTCCCAATCCATTATCAAATCTGTTGGACCTCTTGAGTTTTGATGATGACTACACTTAAGCAAATATGTGTTTAGAGATTGTGTGCAGGTCGATATCCGATTAATTGTGATCGTTGATAGTACCTATGGCTTAGTTCATGGGAATGCACGTGTCAAAAGGATTCAAGGGATGTTAGAAGAAGTATATCGCTTGGGATGTAAAATGGAGACAGCAGGTCTACTGCTCCTAAGTTGGATGTTCTAGCAAAACTGGATTCAGGAAACAGCGCACTGTTCCTGAACTGGAGTCAGCCTACGTTAACTGGAAATTCTGGTTATATTTATAATTATTATTTTTTAGTTAATGTATTAAATAAAGTTGATTTGTTGCATTTATTAATTATTATAATTAATTGGCAAAAAGTTTTCTTAAAATTACTTTACGTATGAGCCTCTAAATAAAGATCCTTTATTTTAGAATCTATTTTTAGTAAATATTGGATTTACTAAAAATAGAATTAGTGGTTGTTGAATTGGTCTTAGCTATCATTCTAAACCGTCCTTATTCCTAAAATTTAGCAAGTAATCATTCCTATTAAGTATAACCGTTTCTATTTATAGCAAACACGTTCCAGCAGTTAGTACTGGAACAGGAACAGCTATTGAAGAAACTGTTGTTTAAGGGAACTGTTAGAGTATATAACATATCTTGGGGCCTCAACCACCATCAGCTTTTGGTTGAGTTGGTTCCTTGACAGGAACAACGGTTATTATTAGGGAACAACGGTTATTGCTAAATAAACGTGGGTTTGAATTGGTCAAGTTTAAATGCATATTTTTAAGATTAACCGTAGGAAGACTTGGTTATTAAAATCCACATTACTCCCATGATATTTTTGATAATGGAATAATGGGTTGGAATATTCCTTTTTAATAGGGATTTTAGCTCTATAGATAGTGGACTCGGTTATTCATAAAAACTTGCCTAAGTATGAGCCATTAAATCATATGTAATTATGGGAGAATTTTTACAAGAAAATTTTGTTTTAAAAATGCCAATTAATTTATAATATTTTCTTGTGCAACTCATTGATTTTATTTTAGAGAATTTTTATCCTTTATGTAAGGGTTTTTGAGAGAATCTTTGTAATTAGACTCGGGTGAGTCTAAGGGGGAATTAGAATGCTTCTAGTGAAGCTAGAGAAGAGAATAGCTTTGAGTGAAGCTATTGAGGAGTTTAGCTTTTAGTGAAGCTAAGTTTGTTGCTTTGAGTGAAGCAATTTAAGAGAGAAGAGTTGGCCTAGTTGATGCGCTTCGAGTGAAGTAAGATGTTTAATGTAATTGTAACGAGTTGCCTTAAACATAGTGGAGAATTTAGAAATCCCGAGGGGTCGTGGTTTTTCCTTCTATTTAGGCCTAGAAGGTTTCCACGTAAAAATCGTTTGTCTCTTTTAATTATTTCGCTCTAAGTTTAAGCTTTATTTATTTTATTCAATTCCGCAAAAAACAGGGCAAAAACGCTTAAACTAGTAACAACAACAATTCACCCCCCTCTTGTTGCTGTTCCCGTTCCTAATTGAGTCTACAATTGGTATCAGAGCCATGTTCCCAGTAGATCAGGAAACCCTGAGGGTAGAATCCTGGTGTTCCCGAAAATGTCAATTATGAACGAGCGAATGGAAGAAGGTTATTCTACTCAAAGACCGCCCATGTTCGATGGAAAAATTCTATACATAATGGAAGAATAGGATGGAGATTTTCATCAAAGCGGAAAATTATCAAGTTTGGAGAGTCATCGAAATTGGAGATTTTGAGGTAACCATTACTAACTCCAATCATGAAATTGCTCCCAAACTCAAACCGTATTTGAAAAAGAAGATTTTCAAAAGATAGAAATTAATGCGTTTGCCATAAAGCAGGTATGTTCTTCTAACTCATTTTCTATCCATCCATCCAAATTGAGTAAAAATAAATTGATTGAGTTGCCAAAGGAGACACAAGCTAAACTTGAAAATTGCAATGTTAAGTGTCTCCAATTAGAAAAGGAACTCAAGGTAAGCAAAGATCATGTCTCCTATATAAACACCTTTAGATACGATGTCCAAAACAGATTTTTCGGTTTGTTGGACCAAAATATAATTCTAAAGGAAAATATGGAGAGAATTAAAAAGGAAAATGTTATTCTTAATATTGAGTTGTTACAATAGAAATTATTAGGCTTGAATAAAGAATTGAATGATGCATCTACTAAAGATATGTGCAATGATTTTCAAAATTTAAAGTTGAATCTAGAACCTAACCGTAACAATAATGATAAACTTGAATTAAATTCAAGAGAAAAAGGGAAAATCAAAATTACTCCCAAATGGATTTAAGATGCCAAAAGTAAAAATTCAAAAGGCCTAAATTACTTTAAGAATAACAAGAAGAAGAAAGCTTACGTTGATCTCCCTAGTGACAGAATCTGTTCCTTCTATGGAGGAACTGGCCATCTGAAGAACCAGTGCACCAAAAGGGAACAATACACTGTCTCTAACAGAAATTATGTCGATAATGTTTGGACGAAGAAAGCAGATTCTTGTAAAATTGACAAGGAACCCAAGACAGCATGGGTTCCTGTAACTAACAATTATTTTTTTCAGGTCCAAGTGAGGGGGAACAGCTCATGGTATCTCGACAGTGTGTGTTCCAAGCACATGACGGGTGACAAATCTAAATTTCTCTCACTTGAAGCCTATGATGGGGGAACAGTAACCTTCGGTGACAATATGAAGGGTGAGATAATAGCCAAAGGAAAAGTTGGAAGGTCACGTTCCCATGCCATCGACAATGTATTTTTAGTCGAGAATTTGAAACATAACTTACTTAGCATTTCTCAATTTTGTGATAAAGGTAACTCTGTAAACTTTATTTCTAAAAAGTGCATTATTTCTAGGAATGACACTGGAGACATCATTCTTGAGGGAATCAGAAAAGGGAACACCTATGTGGTGGACCTGGACACTGTTCCCAGAAACAGTACAACGTGTCTAAGTGTTATAGAAGACGACCCACTTCTTTGGCATAAGCGTCTAGGTCATACTAGTTATTCATTGATTAATACATTAAGATCTAAAGACCTAGTTAGAGGACTACCAGCTATAAAATTCCTTAATGATAAAATTTGTGATCCTTGTGCCAAAGGAAAACAAGTCAGGTCATCTTTTAAACCAAAGAATGTTGTAACCACCTCTAAAACGCTTGAATTAATACATATTGATTTGTGTGGACCTATGAGAATACAAAGCCGTAGCGGCAAGAGATATGTGTTTGTTATTGTTGATGATTATAGTAGATTTACATGGACTTTATTTTTAGTTAGTAAAGATGAAGCCTTTAATGAGTTTGTTTCTTTCGCTAACAAAATACAAAAATCTACCAATAATCAAATTATTCACATAAGGTCAGATCATGGTAAAGAATTTGAAAATTCAAGTTTTATGAGTTATTGCAATGAACATGGAATAAATCACAATTTTTCCGCCCCTAGAACACCACAACAAAATGGTGTAGTAGAAAGGAAAAATAGAACTTTAGAAGAAATGGCTAGAACTATGTTAATTGCTAGTGGTTTACCTAGAAATTTTTGGGCCGAGGCTGTTAATACTGCATGTTACATTTTGAATCGTGTGTTAATAAGACCTATCACCTCTAAGACACCTTATGAATTGCTTAAAGGTGTTAAACCAAATATTTCCTATTTTCGCGTGTTTGGATGCAAATGTTTTGTTCATGTAAATGGAAAACGAAACGTAGGTAAATTTGATGAAAGAAGTGATGAGGCAGTATTTATCGGTTATTCATCACAAAGCAAAGCTTACAGAGTTTATAATAAGAGAACAATGTGTGTAGAAGAGTCTGTTCACATAATCTTTGATGAAACTAACTTTTCAACAAGTGAACAGGAAACAAGTAATATTAAAATAGGTCTTGCAAATTTGGAAGATGATGATGAAGGAATTAAAATGCAAGATCATGGAACAGCAGATGAACAGTCGATACAAGAAGAAGCAGAAGAAACTGACCAAATCCAGGAACTGCCAGCACAACAGGACCAGCATACTGTCCAATCCAGCTGTTCCCACAGATGAGCAGAACGATCCAGTAGCTGAACAGAATGTTGATCAAGCTGATGAACTAGAACATGCTATTGTTCCCACAAGAGAATTTTTTTTGCCCAAACCTTGGAAGTATCAAAGTTATCATCCTCTTGATTTGATTATAAGTGATTTGAATAAAGGAACACAAACTAGATCTCAAATGAGAAACTTTTGTGCACACTTTGCGTTCCTATCATCACTCGAGCCCAAGAATCATGAAGAAGCTCTAAAGGATTCCGAATGGATCGTGGCCATGCAAGACGAATTAAATGAATTTGAAAGAAATAAAGTATGGCACTTGGAACCCAAACCGAAACACAAAAAGGTAATTGGTTTGAAATGGGTATTTCGGAATAAACTAGATGAGCATGGAATAATTGTTAGAAACAAAGCAAGGCTCGTGGTCAAAGGATACAATCAACAAGAAGGTATTGATTACACTGAGACTTTTGCACCAGTAGCAAGGTTAGAGGCTATTAGAATTTTAATTTCTTTTGCTGCATTTATGAACTTTAAATTATATCAAATGGATGTGAAATGTGCTTTCTTAAATGGTTTTCTTGATGAAGAAGTTTTTGTTGAACAACCCCCA
Organism: Amaranthus tricolor; assembly: GCF_026212465.1. Lineage (NCBI taxonomy): Eukaryota > Viridiplantae > Streptophyta > Magnoliopsida > Caryophyllales > Amaranthaceae > Amaranthus > Amaranthus tricolor. Next base: position 5,084,726 of record NC_080062.1, on the reverse strand, counting down.
GGCTTTGAAAATACCTCTTGTCTTGATCATGTCTACAAGCTTGATAAAGCTCTTTATGGCTTAAAATAAGCTCCTAGACAATGGTATGAGAGACTATCAAAGTTTTTGATTCAAAATGACTTTGTAAGAGGCAAAATTGACAAAACCTTATTCTTTAAGAATAGAGGTTCGGATATTTTAGTTGTTCAAACATATGTTGATGATATTATCTTTGGAGCCACCAATGGACTGTTGTGTAAAGAATTTGCCAACCTTATGAGCACTGAATTTGAAATGAGCATGATGGGAGAACTAAATTTCTTCCTTGGGTTGCAAATTAAACAAACTGAAAATGGTATTTTTATTCATCAACAAAAATAAATCAAAGAACTTCTTAAGAAATATGGACTAAACAATGTTAAAACCAACCATACACCAATGGCTACAAATGTTAGATTAGATGAAGACCCAAATGGAACAAATATTGATCAAACCATGTATCGAGGCATGATTGGTTCTTTGTTATATTTAACTGCTAGTAGACCCGATATTTCTTTTAGTGTTGGTTTATGTGCTAGATTTCAGTCCAACCCCAAAGAATCACATCTCACAGCAGTAAAACGAATTTTGAGATACTTGAAGGGAACAAACGACTTATCCTTATTTTATCCTAAAAGTGATGTTTATGATTTGAAAGGTTTTAGTGATGCAGATTATGCAGGTGATCTAGTTAATAGAAAAAGTACATCAGGTATGGTACAATTTCTTGGCTCATGTTTAGTTTCATGGAGTTCCAAGAAACAAAACACTGTTGCATTATCCACTGCCGAAGCTGAATACGTAGCAGCAGCAGCTTGCTGTTCCCAAATGCTATGGATAAAGCAGCAGCTAAGAGATTTTGGTATTAAGTTTGAAAGTGTTCCTATTTATTGTGATAATACCAGTGCCATATGCATATCTAAAGATCTAGTGCATCATTCATGAGTAAAACACATCCACATTAGGCATCATTTTCTTAAGGATAATGTTGAAAATAAAGATATTATTTTAAAGCATGTAAACACAAACGAGCAAATAGCAGATATCATGACTAAACCGCTTCCAATGGAACAACATGAAAAAATGAGATTGGAACTTAGCATGATCAAGCTGCATTGAAGTGAGTGACATATGTGATCCTTAAAGTCAGAATGAAAATTGAAAAGGTCGATCAACCACAAAATCTTGATTGAAAAATCGATTATCGAAAGGATCAGGTACGCACCATTTAAAAGTATATACTGTGAATGCTCATATGATTGCTTGTTTGATTTGATCAGATTATAGTAGCATAAAATTTTCATTTATTTTTCATTTTCATTAAAAAAAAATCATAATATTCAATATATATATATATATTTACCCAGCAATTTCCATTAAAATAGCGGGAGTTAAATCATCATAGTTCTTCACTAAATTTGTCTGTTTCCATTTCACATTTTGTGTCCATATGCGCGATTTAAATAAGGAACATGAATCACCTAAACACACGTCCTCTCATATTCATTTTATACACTCTCGCACGCCAAGCCCTAAACCCTTCATCCTCAAACGCAATCAACTCTAAATTCCAAAATCATCTTCATCTTCTCACATTTCCTGCAAAATCTCGCTCCATCAACTCATCAAATCACCATGAAAACCAATAGCCGTACACCCAAAATGAAACAACCCAAGCCTTTAAGAATTATCCACCCAACACCTTTATTAACTGCTCAAGAGTCATCTTCAAAAGAACAGCAGGACACTCCTGGTGGCACTAAAAGGAAAGCAAGGAACAAGAGGAAAAGACCGACCACTTCAAAAATGATGGTTGGGTTTGGTTTAGAAAAAAAAAAGGGTGTTTGTTCGAGTTCTGTTAAAGAAGTTAAAATAGAGTTTAACAGTTAGAAATTGGGAGAATGGCTAGGTGTGCTCACAAATGGATTTGATGTTTATTATGTTGGATCAAAAATAACTTTCTTTGAAAAAGATGAAAAGGATGTTTGGAAATTTTTAGGGATCACTGAAAAACGAGGGAAGGTCAGCCATAATGCACTGTCCCCTTTACACAAATTGCTGTATAACATTGCATGTAGATTTGTTTTGCCGCGAAATTCCAAACGCAGTGAAGTAAGTTTACAAGATGCAACTCTAATTTACTGCATGGCTAACAATATTAAAATCAAATTTCCCTCTTTGATGATCTCTCACTTAAGTGAATGTATTTCTAAAGGTTGTGTGATTGGATATGGAGGTTTGCTGACTTGGATTTTTAGGAAGATAGGTGTTCCACTTGAAGGACAAAACTTTCCCATGGGTCCGAACAATATGATAGGTGCCAAGTGCTTAAATAACTTACACCATAAATTAAATGCAAAAGAGACCCTTGAGAATACCTCTGAACAATCTGAGGGCACAAATGAAGAAGAAAATGAAGAAAATGTTAAGGAAGAGGAAGTAAATAAGAAGGAACAGGAGCCTGTTCCCTCTGCCACTGAGAAGGCAGAGGAGCATTCTGAGGAGGAACAGGAGGAAAATTCTTGTAAGGGGGAAGTTGTGAAGGAACCTATAAAGGATGCTGTGGAGGAAGAAGAAGAAAAAGATGAGGAGAGTTCCGTACCTGGTTCAAACATTAGGAAAAGTCGTAGGCTAGCTTCCAAAGGAAAGAAACCTGTTGTTATTATTGATGATGACTCAGCCTCATACACAACAGCTGAACCAAGCCATCCTTCCTCACCTAAACCTGTCACACAGTCACCAATACAACCATCTTCACCACCACAGTCACCAATACAACCATCTTCACCACCACAGTCACCAATACAACCATCTTCACCACCACAGTCACCTATACCATCATCACCACCACCTATACACACATCACAAAATCAAGGTTTAGGTGACACTACAATTCCTACAGCCCCTTTATCCTCCATACTACTAAAACTCACAGAATTGCAGACAAGCTTCCTTGTTTTTAAAGATGAAATTCGTGTTTCCTTAGCCTCACTAACTGACCAGAAGACGCAAATGTTGGATACTGTAGAGGTGGAAACATAATATATAGATGATGAAGCTCCTGCGTCCTAATTCTTCTTGATACTTTTTAATATCTTCTTATTTGTTGCAACCATCACTATTATCAAACAATCTTTTCTTGCTTTTGATTTGTACCAGCTGGGGTACTGTTTGTATTAATTCATACTATGACCTACATTTTCCTTTATGCTACTAACTATCTGTGACGATTGATCATAGCTGATCTTGTTTGCATTCATTGTTACTGCTTTTTACTTTGTGCATCCTCATTCTCTCTTTGACTATGACTATATGTTTAGTGCTGTGGTTTGATTGCTCCAATTCTTTTTGAATGATGTCAAAAGGGGGAATATTTGACACAAACTTAAATAATGCTTAAGTATGCTTAGCTCTGATAATATCTATTATGTTGGACTTTAGGATTAAGGTTATGATTCATGATCTAAGGCTGTTTGGCTGTGTGCTACTGATGATTGTTTATTGATTGTTTATTGCTTGCTGATTTTGCTCTGATTGTCAAAATATAGCTAATCTATTGTCAGTATATAGTTAACACCTTTTGTTAATGCTTGATGCTCTGATGCTTATGATCAAGATTGATTTATATTGCTCTGATAATAGAAGTTACTTGATGAACTGTTGCTCTAATGATTCTGATGATGAATTGTTCTAATAATTGTTTTGAATGTTCTGTTGATAGGAGTATAAGATATATGCTCTGATTATATGATTAATTGTTCTGATTTCAAAGTTATTACATTTGAAATACTTAGTGATTTATGTTAACTATTTTTGGAAACTATTTAAAAACATATATTTTATATTGTGTTTTTATACTATTTGGAGTAAACTGTGTTGCTATGATTGCTTTGTAAATTATATTGTAACGAGTTAATTTACTAAGTTATGTAGAGTTGTTTTAATCTCTGACATGCTCTATAATATTGATTTTACTCTAATTTTATTTTAAGTTTGTTTAAAAGTTTGTCATCATCAAAAAGGAGGAATTTGTTGGACCTCTTGAGTTTTGATGATGACTACACTTAAGCAAATATGTGTTTAGAGATTGTGTGCAGGTCGATATCCGATTAATTGTGATCGTTGATAGTACCTATGGCTTAGTTCATGGGAATGCACGTGTCAAAAGGATTCAAGGGATGTTAGAAGAAGTATATCGCTTGGGATGTAAAATGGAGACAGCAGGTCTACTGCTCCTAAGTTGGATGTTCTAGCAAAACTGAATTCAGGAAACAGCGCACTGTTCCTGAACTGGAGTCAGCCTACGTTAACTGGAAATTCTGGTTATATTTATAATTATTATTTTTTAGTTAATGTATTAAATAAAGTTGATTTGTTGCATTTATTAATTATTATAATTAATTGGCAAAAAGTTTTCTTAAAATTACTTTACGTATGAGCCTCTAAATAAAGATCCTTTATTTTAGGATCTATTTTTAGTAAATATTGGATTTACTAAAAATAGAATTAGTGGTTGTTGAATTGGTCTTAGCTATCATTCTAAACCGTCCTTATTCCTAAAATTTAGCAAGTAATCATTCCTATTAAGTATAACCGTTTCTATTTATAGCAAACACGTTCCAGCAGTTAGTACTGGAACAGGAACAGCTATTGAAGAAACTGTTGTTTAAGGGAACAACGGTTATTATTAGGGAACAACGGTTATTGCTAAATAAACGTGGTTTTGAATTGGTCAAGTTTAAATGCCTATTTTTAAGATTAACCGTAGGAAGACTTGGTTATTAAAATCCACATTACTCCCATGATATTTTTGATAATGGAATAATGGGTTGGAATATTCCTTTTTAATAGGGATTTTAGCTCTATAGATAGTGGACTCGGTTATTCATAAAAACTTGCCTAAGTATGAGCCATTAAATCATATGTAATTATGGGAGAATTTTTACAAGAAAATTTTGTTTTAAAAATGCCAATTAATTTATAATATTTTCTTGTGCAACTCATTGATTTTATTTTAGAGAATTTTTATCCTTTATGTAAGGGTTTTTGAGAGAATCTTTGTAATTAGACTCGGGTGAGTCTAAGGGGGAATTAGAATGCTTCTAGTGAAGCTAGAGAAGAGAATAGCTTTGAGTGAAGCTATTGAGGAGTTTAGCTTTTAGTGAAGCTAAGTTTGTTGCTTTGAGTGAAGCAATTTAAGAGAGAAGAGTTGGCCTAGTTGATGCGCTTCGAGTGAAGTAAGATGTTTAATGTAATTGTAACGAGTTGCCTTAAACATAGTGGAGAATTTAGAAATCCCGAGGGGTCGTGGTTTTTCCTTCTATTTAGGCCTAGAAGGTTTCCACGTAAAAATCGTTTGTCTCTTTTAATTATTTCGCTCTAAGTTTAAGCTTTATTTATTTTATTCAATTCCGCAAAAAACAGGGCAAAAACGCTTAAACTAGTAACAACAACAATTCACCCCCCCTCTTGTTGCTGTTCCCGTTCCTAATTGAGTCTACAAAATCCAACAAATTTACTTTATCCTTATCATTTACATCCAAGTCTACTTCAACACATAACTACTTAAAACGTAAGACCACATGTTCAGGCATTCTGCAATTTAAAAATGAGAATTATAAGAAAATAAGAAAGAGAAAAAAAAGCCCTAATTTCTTGAATTCAACCACTCAACAAATCAATAACAAATTAAATCCAACAATTCAAATTAAAAATATTTGTAAGTTGTAAGTTTCTCTCTCTTTGAAGACCTTTTTCGAGCCGAGGGACTCTTTAATCGCACTCTCCTCTATGGATATGAACTGCCGTCGTTCTTCCCTCCCCAGACCCTGATCATAGTTTTCTATGAGTGGGATACACTGGGTATGATGATGATAAATTCAAATTAAAAATCCAACAATTCAACCAATTTGCCATAATTTCGACCCTAATATTGCTAGTAATAAATTAAATATTTCTACACTCCATCACCAAAAGCCCTAATTTTATTAGATTTCAATCAATAACAAATTAAATATTCAAAAATGCCATACTACTTGCTGAAACAAGACAAAAATCCCACATACACTCTTCCATAATAAGCTTAATTTTCATACTTAAACCTTTAGGTTGCCTACAACTTTTACCAAATTTCTTCCCTCAAATGCAACAAACACCCAAATCAAATAAAAAAAACTAGAAATTTCTATCCTACTATTGCTATTACTACCAACAAATCAAAACTCCTTTACCAAAACCCTAAGTTGCAACAAACACTCAAATAAAACCCTAAATTCGCACAACACAGAGAATAGAACAAGAAAAATTTAACACCCTTGAATTAACCAGAATCGTGAAGGAAGGGAGGAAATTCGGGTGTTACAAAGAAAGCAGGAGAAGGAAGCCATACCTGTAATCGAATGAAGGGTTGGCCGGTCAGTTGCAGAGATGACCGGAAATCGAATGGGATGGGCTGAGATCGAAGGCTGGGCAAAGACTCGAAGTCTGGGCTACCATGTAAATGCTGCTCTTCGAATGAACTGGGATTTCAAATCGGATATTTCATGATATACCACTGAGTTTCTTCGAAATTCACCATATACCACACGAAATGTTTTGATTCACCATATACCATTGAGTTTATGTCCGTTAGCACAGAATACCATTAATGACAACTGCCGTCAGTATGCCGTTTGTGGTAAATTAATAATTCACCATATACCATTTACTTTTTTTATTTGCGTCAAATACCATTGTTTTTAGACAACTCAGCAAACCCACATCGAAGAGAATTGTATTCATTTCTCTTAAATTGTAGACTACTAGAACTAGATGCCTACAGCCAAAATATGCCTCCGTTCAACTCAACTCAATGAAGCTTATTAGGCATTTATGGTTGTCATAGTTTCATTCTTGCATTTCATACTCTCAAAAGCAAGAAAAGCAGACTATAAGTACTCTTTCAATTAGTTCGTACAGTATGTACAGTAAAGTGAACAATTACATCATAATATAGTCCAAGACTCATCATAAATTGATTAGTCATCTTCATTACAGGAGCATAATGCACCACAACAACTTCATCATTCAACTTCACGTAACTCAAATTTCTCAAGATCATTAATCATCATTCAAGTATGCCAATAGAATTCAAATAAAAAAAAGACATGAAAAGAATGTGAATTCTGATTGCCTCTCAAAACCCTAACTTCGAAGAAATGCTTATATATCAGTATGAACTAAGGTAACAATCTCCTTAAGAAGTGTTCAAATGCTAATTTTTCCTTTTCTTTAACAAAAATAAAACCTCTATATTACATCTACAATACTCAACTGCACACTAATTAAGAATCAAGAAGGTCAAATTTTCCCTTATTCATACCTTAATCATAAACTCACACAGTTCAATCAATTATCCACAAAAGCCCTAAATTAAACAATTTTCACAATCAATCAACCAACCTCACACTGACGAGCATTACTGTGATTAAGCCATTGAAGAAGACAATCCTGATGAACAAACTTAATACTACCGCTACAAGCACACGGATATCTCAACGGATTATCAGCCTCACCAGGGTTTCGAAAAATCCTACAAACATCCTCATCTTCATCATCATCATCATCAAACACATTCCTCGCAACTGATGATGATGACGCTGCCGGAACCGAAAACTCAGAGCTATCCCCGGATGATTTTCTCTCTTTATCTTGATCTTCGATTTTAACTTCGCTTGAATCAATCATTTCGTTCAAAGACGCATCATTTGAGGTTGAATTTAAGGATTGGATCTGAGAATCGAACGATGACGTTGGTGATGCCGACGAAATCTCCATTAAGGATTTTAAGGATTTTTGATGGATTTCAAGGGTTCTAGATCAATGTAGACGAATACAAAGTTTCTTGAATGGAGAAGAAGAAAGATGGAGGATCAATTTTTTGAAGAAATACGTTGTGTTTGGGGAAGTTAAGCCTAACAATGGCGCCTGTTGAATGCGTAAGGGCATACTGGTAATTTACCACAAACGGCACACTGACGGCAGTTGTCATTAATGGTATTCTGTGCTAACGGACGTAAACTCAATGGTATATGATGAATTAAAACATTTCGTGTGGTATATGGTGAATTTCGAAGAAACTCAGTGGTATATCATGAAATATCCAATTTCAAATAGTATTGAACTCAGTAAATGCTATTTGAAAATATATGGGTAACAGTACACAAACATTTTTGTGTGTTTAAAGCTATGGAAAATTTTAATGCAATTGTTGGATGCTACCATGTGGAATTCTCTTAAAAATGTGCTATCATCGGCATTTCATTAAAACTGAATGCTATCAGGTGGAATTTCCCTTAATTAATTCTTTTATGTTTTAGTAAAAGTGGTGCTGGGTGTCGAGAAGGTCTTAATAAATAACGGTTATTTACGAGGTTAACAAATTACGAAAATTTAAAATAGATAAGATTATTTATCAAAAAAAAGCACATAATAAGACACGGATGAACTTATTTCCATTTATAAGCACCACCACCGTCAGAGATCAGGTTCATTCTAGTTCGCAGTTAGTAACTGCGAACAAAGGGAGATTGGTAAAAAAAAGTCAAAATCATTGTTCCCATTTATTAACTGCGAACAAAAGAGACCGTGTCAAACAGGGTCAACCGTCTGTTCACAGTTAGTAACTGCGAACAAAGGGTTGCCCCTGTTCCTCTATTCCCGGTTAGTAAGTGGGATCAGGGCTTTTGGTCAAAAAAAAATAAAAAATCAACAGTCTGTTCGCACTTATTAACTGCGAACAATCCTTTTGGTTTTTTTGAATCACAACACTTGTTCGTAGTTAATTAGTGCGACAACACTTATTTTTTTAATAAATAATTTTATCTATTTCAAATTTTCACAAATTACAATGAAAGTTTTATTATTTTACTTTATCTTTTTAATTTTGTTTATTTTATTATTTTTTAATCCTTTTTTGTTAATTTTATTATTTTTTTATCCTTTTATGGTGATAAAGAATTTTTGGTTTGTGTCTAACGCAAAAACAGCTCTCCAAGTTGTGTAAACCTGTAAACCCAGAATCTCCCTGTCTTTCCCAGTTTTGAACTCTCACGCCACCACCATTTCAATCGCTCTTCTTCCTCTATCCACAACAATGGCGGTTGAAACCAAAGACCTCGACAATCAACCCCCGACTCCCCCAGCTACTTTTACAAACAATGGCGACATCGACGAGGAACCAGAAGAAAACGACGAAGAAGAAGACGAAGAAGACGACGACGCCATTGATGAAGACGATGATGAAGAAAAAGAATCTTCTTCATCGAAGATAAAACCAAATGATGCATTAATTAAGGATAAAATGACGAAGCTTGTCAATCGAGTGAGGTCGGAACCCATTGCCCTAAGAGTTCATGATGTGGTTATTAAGGGGAATTTGAAGACTAAAGATTCTGTAATTGAAGCGGAGATTTTAGATGAATTGAAACGAGCTTCTACTTTGCAAGAGATCTTTCAAGCTGCTGCAATTGCGAATTTAAAGCTTCGGCAGTTGGATATTTTTGATTCGGTTAATTTTACTATTGATTCTGGACCTAAAGAGTTGCCTGGCACTGCTAATGTTATTGTTGAGGTTTTGGAGACGACGCGTCCGGTTACTGGTGAAATTGGTGTTTACACTAAGCCTGGGGTATAGCTTTCTTATTTTGATTTGATATTTTGAGAATTTGATTATGTTATCTTGTGAAGAATTATTTAGATGCCTTTAAATTGTTATTTTTATTGTTTGATGAGAATGTTATTGAATGCATTACTATTTATGTGAAGCTAATTCAGTTCGGAGGCAATGGCAATATACTTATATGCTAAGTGTAACATAATTTGCAAGCTAAGTCATTTTTTCACTCTTCATTCGCTCCTAGTGACCCAAATATTTGCTCAAAATGCCCAAAAATAGTCCATGCGAACCATGATTCCACTTATTGCTTTGCTATTCACGAGGAGATTAGTAATTCATGTGAAATATGGAGTGTGGAATTGAGTTATGACTTGTGTAAGACATGACTAAACCCTGAACAATGTGTTTGTTGGAACTTGGAATGTTGATTTGCTTAAGACTTTGGGGTTGAAAGTATTAGTACTGTTATGGGTCTATGGCTCAAGGTTTTGATTGTAAGATTGTAATGTTAGGACATTATTGCCTTCTGGTGATTGTGTAAAAGAAGTAGGGAAGCATAGTATATATTCTATTATCCAAATGCTATTAAGCCCCTTCAACCTAGGGGCTAGGGTGGAAATCGGGTGGGTCAGATGTATGTGACCTCAACCTTAATAATACAACTAACAAAGAGGTTGTTTCTAACTGATCCTTGGTAGTAAACATCACGTGCAATTTCTATAAATAAGAAGTGCACATGATTTAATGAGCCACTTTACTTTTGTCCATTATAATCTGAAATCGAAGAATTATAAATTTTTGGTCCCGTCAAAATAATGTACATAAGTAAGAAAGTGTAGTGTTGTCTAAATTGGAGTGTTATTGGAGTGGTAATGATAATTATTTAGCCCTTTTTGATTGAAGTAATTTTTAGTTGTACCCTTGTAGATGTTCAACTATTGTAGTTAACTTTAATTGTTGTTTCAAATCTAAGTTATGGGAAAGAGTGATAGAGATAAAAATCAATTTGGATTTATGCCAAGAAGATCTATAATGGAAGCAATTCATTTTATGAGACAAAAAATGGAGTACTGTAGGTGTAGAAAAAGAGACTCGCACATAGTTTTATTGACTTGGAAAAAGATTATGACAAGGTACCAAGATAAGTATTTTGGTGGACAATGACAAAGAAGTGTATTCCTAAAAAATAAATTAATATAGTGCAAGATGTGTATTAAGAAGTGAAGTTAAATGTTCACACGTGAAAGGGCAACTATAGATTTCCCAATCACAATTGGCCTTCACAAAGGCTCGTCCCTAAGTCCCTTTTTAGCTCAGATGAGATAACTCGATTTTTACTAGGAGACTACGTTTGTATACTAACAGTATTGTTTTAGGAGATGAGACGGTAAATGCTAAGTTAGAACAATGGAGAGAAGAGTTGGAATCACGAGATTTTGAATTAAGTCGGAGTAAGATGGAGTGCATAAACTGCAACTTTAGTACATTTGAGATAACAAGAGATACTATAAAGTTAGAAGAGAAAGAAATCACTCCAAGTGAATGCCTTAAATATCTTGGGTCTATATTTCGGAGTAGTGGGAACATTAAATAAGATATGGTCCAAAAAAATGTGAGTGGAAAAAATGAAGAGCTGCTACAGGGATATTATATGATTAATGTGTGCCTCTAAAGCTAAAAAGATAAATTTTATCGAACGACCATTAGATCAGTGCTACTGTATGGATCGTAAAGGATTGTAGTGGGAAGATGGTAGCAGCGGAAATGCAAATGCTTTGATGTATGAGTAGGCATATTTTTAGGGATAGAATTCTAAACGAAAATATAAGAGATGGTATAGAAGTTGCAAATTTTGAGGAATAAATGTAAGAGAATCGTTTTAGATTGTTAGGGTATGTGCAATGGCGGGGTATTAGCGAACCAGTAAGGAAGATAGAAAGTTAAAACTTGGGGGACTTAAAAAAGGGCAAGGAAGAGCGAAGATGACCCTGAGGACAAGAGTAAAACGAGTTATGAAGGATTTAGACTTAGGAATTGAGATGGTAGAAAATTGAAATGAATTGAAAGCAAGAATTCATATGGACAACTAATGAAACTAATATATTGGTTCATGTAGTAGCCGACCCCAATCTTTGCATTGTTGTTGTTGTCATTTTGTTTTGTAGAACTAGCTCTTACAGGTACCTCTTAAATAACGTCTACTAATTTCTCTAAAATATAGTTACTGTCCTACCATTTAAAGCTACCATAAACTGCCTAAACTAATGTTTTTTTTTGACCATAGTAGAGTTTTGGCTTGTTTAAAACCTGAAAGTTACAAGCTGAGGACTTTGAGAAACTAGAGTTAGAGGTATGTAGTTGGAAATGGTGATGACATATACTGTTTGTATTAGTAGACATATCTCTTAAACATTCAAGAATGAACATTGATGTTTAGACACATTTTTAAAATAAGTGCCAATTTGATAACTAATATAGTCACTTGGATTGATGTGGGTATTTTTTTCTGGTTCATTTAAATTTTATCAATAACTAAAAAGCTTACACTGTAGCAACAATCCACAATCTTAGAACCCTCCAAAATAGCAGCAATGCCAATAACCAGGAAACCACACTTCTAGGAAGAGATGTGTTTGAGATCCCTCTTGTTTGTAGGTATCAGCAAATTTATAAGTAAAATGTAACAAAAAGAATCTCACTGCTGAAAAATTAAAGCCGGCATCATTGGCTCATTGTTGAAACATCAAAGCTGGTCTCACTATTTTCAGGCATCGACTTAATACCTTAAAACAATATATCTCTGAAAATTTGCTGGATTTTTACTACTAGTATTACTCTTCTGTTATTCCTATCCAACCATATCCTGTAAATGCCCTTCATGAAACACTATAAAGAGTTGCAATGGGCCTGCTTTCTTTTTGCGTTTTCTGGCTGCAATGTAGCTTATTCTGTTGTGGTTAGTGGCTTATCCTGTTGTAGTAAATGGAGTATAGCTGACCAAATATAGTGAACACTTCTTGAATGCCGTGTAAAACTGATGAGTAAAAAGATTACTCAAACTCTTACTTACACTTTGGAAAGAGATCCATTGCTTCATTATTGTTATTTTCTTGTACTATGACAGAGTTATGTTATTTTCATGTTCTCTTTCTTCACCTTGTATAGTTCCTGTACTTGTGAGTATATGATTAAGACTCAAGCTGTCTCTTTAGTACTCTCTGCGTTTTCCACTCTAAGCCTTGTAGAGGTGAGGGCGTAAGCATGGAAAACAAAGGGGCTGGTTCTGTTAGTTTATTGAAGTATTAGAGTATAATACGTAAAGAATTTAAAAGCTTTACTAGTTAGTGCTTAGACTTTTACAGTTTTTTTTTTGGTCGAGATTCAAGGCAGGACTTTCAGTAGAGTTGCAAAACTATGCTGGCTGTCCCTTCCTAAAAGAAAAGGTCAGAATTGCCTATGTAAGTTACATGTAGTGCTATTTTCGATTATTTGGATATTTGACAGGCTATTATGGGACTGGGATCTGGCAAATAGTCTGTTCCTCTTTTCTAATAATTAATAATTAATAATTAATGCATTAGCAACAATAATGCCAAAATCTTTTCCCAAAAAACCAATGTAATAAATGATGGCTAGAAACTAGGTCCTTCTGGTTTGAATTTAGGTGTAGCGAGCTAGCTTGAACTAATTGCAATTTCCTGGGACTATAGGATAATACATTTGTGCATTTGATGAAGGCGAAACATAGTCATTCTATAGTGTTATTATGACTAGAGTTGATATATATTCTACTTGTGCTCTAGTTTCTTTGACATGAATGGTTGATCAGGAGGATATAGATGGAGCAATTGTGTTTATTTGTGAGCTTAAATATGACACCCGTTTTAAATTGTGATCGAGTATAGAAGATAAAGTTTCATACTTTATACGCGGGTTATGACTTATGTACCAATAAGAGGTGTCGCTAATTCTGTTTCATATCCTTGTAAAATGATGCTTTCAACTTTACCACATAAATATCTTGAGTTATGACCATGACATTTTAAATTTTTAAAAAGGGCCCTATCGTATGATTTGTGAACCCTTTATTCTAAGTTAACGTCATGGTCATAATCAAGAAACACATGATTTAACAAGACACACAAGACACATCATTTTTTTAATGTCATGGTCATAAGATTCATAACTGATAACTCATAACTTTGAAAATGTCAAGGTCATAACTCAAGATCTATAGCTTCACATAAACAAGAAACCCATGATTTAACAAGACACACATTGTTTTATATAAAAAATCTTTAAGTTGCAATGTTCGATGAATGAAAAGGGAAGATTGGTATAGAGAGAAATTAATTACCTGTTGTTTTATTTTATATGTCGGAACAGTTAGCTTTTCGAATCCATTTCTATCGAGAGAATGACTTGAAACAAGTAGGGAAATAAAAATAGCAAAATTTGACTTTTTAACAGGAATTTTGTTATGGCTTTCCCATTGCGCTCTCCCTTTACAGAAGCTGGGCATTATTTGTTACCTCTTTTCTGTTTGCAAACTCATTGGACTCCACAAGCTGCAGCCTGCTCATCCAATTAGCTTTTTCTTATTTTACTTCTAAGATTATTATTACTACTTTCCAAATGGCATAAAAATGAGGTTCTGTGACGTTTCTACCTGGTATTTTCCACAATAGAGAGGCTTTGAAACATAATGGTATGTGATTTGAGAAGATTCTTTGCAAATAAGCTTTTACTTATTTTACTTCTAAGATTATTATTATTAATACTTTCCAAATGGCATAAAATGAGGTCCTGTGACCTTTTTACCTGGTATGTTCCAGATAGAGAGGCTTTGAAAAATAATGGTGTGTGATTTGAGAAGATTCATAGCATTAATTATGTGTTTATGGCTTTGACACACTATTCATTTCTTCCATTAAAGAACCGTTTTCCTTCGGTGTTTGATTCCTGCTGCTTGTGTGATTGTGTTATGCTGTTTCTGATCCTAACATTTGCTTTAATAGGCTAGATCATGGTCTATTGACGGAACCTTGAAGCTGAAGAATCTGCTTGGTCATGCCGATATTTGGGATGGATCTGTTTCTTATGGATGGGATCAGACAACAGATGTGAGTGCTGGGGTTTCACTGCCCAGAATCAGACATTGGCCATCACCAGTTTTTGCTCGAGCATCTCTATTTTCCCAAGACTGGATCAAGTTTTCCTCTTACAAAGAACAAGGACTAGGCTTTGGTCTTGGTCTACTATCAACAAGGAATCACGAGTTGGTATACAATTTGACTTGGCGCACCTTAACAGATGCGTCACAATTGGCTGGTGAATCAGTAAGGAGACAACTAGGGCACAGTTTGTTGTCTTCGTTGAAGTACACATTCAAAGTTGATAAGAGGGATTCTGTTTTGAGGCCTACTAGCGGACATGCTTATAGTTTTACTACTTTTTTAACTGGTCTGAGTCCTGATAGTCGGAGTGCACGTTTCCTGCGGCAGGTATGGTGTTATTCTTGTATTGAAACTTGGAACTGTTTGTATGGTGCTTGAGTTGATTTGAAATTTCAAACTATAATTAGTTTTTTATGTGATTCTGAGCTTTTGCTTCTCTGTAGTCATATCTTTTAATCTGGATCCACAGGAACCCGCTCCTTATGTTTCAGGCTTTCAGCCCTCCATCCCCATCACTTTGTTTATTGTCTCTTTCTTGAATTTTGTTTTGGTTTCACCTTTGTAAATGGATGGTTTTATGCGAGTATAACAATATTCAAAATCAATCGCACTCCACATATATACAGCTGCCCTCCACCTTGATCCAGAAAGCAGATATAAAGTCTAATGCCAGCTGAAAAGATAAACACACTTTACCTAGCAGAACCATATTTAGCTGACCTCTAGACTTTTCTCACTCATCGTCAACTCTTCGTATAACTTCCTCTTCCATATTTCTGATGTTAGTCTCCACAAACTTCTCCTTCACCAGACTTGTAGAAGTTGTACTTGCTTCAATGAAACAAATCTCGTCTTTTTCTTCCCTTGTTTATTTTTCCCATTAATGAAAGTAAAAAGTATATTATAAATGAAAATTTCAATTCAATAAATTTTAGTTAGATAGAGGATGTATTTGAGTTCAGTTATAAAATTGTAATTTTTTTTTTGTGACTTTTGAATTTTGATACAAGAAATTGCAATTTTACATCAAATTTCATAGAATAAAAGCGTGGATGTTATTGCATTATCACGGATGAGACAACTGGCAATGTTGCGACTCCTGTCGCATACATCACATTATGAATTACTAACTTCAATAAAAATCATTTTACCATAGTTTTTAAAGTTTTCTAGAAGATATATTTAAATTAAAGCTTATATTATACCTTTTAGAACCTGTTACATGTTAAAAAAATGATTATAATTGCCAATTTGTGGTATAACATCTTAGAATGGGTGTTACTCCATGATTTTAAATCACAAGCTATAAAGCGGCCATCATGTAACCAAAAATCTCTTGTTTAACAATAGTAGTAGCAATTGGAGGAATGAAAATAGGGTTTAAGTAACAGACGTGAACGGAGGAGATTCAGTAAGTCAAGAATGATTTCATATGTATTGAGGTTCCTAATGATCATGAAAAAAAGGACATGGGGTTTGAGGTACGAGAACAGGCGAGGAAAATGATAGAACTTTTGTGCGAGAGAAAATAAAGGTAAAAATAGAAAAAAATGAATATAATAAATGATGGATAGTTAAATGGGTGTGGTTGGTTTACTTGTATTGTGTAAAAAGGATGAATGGTGGCACCATGGGAGTGTGGATATGAAGAGGGGAGTGCAAATTTAAGTCTCCTTCAGTGTGTCCATCTTGAATACTTCTATATGTGTATATAGTATATACGCACATTAAAGTTGTCTTTAAGAAATATGCCTCTTTATTTGAAGGGGAAAGTGTTGGAAATTCGGAGTAGTTATCTATAACTCGATTCGACGTTGTTTTGGTAAATTAAATCGAAAAGGGATAAATCATCATCATCATTATCTATCCAATCGCTTATAGGACTATGGTTAGGGGTTTGGGGTAAATGCTAAGTCAAAATGATGGAGATAAGAGTTGAAGTCACAAAGGTTTAGATTAAGTAGGAGACTAGTGGTAAGATGAAGTACATGAAGTATCACTTTAGTACAAACGAGATAATTAGAGACACTATAAAGCTAGAAGGTAATTGATATGGACGACCACAAACAAATCTATTGCTTCATGCTCTGAAAATCTTTGGGGAGTAAGACTTTGGCATTTCAATGAAAAAGGAAGTACAAAAGACTTGGTGCAAGACTAAAATTGGACCAAACTTAAAGTTTTAAAGTGCAACCAACAACTGGTCAGTGGCAATGATGACTTTATAGGTTGACTTGGTTAAAAGATTCATCGAATTTGCAAAAGAGAAACATAAGCATCGATGACTTGTGGGCAAACATTGACGAGTTGTTGGTGTGGGTGCATAGAGAACAAGTTGAGGCAGCTCCAACGAATCATCGGTTGTGGGCACTATTACTCGGAAGCATAGAGTAAAAAATACGGTAATGGTTGCGATTGCGATAACGAAACGGTGATGCGGTAACAAGAGTGATGGGTTTATCGTAACGCCTAAGTATCGGTCAAAACCAAAAGATATCCCTGGATATATCCCAAATCGCGGTTTTTTTACGCCTTTATAACGCGAGAAATATCGATTCGTGGTATTTAAAAACCTTTACAACACAGGTGACGAAATGCGACCTTGTTTTTACGCTATGCTCGGAACGCGGGTTACCGTGGTGTGTGGTGATCGGGGTTGGACGTTCCCAAATGCAGGTCCTTAGCGATCTACAAGAGGGTGGGACACGATCCGGGTAGTAGTTGTGCCTCATTCTTCTGCTTGAATGGAGTGCTTTTAGTAAAAGAGGGGAGCTGAGAGTGAGAGAATGTCGAGCAGCTGGTCAGATCAGAAAGGAAAGTTGAGAGATAAAGAAAATAAAAGGCTAGAGAGAAAAAGAAATACCTTCTCTAGCTCAACCTTTTCACCCCTTTTGTCTTCTTTTTTCATTTCCCAAATAACACATTCTTCTTTTCATATTTGTCAATTGTCAGATTGTCTTTTTATCCTTTTCACCCTAATAAGTTCTAGTTCATCCATTTTTATTATTTGTGTTTCCTATTTAAGTTGATTAACTACCTTATATGGTCCTGTTTATTTGTTTTGTAAATTTCATAATCCTTTTATAACATGAATTTTTATTGTTTTGAAATTTCACAATTGTACTTTTAATCTAAATTTAATTTTATTTTTTCTCTAGAAATAAAATCTTATTGTGATTTTTATATCATACCTGACTGTTTCTAAATCACCACAAGTGTTTCATGTCCCACGTTCCTGTTCCCGTTCCGAAACAATTAACGTTCCGGGTAACTATGGTTGTGGGTGATGACTCATCACTGTCGGCTATACTGCTGGGTAGATTTCGTCTGGTTTTATGCACGTTACACCGAGAGTTACTCTTGCGAAGTTTTGCGTGCTTGCTATGTTTCCCTTGAGAGTAATTCAAGTTATAAATTCGGGCACATTGGGGGACTAACTTTTTAAGTTTAGTATATGGCATTCCTAGCATAGATTTCATCAAGATTGTTTAAGAATCTTTTCAAGTTCATGAGTATGTGATCATTGGTAATTGGTTCATAGTTGCTGTCAAGCTCAAGTATCCATTGAACGGTTTCCAAGAGTTAAAGTTTGTCATTGTATTGTAGTTGTGTCTAAGTTGTGGATTGCAATTCCATTGTGGGAAAGGATGTTGCACGTCCACCTGTGATTCTTGTCTCTACAAATTTTTTTCCCTTTTTTCAGAGGCAAAGAGGAGCATGTATGCACCGATTGAATGTCGCTGCAAGACTTTAACCTTTCTTCTTACTCTTTCCAGCTGGGTTGCTGTCACTTTTTTATCCTTGGTCTTTGTCCGTGGTCGACAGTCAGTCATTTTTTTAGATAAATACTAATGTGAATTTTTGGTAGCAGAAAGCTTACATTCATGGACCTGTGGCTTTGTGAAATTGTATTCACTGAAAGGGAGAAGCTAAAATGTTTTGGATGATAATAGTAGGAATGAGCTTTTAGCAATGCTATGAAATATAATTGAGTGGTGACTAGGGGTGTTCAATGGGCCGGGCCCCCATTTTGAGCTCTTATCCGGCCCATTTTTAGAAGGGCTTTGTAAGGGTGGTCTATACTATAATTAAAATGAAGCGGGTTATAAAAGGGCTCAATAAGGGCCAAAAACGGGCCTTTGTAAATAGCATAATTAATGTATAGTTTAAATATTATAAATGACAATGTCAATAAAATTATTAATATTTTTTCAATTTAATTATTATAAATGATAATTTAATTGTTATAAATTGATAAATGGGGATTAAAATTTTTAGTAGTAAAAATGGGCCGGGCAGGCCCATTTAAAGCCCATATTAATTTTAAAGGGCCCTTATCCGGCCTGGCCCATATTTTCCTAAGCCCATCCCAGCCCTTATCCGGCCCATTGAACACCCCTAGTGGTGACCGGTGATTGTCAATTAACTTTGTTAATGTCATGGTAGTTCTAAGTGAGATAGTGACATATGCACCCAATATTATCCTGAAACTTTATGTTAAGTTGCTATGGATATCCCAGCTTGTATAGTTTATAGGTTTCCTGTGCCTTGACATGCAAATCATAAATTTACCCTTATAATTGGTATATTTAGCTTCCTTTTAGAAGATTTTTGGTTGTATCCCCATGCCCCTGATATATGTCTTCAACACTCATAACTACGATTAATTTTCGCTTTGTTTGCTGATTATGAGGTAATGATGTTTCTGCTAATTTCCAGCAACAATGATAGACTTATATGAGTAAATTACTGCCATATTAAGAATTTAGATGATCAAGGTACGAAAGTTTTGTTCATGTTTTCGTCTATGCTATAAGCTTTTTTGACAGATGTGATTGGTCCATGTCAATCATGAGGTGGGATACTTTTTTGATTATCTGCAGGTCTGCTATTCTAAACTAAACTGAGACAGCTATTTTACTTTCAGGAGTTTGATTTCCGTTATGCACTACCATTGGGATTTAATCACACGGCACTTAATTTTGGGCTCTCAGCTGGTGCTATCTTTCCATGGGGAAGGGGATGTTTAAACAGACCATCATCCCTGCCCGATAGGTTCTTCATGGGAGGCAATACTTCACCAGTTTGCTCGTTGTCTGGGCCAAGTTCTCTGTTGGGTTTTAAGTGTAGAGGACTTGGACCTACAGAACCACGTAGATCAACCAAAGACAAACCCGATAATGATTCCAGTGCTGCTGCTGAGAGGGATGCTCTAGGAGGAGATCTTGCTGTCTCTGCGTTTGCTGACCTCTCATTTGATCTTCCGCTGAAAGTTCTCAAGGATGCTGGGATCCATGGTCATATCTTTGCTGCGTCTGGAAATCTTGTTAAATTAACAGAGAATGAGTGGCAGAAATTCTCCGTGCAAAATTTCATGCAATCTTTTCGAACTACTGTTGGTTGTGGAATTATTATTCCCACTAAACTATTCCGGCTAGAGGTTAGTGTATTTTCTTTATCCTCCGATTTTGCACGCCTTGTAGTTAATAATGATTTTTATTTTCTTGCTTCTCATTGTATAGGTCAACTACTGCCACATAGTTAAGCAATTAGAGCATGATCATGGAAAAACTGGTGTGCAGTTCGGCTTTTCTTCTCCATTTTGAACATTGAAAAGGCATTGATTTTCTTATAAATTTCAGTTTTGTATTCCCAACTTCTATTTTTGCAATGTGATCTTGTCATTGAAGAGCTAAGACATCTGATCGAAAATGCTTTCATTTCTCCGATCAGCGAAGCATGAAAGAAGCGATTTATTTTATCTGAAAAATAATTTTCAAATAAGTGTTCTGGGATCTTGATTGCTCAGGGATCTACTTGTATACAATACTCTTGTCTAGTTTTCGCTGCAGCTTTCCATCAAGTTGTTCCTATGTAACATCACCAGTTTTGCAACAAAGAATACGCTAGCCTTACTGGAGAGATCTAGTAATTAGGCTGAAACTTTATGCTCGTATGATTGTTATTGACGAGGCTCCAGGTATTTATCTAGAGTTGACTCCCTTGATGTGGATTGTGACTATGATTTTTATTTATCGATAGCTTTAAAATCTACCATTTACCAATTGCTTCAAAATGTTTAGCTTTGATTATGTGATCGGAATCAATACACCTTCTATTGCTGTTGGCGTTAGGAAGCTCTAGATTTGAGCTTGGTATTATTGATTTAATTTGTGTCTTTTGCAGCATACAACGAAAAAGGGTTTATCAATGGATTCTGGATTTCTGCAAGTTATGTGCCATTTGCCAGCAGATGAGAAAAGGTAAAGAAGGAAATCTTTACAGTTTGCTGATTATAAGATTCGTGTCAGGTTACATACAATTTGTTATTGGAGGGTTTGCTAGAAGGGTGCCTTTAAATGTGGTGGGGGGGGTGTAGAATTATGGCGCTTCCTACTATCATTGTGTAGCGCTTATTTCTACAAACGCTGGGTTGATTTTTCCTCCTGGGCTTTTGTAGGTAATTGATGAAGAGCCCTATTTCTTCAAATGTTTCGTACGCTCGTCTGTCATCCCAAAATTCATCCTGATCAAACTTGGATCTTGCTTTGGTTTTTGTCTTTGGGTTGGCTTATTCTAAACTTCTCTTATTCTTTGACTTGAGTGGATCTCTTGTTTAGCTTCATTTTTGAAGTGTTTGGAGTGAGTTTTAGAGAATATTTTAAGAAAGTAAAAGAAGGTGAGAAGAGGAGAGGAGAGGAGAGGGGACATCTATGTGTTTTACTCGAATCTTATTTTTTTCCATCCAAACATAACAGTAGATTCGAGTATTAGTTGATCATGGAGTTGGAGACTCATGATACACTTTGGATGTCACTACAAGAAAGATGTTGGGAGTAAATGAAACGAAGGTAAAAAAACAAGTAGACGAAATAAATGTGAATGAGATCAAATGAGAGATTGTATACGTAGATGAGATGAATAGAGAAAATGTAGGCTAATGCTCAGTTCAATATGCAATTGGGCTTATATTTCTCAACAATTATTATTTAGTCAATCTTTCTTTGATTGAAATTAAATTCACATACTACTCACATTAATATAATTTTATGTAGTTTAATTTAATTTTATAGTTAGTGATATAAGAAAACATGTCCTTGATATTTTGGTAACTTTAAATAGTGAAGACAAAATTTGATTTTAGATCATGGGTGTTGTAAATATCAATGTACTACCAAAAGTGACTATCAATCAAGTTGAATGCTATCCTCAAAGTTAGTATTTTTTATACATTCTACTCTCTCCTATTCTGATTTTATTTGTTTTTAGCACTATTTACTAATTACTTTTAGTTTGTCTTATTTATTTTTAGCACTATTTATTAATTACTTTTAGTTGTATTTTATTTTTAATTTCAAAGTAGAAACATAATTAAGTGAGATTTTTTTTAATTTGTTTTAATGTAAGTTATTATATTAACTTTTTATAGTTTTTGATCAAGCACAGAGATATATAGATTTTAAAAGTAAAATAACATCGTCAAGTGTGTTCAATCAATGAGAATTATATTAT